>NC_088245.1:113920963-114266796 GCF_036013445.1 Caloenas nicobarica
AAAATGGATGCAAATATGCAGCTGATTCTCTTCCAAAAGATTCTCATTCATCCTCACCCCTTTTGCAGACCACAGTCAAAGAAGGCCCAGTTTTAGCTGTGCTGTGTAAAGCTATTTGTTTAAAAAGCTGCCACTGTAAAGGTCAGAAAAGTTAAACGGTGTCACAGGATCACGTCTGTCCTGGCCTTAAGAGACCGAAAGCGCATAGGTGAAAGAGATACTAATCCATCACTGCATAGTTCTTTTCTTTGGTTCAGTAGGTATTTTCCTATTTTGCTTTTCTAATGCCTTTTCTCTCTTTCATTCATCCTCACTCCCAGTCATTGTAGGAATAATGAAGAATTAGTTAGCCCCTTTTTCTTGGCAACCATTGCATGGCTATTTATTCAAAGAAATATTTAAGTAAGAACAAGAGAACAAAACCACTCCATTCCAATGCTGCTTGTTGTGAAAACTGTGGAAAATGATCAAAAACAATGGTGGCACACCACCACTGAAGCATCCACATTATTTAGATGCAGACAAAGAACTAGGACACAAAGTCCGGTGTTTATCTAACTATGACAGATATATTTCAATGAATGTTTTAGAAAACAACTTTATATAGAAACATATTTTAACACTTAAAAAAAAAGAAGAAGAAAAAAAAGCAAAACAATTTAAATTTCATCAAATGAACTAAGTAGAGCTCCACAGGGAAATATTAACTGAAAACTGCTAGATGCCCTTAAAAGACTCAACTTGAACAAACTCTTTAATTTCAGATGTAAACTTGATCAGTCCTTAATCTGGTTCCACAAGTTGGTCACATACTGTCTCACCTGAAGTGATAATCCAATTAGGAGACAAGTATTTTGAATTTCTGAATGCTTTACAGAATCTTAAAAAGAACAATGTCTTTTATTTGGAAAAATGAAGCTTATGACATTTATTTCATAGTAAGTACTAAGAGTACTAGTATTTTACCTATATTGAAAGTTACTATTGAATCGCTCAGACTAAATGACTTACCTTAATGAAATAAATTAATGTTCTGTATTAACTATTGTCCTTATTCATACTTGTTCAATGCATGGTCTAATTCGTACAAAAACATAGTCTCTCCTGACTTTGATCAACTTTATTATTTTTCCTAGTATGGCCAAAATCCAGGACCAAATATTTCAGTAGTAAAATGACCATAAATTTCAATAGAATGTTTGTGTGTCACCAATGAAATTACTGAAATGAATTAGGTAAGTCTATTTTTTTGTTCATATATACATGAATAGATACGTCTTTTTCACAGCTGTTAATAGGTTGCAAGTACAATATTCATTCTGTTGTAAAAATGTTTACAGCATAGTTCGGCATATGTGATGGCAGAAAAAAATGTTGGATAGCTTGGTAGAATATGGCAATAGGACTTACGAAATAAGAATTTATAGTGTAGGCTCTGCACGCGTGTTCATCTAGAAAATGTCCTCTTATCAGAAAAGCCTTCAATCCTCTCTACACACAGTAACTTCGGTCAGCTCATTAAAATCTAAATTGAGCCATGACATAAACATGCTTACAGACTGCTGAAATGAAAGCATGGAAATAAATAAATAAATAATAATTTAAAAAATCTTCTCTAAAACAGGCATTAACTAAAGCTAATTTAATTAAATGTAATATAAATATATCAATAACTGATTTTGATCCTGATTTGAACTAAACTATCTGAATCTACCTTTTTCTCTGCAACAGATAACTATTTTAATCACCCTGGAACAATGGCATTAACTGTTGCAGAAAAACAGAAACTGGAAGATTTAGGTTCAGAGTATAGCAAAGGGAATTGATAACTTTTCCGAAAATACTGTGTGACGGCTAAGGCTTAACGATTTTAGATTCTGCAGAGATAACTTAGAATTACATGTCCCTTGACCTCTCTAGCGTTACAGTTTTTCCTGAAATGACTTTTTTTTAAAAAAAACAAACATGTAATTTTAACACGCAAAAAAATTGCATACTGCTCCAGGATTAAAATTTAATGGCTTGTTTTTTGAAGTTTCTTAAGCTTCCATGAATTTCACTGGGATTTAGTGATAATTATCATTTTAAAACATGATGGAAAATATTCCACTCATTAAAGAGTTATTCAGATTTCATAACTGAAGTTACTACCGACTGATTTCAAACAGAAATTTTTAGCAGAAATGAAGTAGAACACTAAACTTTTCTTACCACGGGAATCTGAAATCTGCCCCATTGAAAACTGAAGTTTCTGTCAACTGTTTATTTTACCACATGTGAATAAAGACACTTGGTGGGAGAAACAACTTGTAAGACAACATGAACTCAAAAACCTTTTTCCACTCAGTGTCATTTTAGGTTTTGTGTGGTTGTATTTATGTATTTGTGTACCATGTTTATTCTGTTATTGCAATAAACCCACCTTTCTCCCTATAGAACATCACACATTACTCTCTGGCAATTTTCATATACAGAGATGACCACTATGCAAAATTGAATAATGTCTCAAAACTGGCATTAAACAGAACATGCTGTGTTTGAGGTAATATAACTTCATCATACCTTATTATCAAAAGTAGTGACAGATAATTTATTTTAATGTATATACACCCATATGTATTTGTTAATTATTTGCTGGATGTTTACTGCTGCATATTTGTGAGACAATGAGAATTCCATGAGAATCTACCATTCTAGAGAGAATCAATTCTTATATGGTTATAGTTCCTATATCCTTCTGACAGGTCTTCCCAGCAAATATTGGGGAAAAATAAAATCCAGGGGAGCATGGTCATTCTAATTTCATACTTTGGTATCAGAAATATATTAGTACCAGCAAAGTAAGAAATGCAATTCTGTCATTAAGCCACATAATTAGAGGTCTTCTTCAGTGCAGTCTTGCTATGTTTATTCAATGAATCATAATGAATTTCAAGATACACAGTAAAACTAAGTCCTCATTGATTTATATCGACAACTTACTATTGTTATATAAGTCTGTTATTGAATATATCATCAATTAAAAGTAAAAAATGCAGTATTTTTCTATTTCTTTTGCTTTAAAAATAAATTCCTTTTGTATTTTTATTATATGGGTTTATTTCAAAGTCCCTTCCAATCCCTAACATTCTGTGATTCAGTTGGTGGTTAACAGAAAAACTCTGTGAAAATCATTTTTCCTGGTATCTGCATGCGTTCAAGTGAACAGTCTTAATTTTCGTTTTTCTTTTCTATTTTAAACACTTGCACAAACAATTAATCCTCACAACATCCCTGTGAGGTAGGTACTTAGGTTGTATTAAAAAAAGCAAAAAAAAAGACTCAAGAGAAATTCACTGATTCAGCAAAGCCAAAACTAAGACAGTAACAAGGCAGTTGTACTTCTCACTCTAATTTCAGCCATGAAAATATACTGCCTCTCACCAGTTTCAGTAGCTTCTGTAAAACTTCTAAAATATTTCATATGATTATCACCCTCAGTCATTGTCAACAAAGATATTTTTCATAAGAAATGAGAAGGATACAGTAATTACCCTGTACACATGAATATTTCATGGAATAATGTCCTGATTCCACAGATAAATATGAAAAGTAGCCTTCTTGCATGAAATTTGAGCATATTTAAAAATTTAGCCATTACAAAAATATAAATATATTATATAAATATTTTAACAATAAAAATACATGTAATGGTTATATGTTTTTTTAAAAATTAATGTCTGTATTCCTTTGATCAATTCAAAAGCATATGTGCTGCTGTATCTAGCTTATACATTTTAAAGAAAAATATGTTAATGTATAGTTTTCTTGATTTGCTAGTAAAATTTTATAATGGATATACTCATCCTCTGTCATGGTAAGTGGTATATCACATAAAAAGCACAGTGACAGCAGAATGTTTTTATATAAATTACATGCATGTTCTTATTTTTTACTTGCTTATCAAAGGAAGAAATATACTCATTATACGAAAAGACTCATTTACAAGATAAAGTGAAGCCTGCTCTAGATCCATGCCAATATAAATGATTTACAACTGATTACATCCATCAAGTTTAATATAGACCATAGTAATCTGAAAAGAGTAATCAGATGGAACAAGATTTAATATCATACAAACCAAAGTTAATGTTTCTTTGATTGTTTCCATTAACTGCATAGCTATCCCAATGATTAGTTTTATATATACATTTTGTAACTTAATAGTAGAAAAGTTAAAAATTCACAATACACAGTACATTTAAATAGAGGATTGTATTGACCAAAAGATTATTCATCATTGCTCATTTTTGCAATGATTTGTTTTCTTTTTTAAAAACACAGTTGACCTTATATCAATTAGAAATAACACTTCATGTATTTAAATTATCATTAGCCTATCAGTATGACCCCTCTGCAATCTAAATGCATTTAAAAATAAATTTTAAAAATATACATTTTTTTTAAACACCACTAGCACTTACAAGATTACAGAAGAGTACATAATGCAACAACTTCCTTGAGATCAAATCTTATCTTTCTTCCTATAAAATCAAAAGACCCAATGCCAATGAGCAGAGTCGTAGGAATGGCAAGGAAAACCTGCTCTGTAAATGAAAAAGCAATCTCTGGTACCCTTCCAAAAGGGTAATACCCAATACCTATTTTGATCATAAACCTGGAATAGTGACATTTTATTTCCCTTTTATTTATCCAGTTATTGCATCATGTATAAACCAGAAAAAAAATTATATTTTATATACAACTAAACAACTCAAAATCAGAAGACACAAAGTTGCTTCATAAAATAATGTTTTCATCCTTTCTTGCAAAAACTCTTCTGAGATTCAACCACTTGAAGAAGAAGTCATGTGTATGTATGTATATATAGTGTCATAAGATATTTTTTAATCTCTTCCTAAAGTGGTTATAACATGTTATGGAAAAATTAAAAAAACAATTGAAATTGGCATGAGATGGGTAGTTTGAAAAAGACAGTTTTTCTGATTTACACATTCACTGAACAAACTAGATGCATGGCAAACTGACATTTTTAATCTGGAAAATGTTATGGAAAAATAATGAGGCAACAGAAATAAAAATGAATTTTTCATTGCTGAGTTTTTCGTAATTGGCTGATTTATCTTAAGGGCAATTTTAAGACCAAAGCAGAGAGCTATTATATTAGAATATAAAGATTCTCCCACTTGCAGACAATAGGGTTTTTCATAGTAATATCTGAAGAGTTGACACTGACCCTGAAGCTCTCATTGTTAGCAGGATGCTGTTAGTAGTAGCAGTTGCAAACATAAGGGTTTGCCAGTAACAACTCACAATTTGTGCATAGTTGAGTCTTCGAAACTGAGCAAATTTGCTCTCAAAATCTTGCCAGCGCTTGCTGAGCTGTATCAGGGTTGGCTCCACTGCTTTTGCAGCCCCATCCTTAGACAAGCGTTCAGCTTGCCTGTGCACCGCATTCAGATCTTCCTTCTTCTTCTCCAATTCTCCATCAATCTCCTAGTGAGCAAAACCAATACAGGGCCCAGGACAGTTAGCTAACTAGATCAACCAACTTAAAATTAGCAAAATACTTCTGTCAGAAATTCCACTTCCATTTTATTGTTACAGTTAAAATTTACAGCTGTTTCAAGTAATATTTTACATTTCAACAAAACAAAATAACTGAAATTGAAGAACCTTCTTGGAGATCAGCTGTAGAGATACTAACAGCTAGTATACACTGAAAACGAGTTGGCAAAGGCCAACAGTTTCCACTTCCAGATTCTTGCTAGTACAGTGTGATGGGCAATTGGAGAAATAATTTTTCAATAAGGGTCAGCATATTCAGGACAAATAGTGTTTGGACAGCTTACAAATATATTTTTTGATATATTACTTTGATATATTACTTAACCCTTATTTTGCTCTGTGGGAAACTCAACAGAGAATGAAGCAAAGAAAGACGATGCAAAATAAACTAGGAAAACCTTTGAAAGTATGTAAATATATTTATAGAGTTTGACAGTGACATATGAATATGTTCTGATGAAAATGAATGTGCTAACATGAGATAGAGGTCATCCATTTATCGGTAAGTCATTTGTTCATCTGGAACAAAGATACATAAAATCAATTAAAATTTTTACTAGAAAACATTTGATGTTTCTTAATACATTGCAAACTTTCAATACTATCAACAAAAAATTTGTTTAGTGTGTTTCAAATTATTTATGTAGCATTCTGTACAACAAACAAATACAAGATACAGCACAACAAACAAATGTCAGTTTGAACACAGAAAATTAGGGTTTATTTTACTCGAAATAAAGAACTGAACTGATAATTTTCTGTATGTATTTGAAAATTTGTTGCATTTGCTGCCTGTTAAATTGATAAACTATCAATCAGAAAGATCCACCATTGCCACCCCAAAACAACATTACCTTTAGCTTCTGCTCGTCTTTGTTGTCTGGTAGACTGGCTAACTTTTTCTCAATGTCATCCAGCCATGTCATTAGGTCATCAGCCTGCCTCTTGTACTGATACCATTGATGAGAAATCTCTAAAGCCTTTTTTCTTCTTTGAGATCTCAAGTCCTGTTCATAGTGCAGACATTATTAGAATATGAATTAAAGGCTTATAAAATATGAATTGGCATGTGTGCACACTGAAAGGAAAAAAGGCACACAAGGCCACTATTTGTTTTAATTAAATATTAATATTTAAATATAGTATATAAGTATCTGAATGCAGCATATTTTCTTCAGTTTAACAGTACAAAAGCAACTGAATACAGCATATTTTCATCAGTTTAACAGATTATTTTTTCTTTGAAAGGAGGTTACCTAATTCAGGGTTGTTCACATGTTGAAGAAATGACTGAGAAAGTCACCAATATTCAGAAAAGTTAAGACTCTTATATAAATGCCAATATTTTATATAAAACACTTCTGCTTAGAATACTCACTGGACAGATGGAAACACAACCCACTTAGTATGTAGCCATAAGTGGGCTTCTTGTGTTTTGTGGTCTCCTGTGAAATTCTAGCCTGCATGCAAATTCTGTAGCTATTCAAAAGAAAATCATCTCAATGCAGAAATGTATGCAAAGACAGGTTTCCTTTTTCTAAATTAAATACCATTTACATAACAAATGCTTTGTGTTTGTGACTTAGCTTTATACAAGTATTAAAACCTCTCTTTAACAGAAAGTTAAAAATGTTATTTTATTTCTTATAAATATTATTAAATATACTACATTTGTATATGTTTTAACTTCTTAACTTCACTCATACAGAATTCAGAAAATCTTTTCACTACTATAATTTCTTATTAAGAAGTAAATTAAAAAATTACTGGTACATTTTATATAAAAAGATGAATTTACTTCAATGATTCTTGAATTTTATCTGGCAAGGTTGAATGCCTTAACTGAGTCACCTGAAGGAAAATCAATCACTCCTTTCCATAAAAACAGCCAGTAAGGATCTGGTCAATAGCGTAGTTCTAGAAACACTTTTTTTGCTTCTTCTCCATAAAGAAATATTCATTACTTCCATTTCACTTGCAACAGTCAAAGACACACTGAATAGATTTCAAGGGTTTGTTGTTTGGTGGTTTTTGTTTTTAATGTGGAGAAAATAATGGTATATTCCAGCTATTCCTTTACTGAATGCACACATTTCTGCAAAACTGTAACAATGAGAATGAAGACCACAGAAAGGAAAGATGCTGCTTAAAAATAAGCAATAATAAAACATAACCATGATATGCTCCCCAAACCAAAACCAACTTAAAATAAAACTTTCAAAAGAAAGAAAAATTCTGCTTGCCAATAAGATGAAAAATTCTTCTACAGTAGCCAGAGCCTGCTGCTCCAGATAGGTGAACAAGGTGACTTTCCAACTTTAAGATTTTACTTTCCTTAATTCTATCTTTTCCTGGAAATACGACACTCCAAATAGGTCTCACTGTGGATGTTTCTAGAAATAGTATCATACAGTTATACCTCCAGGAGTGTGGTGACACAGAATATTGATATGTGACTTTGGTTTTCAGCCTCCTAGATGCTGGGTGTATTGGTACTACCACCTACCCTATTTTAAAGAGGCCAAAGCCACTTTTCCCACTGAAAGAGCATAGCTTGTAAATCTTTTACTAAAGCATAAAAGAACTTACTCATTGCCAGAAGTATGTTCTACAACTGAAAATGTAAGTTTGTGAGAACTGATTCTAACTAAGGTCTTGACTGCTGTTGCATTAAACATGTGTAATGCGTTATAAAATGAATTATTATTAAGGAAATCATTGTAGTCCAGCTGGCACTCACATGGTTGTAACACTGAAGACAAAACAGTACTTGTTAAGATGGAGATTTAAAATGTCTTTTCCAAGGCATCAAGTGAAGTATATAAGAAAATATATGTTTATAGCCAAAGAGTTTTAAATTTATCTCCAAATAGTAATGAAGATTCATTTAACAGAACAATGTCCTAAAATTAAGAAAAAATTGGTTTAGTAGCATGTGTATAATTGTAGCTCCTATACCTTGAGAGCATTATGTTTAGTCTGCAATAGCTGCTGTTTTATCTTTATCTCCTCCCGTTTTCTCTCATCTCTGACTCTCTTTTGAAGTGTCTCGCCCCTTTGCAGCAATTCTTTCACTGTGCTCTCATCATCTTCACTCTGATTTAAAAAAAAAAAACCAACAACATGTAATGGGCACTTTAATTATTACTTAAGTACTAGGAGATACAGACATATAAAAACTACACTTCCTCTGCTAAGGTAATCATCTCACAACTACTTTCTGTTCTACACTGAAGACGAAATAGCTTTTACTTGCTTTCTACAACACATGCGGACGCTTGAGGAGAACAAGTTGAACAGTACATAAAAACCAACAGATGTTTGATATTAGATTTTACATGGCATCCAGGATAGTCGGATGAAAACTCTAAAGGCAAAAGTGTGAAATACATTTTACTATAAAACAAAAATAATAGAAATATCTAAAATATTCTAAAGCACTGTCAGTAGTCAACTGAAATTGCCAGTATGCTAGGACACCATGTAATTCCTGACCATTTTGTGTATCATCACAATGCAACACAGCAATTCTGGCCAGGAAAATGATACCACTATACTTTTTACATAGAAGTTGAATCTATGCCACAGCTTCTGGGAGTGTATCTCTTGAAACACACTAAATATTTTTTGCAAAGAAAGGGAACAAAGTATGCTAAAATAGTGGAAACTGCCCCGTCAAACCTGATTCACTTAGAATTTACCACTGCAGTTCATACTGCCTTAAATTTTAATTTTCCTGCATTGTAAAAAAAAGAAAAAATAAGGTCCTGTAAAGATTCCTTTCAGCATTGATATAAAAAAGCTATCTTTGAACTCCTTAAAAAAAATAATATTGCTTACAAAGAAATGTATATTTGATCTTGATAAGGATTTGCAGAGAGGGTCCTAAAGATGAATCTCTGTTATTTGCCAGCCAACAAATGTCATCCCTCTGAAAATCACTCTGGAGGAAACACAGCACAGTGCCAATAGTAGCAAAGTACACCTGTATTTCACTCCTCACTTTTTTTTTCTTTTTTTTCTTCTTTTTTTTTTTTTCCCCCCCTAATATGCATAAACAGTTTTACTGCTTGCAAAGAGCAAACATGAGTAATAAAGCTTATCACAGTCACAGAAAATATTAACAATAAATCGTCAGATCAAATCTGTTAAGAACTAATTGGCAAGTGGTATTTGTTTCAATTGTCATTGCCTAGTATTTGCTTTTAGTGAATGTCTTCTTTTACTATATTGCCCATTTAGATACATCATTCTCAGCTTTCTTGGTCTCTATATTGCTACAGAGATTTTAATATTCATTCCCTACTCTGTAATATTGCTGGTACTAGTATAGGACCTGTAGATAATATTTCTGTTTTCTTTGTATTTTCACAACGGTCAAAAAATGTTTTTCTTATAAACTAGCAATTAACTTATCACTAAGTTAATGCTAAGTTGGGAGTTTTGACTTTATAATATATTAGCACAGTAAAATTCTGTCCAAGTCAGATCCTAACAAGAATATAGAAGTTTCTAATTTTCACTCAGGTTTTTTCATCTCCCTGCGTACTTCACTCAGACTTCCATTTCAACCAAATTACCGTATCTTTATTGAAGTCCTCCTCTTTCAGATTCACCCCCTGCTGAATTTCAACCTCCAGTGGTTCAAGCAATTTTTGTATATCGAAGTCAAATTGCTCCAATTCCTTTGAAGGAATGAAGGGCTAAAATGGGAGAAACACAAAGAAACACATTTATTTAAATCACAGACTTATTAGAAACATAAGTGAAAAGAGACATCTGTTCTACCTCTCATTGTTAAAACAATGGTAGACTTCCCATCATGTGGAAAAATATCTACACCATACAACTCAAAGTACCCAAAGATGCAAGTAAAGATAAGTACTTAACAATAGTACAATTTCCATATAAGAAAACATAAGAATTCTATAGTGAGTTAAAACAAACAAACAAAACCAAACAAACAAGTCTCATGTTTCTGTGTGAGAACAGGTTCAGATAAACAATATAACATTAAAAAAATGTCTAAAAAATTAAATGTTGACACTACTTTTCTACATCTGGTTTGTCAGAAATTACTCACCCAGCAACAAGCAATCCATTCAGATGAAAAACTAACTACTACTACCAATTGAGAAAAATTTCATTATAATTTGTTTCAGTTCTTCGAAATAATTGCTTTCTCACGAAGAACAGCAAAAATGTCAGGTGAATTATACAAACCAAAAGACAGATAATCTTTGTATAAGATATTCCCCAAAAATATTTTGTCGCATATTAAAAAAAAATAAAAAATCAACAACGAAACTAAAAGAGCTGTGTTTCCAAAAAGCCTTAGCAAAAATTCAGGACCAAAAACCCTCAAACAAACCAGATAGAATTCCTCCAAAATGAATCACACTATAATTATAGTGCTTTACTTTAGCCTTCAGTTTTAAATCTAAAACAAGCAGCACTTAGTAACAATAATACAGCACACTTTATCTACCTGATGCCTGTGGATAGTTTAATGTGCAATATGCAATGCATTTATTAAGTGCATTGCAAAGGATCAACAGAAAAAGCTTTAAATGCAACAACAACCAACAAATTCTTGATGATTTGTGCATAAAATTAAGATTTAAAGGTAATTAATGCTTTATGATGTTCTAGGAACTCCTGGACATATAACTGTCTTCTTGCTAAAGACATAAGCACATTACATTCTAATCAGTTGTCTTTAATCTTCCCTCCAGTACAACGGGTATTTCTTTTAAAGCAAAGGTTTGTAATGATGATGATAACAATCAAACTTAATCAGCCAAAACAAGAGAGACTAGACATCATATATTCTCATCTGTTCCACAGATGACCTGGGAGAATAAGGTCAAAATGCCTTAATTGTATCTGGTTGATTGTTTTAATGACAAAGATTTTGTGCACTTATGAACACTGATGGAAATACAACGTATGATATTTGTAGAGAATAATACTATGTTCACAAATTTTCTTTAAGAAGCTCAGAATTACACTCAGCAAAGCACTTCAACTGAGGTAGAGATAATAGCAAACTACATGGTAAGTTATTCTCAAATGCTCTGAAGGATGTCTTCAAAAGTACTTAAATCTCAATAAAAGACAAATCAACTAATAAAATTGGAATATAAAATTACTAATCTCTGAGAAGTGCTAAAAACAGTAACAAAAAGAAAAAATGAAGGAAAAATACTAAATGAAATTCTTATAAATGAATGATGTTCAAAGACCACTTGAAAATGTTAAATCTCATTTTAGGACATGACGAATATTTTGGTAATTAAGGACACAACAATTACGTACTACCATTTACTGAATTCACAGGTTATTTCTTATGCACTTCACTGTTGTATTGATAACTGTTAGTATTTGAAAAAATATAGCTAACTTGAAAACAGATGAGAATTGATTGAAAATAGATTATGAGAGCTCACTGTCCTCTTGAATTGATATTTTCATGTTATTCACCAAGTGTATGAAAAAAACACAAACACTTAGGAAGCATAATCTCACCCCATAAGAATAATAATTTTTCAGCCCATAAAGCAGGAATCATGACTAAGGGAAGGGCAGTTACCTACATTATACCGGTGGACAAAACGGGGCACCCAGCAATTTAGTCCTTTAACCAAATGCATACAGCAAGTCAGTAGAATCACCAAGAATTCAGACAAGCCTTTTCCTCTCTATCTTATATAATTCCTATAAGTATAGATATCCTTTGTAAATCAAATCCTGGTTGTCCATTCCTCAAGGTTCTGGAAAATGTCCTCTAAATTCTAATATACTGTTAAAATTATGTGCTGCACTTATTCCTCTCGTCTTGGCAGGTACATAAGGTATAAAGCTTAGTGAGGTGCTGCCATTCCAGTTCATCTTGCCTGTACAATCATGAATGGGAGAACACCTGAGAGAGAAGTTTGGCAGGTGGAAGACATTTGCAGGCTGTGTTCTGAAGATACTTCATCTTGATAAGCATCTTTTCCCTCTTCTTTGAGTGAGCCCACAACATGCAATGTGAACAGTTAACCACCTACAGACAGTCTCATTGCTCCCTAAGACAAGCGACAAATTCACACAACCCTATCAAGGGCTGCACCAGCCCTGTATGCTTACAGTGCTGTGGAAGTGCAAGGTAAAAATGAGAAGGAAATCCAGACTGCAGAGAGCAGATGTTCAGAACAAAAACATCATACAACACAGTTGTTTGGGCTTTGTGCCAAGATGTTCTCTGTCTACAGTTTGTACTTCTGTAAGAAGTGAGAAACACACTGGAAGGGCTGAAGTACTACTGTGGCCAAGAGGGAAAGAAAAAAAAAAATATGATCTTTATTGATAGGACATACTCTTTTCTGTTCAGAAATGAAACTTAAATAAACTCAAATATCCACAAAGAACGTGGTGGTTACACAGGGTATTGAGCCCCGTGTAAGCCCTGAACAGCTAATGAAAACCATGTCTCTTTGCTTATGCTTTTTGCAAAGCTTATTATTTCCTGCTCTGCCACTGATCCTCTGTGCATTCACTTCCAGTACTGTTACACTAGCCAGAAAAAAAAGAGTTAAGGTCAGGGTTTAGTCTGCCAAATAGCTCTCTTCAAAAAAGGCAGCAAATGCAATTCAGAAGCCATAAGTAAAAATTACCTAATCCATACTGAATTCAGATTCAGTTCTCAAACTAGTTGTACAGATGAGCAGATGAAGTATAATTGATAAAATCTGTGTATATCTGTCTATCTCTGTATCTCTAACCCTGGTGATTCACAGCCTCATAGGAAAAGACTGGGTGCATTTAATGAAAAATTAGCCCCCAAAAGCCAATCTATATTTAAAAAAAGGCTACTCCTACTTTGAGAAGATTAAGAATCTTACTGATTCCCAGATGTTGCCCAACCTTTATAAGTTAATGAAGTAAGTAATCATTGTTACATTCATAGGAAGTCAGAGAATACTTCTAATTGTGAAAAAATGAAAAAAGACCTTAATGCCAAAAAACCCCAAACCTTCACACTTCAAAAAATATTATTGCTATTTTTTTCCTTTAAAAGTTTATTTTTTTGAGAAACTGCAGCCTGCTATGTAGTTGTAATTGTGCACCTTATATAAATACCATAAATACCATTTTGTATGCATCTCCATATGGTCCTCCTACCTTTCCACTCTTAATTCTTTGTGATAAAGTTGCAAATCGCTGGTTGAGCTCTGACAGTTTAGGCTCTACTATTTTCCTGCAGTGATCTCCATGGTTTGTCATCAAGTCTACTGCCTGGGCACGCACAGAGTCCACCTTTGGATGCATGTCATTCAGCTCAGCCTTTAAGCGCTACAGTCCGTGAGCAAGAGACAGGGCTTGAAGTTAGTAATAAATGCAAAGAGAGAGAAAGAGAGAGAGAGAGAGTGTGCAAAGGAATAGGGAGCAAAACCACAAAGCAAATTCAGAGAACTATGCATGAATGTGTAAGTCCAGTCGAAATACATTAGATAACATTCCCATTCATATTCCTCAATTTTATAGCAGGAATGTATCTACATGTCTGGTTTAATATCTCCTAGAATAAATTAATGGTGAATGTTATTTCTAGGCAGGTTCTCATCTGCAATAATACAATCCTCAGCATATTTCAGGATATGTTATATTATTTCATTTTATGCTAAATTATTTTATTTTTAGAGGAGCTGCTAACTCATGTATTATAGAACTGGATGTCCAGTTGTTGCTTTCATTACTGTTCATGCCCACAGTCAAAGCAGGGAAAAAAGACACGAATGAAATCAGTGGGAATTTTTTCCATAAATCTATCACAAATTACAAAAAACTGAGGGCAAATAACTTCTTTCTCTGCAACAGTAATCTTAACAGTAGATCCCAGTACAGGCAGAGGCAAAAAAAGATAGCCAGGCATTCAGGAATCATAAGCAGAGTTGGGCATTAAGAATGACATTTCATTGTCTTCATGAAATGGCTTTGTGCAACACAAATATATATACCTGTATTTATGGCAATTGTACTTTGTACCTGATGGTGGCAAAATCATTCATTCAACTATAAAAGTCTGTCCTGTAATCCTGCTGAGATCAATGAGGCATTGATTTATACTCTGCATTGGAATTTGTAAAGTTTTGCTTTAGTAAATGGTATCATTATGCTAGTGCCAGCAATATAATTCTGATTTTGATTTGCAGACTGTGCCTCAGATAGTATGTACTGACCATGGAGTTCAATATAAAGTAAAACTTCACACTGATTTCAGAAAAAAAAATCCATACAGATAATAATTCTAAGTTGTTTAATCTTAACAAAGAAGATATTTTAAATGAGATACTTTAAAATTCACATCTGTCTTGCAAGTTAGTTTTTCATCAGTTGGTCAAATGATACAATGAGCCATTATAAAATCTTCTGATCAATACACTAAGCCATTATTATACAGCTAGTTCACCACACAATATTGTTGTCTGTAGTGGTCTGGCAACAACACAAACAATGTTTATAGAACTAGAACAATCACAAGACAGAGATATCAAACACAGATACCACAGATATCAGAAAAGTATCACAGAAAAACAGAAAAAGAATTAAAAATGAAGGACATGGAAAAAAAGGATTCTGTTCAATCAGATGTGTCCAAGGACTATTTTCCAGCAAATATAGGTTTAGTAAGTTGCTGTTCTACTCACCAGGAAGTCACCAAGACTTACAATAACATACCTGGTTTTATTTCTGCAGGGATTTAACTTTCGCAATGCAGTGCAAATTTAATAAGTAATCTACAAGCTGCCAGAGGGTAGCTTTATCACAGAAGAAAATAGTGTTAATAAATTTGTGATACCTTTCAAAATATGCAGGTTTTGACACATTCCTTTTTAGAATAAAATTAATGCTTTCCAGAAAATCACATTTTTTTTACCTTAAGACTTTCCTCTTTTTGCTGGGGCTTTTGTTTATCAGATTCATCCAAGAGTATTTCAGCACGATACATCCAAGTTGTGACATTAGCTACATTCTGATCAAAAGCCTCCATGTGCTTTTGATATTCCTGTATGTGGAAAAGGTAAATACTGCATACAAAAAAGTAATCAGAACTGAAATAATAGCTGTAATTATGCCAACTGTGGCAAACACACTTATATTATGAAATAAAACTTGTTTATTTTCTACAGTAACTGCTTGTTTTGTGAAGCATAGAATCTGTTGTTTGTTTGCTCTCACTTTATAGATTATGTTTCTTTAAAAAGACATTTTAGGAGAGAGGAAAGCTTCCAAAGTGACAGGCAGGAGGGTGAGGGAGTCACAGTGAGATGCAGGTGTCTGCAGCTCAGCCAGGCTGCTGAGAGGAACAGGAAGCCGACAGCCAGGTCTACTGGAGGTGAAAAGGAAGAGTTTCCCAAGAACCAGGTGCAGAACTCATTTCAGAAAGCCACTGCATCGATTGAAACCAAGGTGGAAACAAGGGTGCACTTGCAAAGTCACAATCAAGAATGAGAGATTTGTATATAAAACTTTTATTTGCATTTCACCTAACTTCTCAGCTTTGAGACTCTGCTTTTTAAAAATATATTGTAATGGATATTCTGATATTTTTTTGTCCGTAATTTTAAAACCTTTGGTCTGTTTTGTGAGTTTACTAGAATGAGATCTACGTGTATCCACCTCAGAACTCCAGGTGAACTATGTGTAGTTTGGCATAATACTAAGTAATACCTTTTTTGTGGCCAAAAGGAACTGCTCAATGCAGTCGTTACTACTCATACACTACTAAAATATCCATATTCAGTCTGTGTTTACAAGTTTGCCAACTGTGGCAAACATGCATACATTATGAAAATAAACATTCATTTTATACAGTAACTGTATAATACAAAGCAGAGAGAAAGTAGAGGAATATATAGCTATACTAATATGTAAGTTCCATTATATGTTTCTTATAATCAGTTCCCCATTGAAGCTGAGCACCTATAACATCATATTGAACAAAATGCTAAAGTTTTCCAAATAAGACAGGCACAACCAGGTGCTTGCATTTGTATCCTGCATACAGCCAAGGAAGTCCTGTAGTGATGCTGTACATCCATCGTAGAAACATTTGTAAAGTAGCCACTCTCGTTGACCTCTAGCACATCGAGCTCTGAAAAGTCATGATAAAGGTGAACACACCCCCAAAAACCACTTCAGCTTCTCTGGGTTGAAATTGCATTCCCATTCTCCCAGCACTTGGCACAGCATACAAAATTTCCCAAAACATTATGTCAGTCAAATAGTTAAGACTCTTCTGTGTTTAAGGGTTCAAGCTGTCATCTCTTCATAGCAGAATTAATTTTAAGGGAGAATGTAGTTACATGATTATCAGCAGTTCAAAGTAGCTGGGGCTCCTGAATCTGAATTAAATGTGGTTTAGGGATTTTACTTTGCATTAAGTTAAATCTGGTGCTCTTAACTAAGTATCCCCAACAAAACAGGCACCACAAAACATGCACATCATGCAGTTCTGAAAAACCAAATCATAGTCCTTAAGCACATCAGCTGTGCACCCTGAGCTTCTTATTTAGTTGCCTCTGAAATGAATCTAGTTCACATACACTAAAGCTATTCTGTGGACCAAACCAACATGCAAGTGGGGACTTAGTTCCCAAATGTACTATTGCAAACAGAAATGGTAATGTAGCCAAAAGCAGCTGAGGTTGTTGGTATCAATATCAAGACTTATTCAACTCATTTGACTATTTCTTTCACTTCATCTGTATTCACGTATTTTAGGTCCTTAGGGAGAAATTGCATTTCATTCATCAGGAAAAAGAAACCAAAACAACACTAGTCCAGGAACTACCGAGGCAGACAGGAATGGGAAGCTCTGTTAGGGAGAAATTGCATTTCATTCATCAGGAAAAAGAAACCAAAACAATACTAGTCCAGGAACTACTGAGGCAGACAGGAATGGGAAGCACTGACAATCAAGACCGCACAGAGCCATCACTCTGTAAGCTGTCAGATTGTTAAAGTATACACAGCATACTAAATGACAATCAATATGATTGTCTGTGTACCTATGAATTCAATAAGTGTAGTCCAAGGCACCAGAAAAAAACATTCCTATAAGTCTGAGCACCTACCACTGGGCACCAACAGTTCCTCTGGGTGAACAAATGCATTTTCCTTACCAGTAACAGATTGAACCATTCCTCAGCACGTGAAGTTACAGCTATCCAATTACTGTTCAGGAGGCTGAGTTTATCCTCCACCAGTCTTTCCTCTCCTTTCAGCACTGTCTTCAAATTCTCTCCTAAATCACTGATGCTCTTAAGATGGACCTGGCGTTTCTCAATCTCCTTCCGTGTTGCCTACATGAGCAGAATAAAAAATAAAAGTTCAGGAAATTCAAAATTCTCCACACTAAGAACAAGAAATATTAAAACAACCAGCAAGCTCATACTAGGGGACACAGTCCTGCTTCCTATAGGAAGGCAAAGCATTCTGTGAAGCACAGCAAATAAAAAGCAAATTATATCTCTTTAGCTCTGATAAAAATTGTAAACGTTCTTCACATTCTCACAATCTTTTTGGTAATAGTTTCATTTTTAAAAGTATGGATTGTTTATCATTCCAGTGTTCAAAATATAGTTTCAATATTTCATTATTAAACAACAATCCACACTTTACAATATTTATACTGAGATGTTAAAAGTTACTTTGCATATAATAAAATGGCATAGTTATCAAATAGCATATAAAGCTTACATAATAAATGGGACAGTAATAAAGCGTCATGACATCTTAAAACTTGGAGAACTCCATTAAAAATACTCTAGTAAAATATTTTAATATTCCATTAATATTTTTCAGTGCAATCTTTTTCATCAGAAAACATGTTCTTCTCTCCTGTTAGATTTCTTGTTTTCTAACTGTAGAAATGCATCTTTGTGTTACACTCACTTGGGATTTCACTCTGTGAACTAAAATACTAAAATAAGCTATCGTCCATAGCACCTCTAAGCTTGAATGACTAAAATACATATGCAGTGCTAGAAGATCAGATTTCCAGCATCTCCTCCCACCATTATCTTAGCTTGTATAAATAGATTTCGATGATATGCAAGGTCATGTAATTTACTTACTACCCATGTCTTAATTTCCTTGCAACATGTGGGAAGTCTAACAACAGGAGCAAATCCCAACACATTTAGACAACATGTAAAGCAGCAGGAATACTAAATACTGAGGTGACACAATGCAGAGGATAACAATCTTGCTGAGTACTCAAGGAGAGGCACATGTTCCTTACACCTAATATCACATGTAACTAGTTTTATGAGATAAATTTATCTGAGCTGCTTGGCACCTGGTAGAAATGATGCAGTCATATATGATCTCTGCTTGTCAAACAAAGCTCCAACTAGAAATGAAGTGGTCCAAACTGAACACAAACAGAAGTTATGAGAAAAATAAGAATCACCAGTCTCCAGAGACATTGATTTCTCACAAATAACTTGGATACACTAAAAAAAGAACCACTTCTAATCAAACCACAACAACAATTCTTCCATCTCAGGATCAAAACTGTTACTGTAGTAGAACTACACCTTTACCACCTCCACACTATCTCACCACATCTGTCACGGTCACACATCAGTATGATTTCGTCGATAGTGTGTTTTTAGAGAAAGCAGAATTTTCAGTTTGCGATAAAGACAGTATAGAAATTACTCTTTTTGGTACAATACAACCTTAATAGTACCTCAAAAGTACTTGGTTTATGCTATACTTAAAGCAACAGCTCATTTCCTACACCTAAGAGAATTAATGATCTAATTTTTTAACGTTATTTCACAGAAAATGTTTTATACTTTCATGTATGAGTAATTTTCCATATTCTACCAGTTTTCTCAAATACAGAGGATTTGTAACAGAACCAAGACAAAACTAATGCAAATTATTAACTATTAACTACAGAATTATAGAATTTGAAATGGAGAGTTTCAAATTTCAACAAGTTCTTGTCAGACTAAAGGAAAAACTCGCCCTCTTCTTGTACAATTTTCTCTGTTTCACAGCAGGTACAAAATGTCATTAAAGAAAAAAAGAATAAGACAACATAATTTACCTCCAACTCAGGATGGAAAATTTGATCAGCTTTATTACCTTTGTGAACAATTTACCTCCATTTGGAAAAGAATCTCTAAAGAATATTTATGATGGGTTGTGGTTTCCTTCGTATTTTACAGGTATGAAAACTCAGACCAATTTTGGTCTATATATAAAAATATTAATCCCAACTGAAAATATAAACAGACTGATCGGATAATTAAGTGTCTATTAAATAAAACTTTCCAAAAGCTGGATGTGTAATACCTGGTGTGTAAGAAGAAGTGTAATAGCACTTTGCCTGATACCATGAGTTGATCCTTTCAAAGCAGAGAAATAATGTAAAACAATGACTAGGTGCACCTCTGAGCAATATGAACACTAGTGTGTATTAGAAAGTAAGGGACATAAATAACCAACGAGATAACTAAACAATCACACTTCCCTCCACCTTCTAAAAAAACCCCAAACATTGAGACCTTCGACACAGCATCACAATGAAAAAGCCATCTTCTGCAATACTTCAAATATCAATTATTCAAAGTTCTTACATATAAAATCCTGGACCTACTGAATACAGCTGAGAAACTAGCACGATCTGTAAAGACTGGGATTCCACACTGCATTATCAAGTAGGACCTCCTTTGTATGATATAATGGGTGCTATTGTAGGTAAACTAACAACTTTTTTTCAGTTCTTTCATATCACTTTGATAACACTTTTTTTTTTTCTTAATGTGACGTTTCTTCATTATATTCTTCAGAATTCTCTTTTTTGTATTACTAGACAGTGACAGTCTACATATACTTTATCCATTGCAATATAAGCATTGATAAATTTTCTGTAATAAAATGACATAAGGTTTGCTATCAATTTTACACCACTATATAGAACAGATAAAAAAATGTGTCATGATCCCAGCATATAACTAGGATTATTTCATTAAAACTCTGATAGTGGCTTTCAAAATCTGTTAATTTTTGAAGAGCAAGTTCGAATATTGAGTGAATTGGTCTCCACTCATCTCCTTACCCTGTGTATTTTTGGGAAACAGAAGCACAGATTTCAAACTTAAGGGAAAAAACTCCAACTTTCTGGATTTAAATTCCCTTTTGGTTGCCCTAATATCAGATTGCATTTCAGCTGTGAATTTATTTGAAAGTATGTAAGAAAGATGTAGAATTTCAATTTCAGCTACAGAATCAAAAGTAGCTTTGTAGTAGAGATACAAATAGTAGTAGAAAGAGCTACAAAAGTAGTAGAAAGATCTACAAAAGTAGTAGAAAGAGACAAGACCAGCTGAGCTTGCCTTATAGCAGTCCCTACCAGAAAAACCTCAGGAAAGAAGTTGAAGTGCAAAAGAAATTTTTTCTTTAAGAAACAACAACTTGGGATGGCTTGAAACCTGAGTGGAAGCCAGACTGCTCTGCAGTGTTGAAAGCCATGGGGACAAGCTTTACTGAGAATTCGTTAAGAGGTCTGAAGTTGCATACAATAGTATTTTACACATGGATCCATAGGATGCCAGGATCAATCTGTTAGTATAAATAAATGCAGTTCCCTGTGCAGCCATGTACACTTTGAGCAGGGTTCACAGCCCTCCCTCTTAGCCCACTGTACTGCAGCACGCTCTTTATCTTTTAGTTTACTAACAAATACTACTGATTTGTTTGTTTTACTTGATGTTTCATAACGGAGTGAAAATCATAACCTCCTTCACATTAGCAAATATTAACAAGGAACGAACTATGTTCGAAAATAGAAGCTCCACAGGAATGGCTTTTTCTGAGGATATGGTACAGAGAGTTTCTGCACTAGACTTTACTGACAAAACTACTATGCATCAAGTTGAACTGCTGATGTTTTTTCTAACAAACAAGAATTGAGACTAAATGCACAGGATAATATTTTAGTTGTGTTGGTCATTAAGTTATGTAGATTAATCAAACCAGTGAATGACTGAAGAAAAGTTCTGTGTGCCTCCATGTTGCCTGTATGCTGTGGTTTATTTGAAAGTAATCTTTGCAATTTGACCCACTCTAAAAGAAATTCGTTAGGTGGCTCAGCTCTCATGGGTGGGACTACAGAATTAATCAGAAGCTTGCATTATGGCCTTCTTAGTGGTCGATTATACAAATTTATTAACTTAACAACATGTCTGTTATTTTTATTGCATTCTGGCCACTGACTAAGAATCAGTTGACAGGATTTTCAGATAATTTTGTTTTAATGATTTTACTGACAGGAAATATGTTTCTAAATGTGTTAGCTAACATAAAGTCAACTTTATACTCACTGGTATAATACACTGTGCTAAAATATAACATTACAGCACCATCAAACTCATACTGCCGATAGTAAGGAGTGATACAGGACTTCTCCTAGTAATATCATCTGCCATTTCCTTTTTAAGAACATGTTTTTTCCTGACAATCTAATTCTTATCAGGTCAGTTGCTGATTAAAAGACCAATAAAACCCACAATGGTTAATGTCTTCAGTGATAAATACGTTCACTAAATCAGACTTCTAATTATAAACGGATTTCTAACATACAATGTTTAATGACTATCTTTCCACCCGCATGCCATTTTTCTTATCTATTATAACAGAACTGAATTCAAATGGAAAGATTTAGCTTGTCTCTGCTGAGTAAAAAGGCAGGATTTACAGTCTTCAGTATATTGCCCATCTCATTTCACATAACTCAGCCAAGTTTTTGTTCCATCATTAGAAAAATTCCAGACATGAACAAATAAATAACACAGTTATCTTTATGTCCAGATTAATGCTATGTTTCATTAATGTCATTTTCTACTCAAGATGGACATTCCTTCTTATTTCTAGGTGTTTATACCTTGAAGATAATGTGCGCATGTATGACTTTTTTATTCTAACCTCTGTAATTATCTTTGAAAGCCTCTGACTTCTTTTCACTTTTAAGACGACTTGGGTACTGAAAATGAATTAGAAATAAGTGCAGTAATAAATATAAGTACTTCCTTGCGCTGTAAAAAAAGATTATGAGCTCTCTGCTTAGTTATATTGACGGCGGAACACATCCAATTTTCAGTTCATTCACACTATTGAGTTCTCTTCTCTCCCCACCTCATTTTCCATCTTAGTTTTTCTGCAGACTTTCCTCACAATGGGAATCGCTGGGCTTAATTCATCTCTCAATGCACTTCATTAGATTGGCTACTGTCTTCAGCAGACTACTTACCTGGAAAGTAGGAAGCCCAAGGCTGTGACATTAATCAGATACTGTGAGTCTCTAGTTCTGGGGGCTCAGTTATTGAGGCTTGATTTTTACTCCCACAAGGGAGTATCAGTATCATACTTATTTATGAAGTCCTCAGCAGCATTTTAAAGTGTCCAAGATAACATGCAGCATTTCCTGCCTTTTAGTGGGAGCAGATTCTTTAGGAAAAAAGTATACTCACTTCACATAATCTCTGCATTTGGAAGACTACAATCTGCCATCTATACTATCTGTTGGATTGCTCAATATTAAAAGCCTGCTTACATTTATGTGAATATTGGATTACATTTCCTAAATAGACTCTTAATAAGGGAATTCTGAAAGCCACTCACACAGTACATAGATCAACAAGAGGCAGCTACTCTCACCCGAAGTTGGTTTTTTATTTTTATTTTAGTGATGACCTGACTGAAGGAAGAGAACTGAGGTACTATCTGAGGTTAGACTGCAGTGAGGGCTCTGAGTAGGATTAGAAGCCAAAATATGCTTTTTGCCAGTTTTTCCTGCAACCCTTTATGTAGCAATTCCCTGTGAGAATTCACAATACTCAATGTCACTCTTTATAGATTAGTAGGTGGAATGGCTCCCATTTTATATATTTTTCATGTTAATATTTCTTGCTTTAATTAGTTCTTATTACCTTTTTGATTGTCATAAGATAAAAATATGTTGTACTTTTTGTAGCAAGTGTAAGACATAACAAAGACTTCCTACTGTGTAACTGCACTGATTTTCAGGCTTTAGGTTCTAATTATGCAATTTCTGAAGCATTAAGGTTCGTATCTAACAACTAAATAACATTAAGGACAAATCTTTCTATTTAAACTGCTGTGAAGCTATATACATCTGGGTTAACTTTCCTGAATACGCATGCAGGAAGATACAGTGTATATTTCAGTTTCAGTGGAACAGTGCTGTGTAGTTGAACACCACCAAAGGTGATTCTTACTTTCGACACTGGATAAACGGATTGAGTAAATGACAGGTTAGTTTGAGGACATTAAAACCATACGATTGTTAACCCATCTCTTAAAAATCTGACACTTGTTCTTTATTATGGGTGTTAAGACCACAATATTTATCAAAAGTAATGGGAGGAACTGTACAGACTTTACTGTGGAAAAAGCAGATGAGAGAACTTCAAGCCGCAATGGGTTTTTTAGGAATCGAGGTTTTGATTTGAAAGTCAAAGCAGCAATAATCAAAGCAGTAATTGTAAGATAATAATAGCAAAAGTTGATCTTTATATATTTTTGGGCATTACTTTTAAACTACTGTCATTCTTAGAGACTGGTGACCAAAAAACACCCAATTCCAAACCTCACAAGACTTGTAGACTTTATTGTTATTAGTTTGTAAATCGTCAGTGCATTTTAAAGGTAAAAACATTTTATCAAGCCCTGAATCTCTAAGGGGGCAGTGAAAGACACACAGACACACACACACAGACACACACACACAACAAAACAAAACAAAACAAAACACAAACAAACCCACGACCAACCAAAAAACCCCACACAAACCCCAAACAAACAAACAAAACACAACAAAGTAAATTTTACTCCAGTGCCTTTAATCTGCACAGCCATTAAAAAAATTAGAAAGATTGCCTGTATCTTAGACTATTTCTATAATGCATGGTTGAAACTGGTAAAACTTTTAAAGGATTCTTCCTATTAAAGCAGAAGTGGTAAATTTTCCACAAAACCCCAATACTGTTATAAGGGTTTTCTTTGTTGTATTTTGAAATTATACAGCAACACTTATCCAAAATACTGCCTCTTGCACATAATTATAGGAAATTTAGAAGCTTTGGATAATGTTGAGCACAGTTTCTTCTAAAGCATAGATTTTGGTATGTATATGCAATGATGATTCAGTTTGCTTATGTTCTGAGTTAGATTGGATTTTTATTACATATGCAGAATATAAACTAGATTAGCTAGAGTTGAATGATACTGTGCTAAGTCTTAACATCACACGGAGATACGCAGTTTGATTTAGAAGTCTTGCATTCCTCCGTGATTCTGTAAAATGCTTTTCTAAACTGTGGCACATGTAATAATTTTGAGGAAAGTTTCATTTTAGGCTTTGTGTTTTAACCTAAAATAAGAGTTCAAGTTGAAGTCTTACAGAAGTAAGAAGCCCCCAGAATGAAAACGAATGAGGTACAAACCAAAAAGAGTAAGAAAACAAATATCCCACCTCCTGGCTGCACTCTAAACACGTAGAATATGTAGTGTTCTGACATCCTTAATCTTTCATCAACCGGAGCTGTTTTACTGTTAATACTTGTCTAATCAGACATAGAATGGAATGAGACAGAAAGGGGTTTGTATTTACTTGGATACTGGATGGATAGTTTATAGTACTCTGAAAAATGAAATTCTAACTTTAAATTTATGTCAGTGAAAATTACTGCAATATGAAGGTGAATTGTGCTATTGATATATGCAGAGACAAGATGGTTTAAGCTTTTCCAAGCATTAATGTTAGGGTGAGATAATGCCATAACAGCTACAAACTTCCACTAATTAAAACTCCAGAATTTTTATTCTCTTTCTTTATCAATGAAGAAATCTATCATTCTGTAATATGCATAAACTGAGATATATAAAGGTGCAGTGTGTGTTACATTGTTACCTTGCCCCAGGCAATTTCAGAATCCAAATTGCTCGGCATGCCGTGCACAGCTGATCTCTTCGTCAATTCTGCATCTGTCGCTGCCAGCCATTCTGTCATAGCATTAATTTCTTTTCGTAGCTTCCGGGACAATTTCAAGCACTTCTCTAACTCTTGCTTTTTTTCTGTCACCTGCAGAAAGAAAACATGTGTTTATTAACTCTTCAGTCAAACAGGTTTAATGATTTTCACACACTAATTTCTATATGCCACTTTTCTATAAAAGCTTAACAAGCACTTTCATGAGTTGCACTTTTAATAGTTATGTCTTGCCATAGTTCTCCCAATATCCATAATTTTGCTGGTAGAATGCAAACACCTACAAGAAAAATATCTACATAAAGACACATTGAATTTGAACTAGCAGCAGACCTCTGCAAACCTCCTCCTCCATTTTGAAGTCATACACAACAAATTAATTTGGAACAACTGAATTAACAGGCTTTCCTTGAGAGACATAATAGATGTCACAACCTTCAAAGAGTATATTTTCATATAGATGGACATATAGTGATATTGAATCCCCAAATTTTTCTATGTAGCTCCACTCTACATAGAAGAAAAATAATATCTCTGCAAAGAAACCTCAAAATCTTGAAACACAAAAGTCACCAAATGATATCAAACTAAGGCAGCACAGTTAACCTTAAGTTTTTAATTTGCTGAATATTGTGGACCTGAAGTACTACAGACAATTTCTGGTTTATTTTTTTATTTTAAGCATATTACATGGTACCTGGAAGGAAAGCTAGAGTATTTATGTTGTCTTGACTATTTTACAGTGCATGTTGGTGCAACCTGGAGGAATAGGGGAAATACAATATTTCCTGTGAGTCCCTGAGCAAGGGAGAGAAAAAGAATATTCCACCTACTTAGGAGAGAAGGCAGAAGGGTAAATGAAAACCAATACAGTGCAAAATGTGCTACCGAAAGCGTGATTACCTGTGAAAGAATTTCAAACAGCTGGTATGCTATAAAAGGAAGTTACTGATACATGCTCACAGAAAGAATATTTGTGTTGCTATATACATCTCTAAATTCTGTATATAATATCAATAATACTACACTATTTCCATATAGATTGTATATATCCAGAGGTTATTGATTAATCAATTTCTGCTTTTACTTCAGAAGTAAAGGTGCATTTCTAAAGAAAAATAGGAAACAGTGCCCTCTAAAGGCCTTCTGTATCATAAAATGATATCAGAAGTGTTCTCTCCATACATTTTCTCTATATTTTAAAGTTATTTTAGCTATGTTAAGTAGTTTACTTGCAAGAATTCTCGGATGTAATAAATAAAATTAAAATGAAAAAAATCAGGTATTTAAAGCATAAGAAAGGTGTTTTACAGCCTTTTACTCCTACTGCCAAAAAACTTCCTTTGCAGCAGTGGGACTGTGAGGAAAGACCTGACCTTGTATAACAGCCCCTACTGGATTCAATGCCTATAGAACAGCAAGAACATGATTACTGAATTTTAGATTCCAGTTCCCTGTTCTGATGAATTGACACAAATATACTACAGACCACAGCCACTCACAACTAACAAACTACCTAAGCTGTAATAAAGTTGTTTGCATCTATGTGTGTGTATATATATATATGTACTCGTGTCAGAGACAGAGAATATTCGCAAGTGAATGCACAAGCAAAGACAGGCATGGAATATTTATCAGGAATGCAACCACAACACCATGATATTCAAATAAAAAAGAAAAAAACCCTCACACCTTCCCGTTCTTACAGGGAAGACTTCCTAGGTGCAGAAAGTGATACCTATGATGCCTAAAATATACAGAAAAAAACACAGTACGTACAGGAATCATCAGAAATCATAAGAATGTTCCTGTCTATTAGAGAGCACAATACTTCAGCATTGTTCAACATGTTTAAATTAAACCATTCCATAGGTTTAAAAATGTGCTTAAAGGGTTGTTTCAAATATGAAGGGACTCCCTGAAGCAGTACATATAAAGTCACACAAGTGAGTATATGCTTGAAGATGTGTTATTTCCTCAGACTATACATTTCAGTCCTAAGACTTACTATTAGTTATAACTACTATCAGTTTTCTCTTAAAAATACTTTGATTCAATGGAATCAGTTAGGGCTGATAATAGCTAACTGATTCTTTTAGTTTCATATCTCCGGGCTTTTGTGACTCTCTCTAAAACTGTTAACTATCATGCCATGTAAAAGTAAATGTGAGAAATTACATCTAGGACAACAAAGCTAAACAGAGCACTGCAGATTTTTCAGAAACATTAATTTGCAATATGGCTCACTTCAGATCACTAACGGTTTCCTAATGGCACATTTTTATCCCTTCATTAGTTAAGAGAGGTTTCTTACAACAATGGCACCTGGTGCTGTTACTTTAAACATAACATAGGAATAAATGCTACAATCCTTTCTAAAATAATGGAGAAACTAAATATGCTGTCTAATCTGAAACAAAAGTTATCCACACCTTAATGAAGCAGACTCTTCAGTATCCTTGACACTCAAAAGACTGATGCCTTGCAAGAGCTTTATTTGCTTTCAAGAGAGAGAACTGTTTTAATTCAAGTTCCCAAAGGGGTATTATCTCAGTCAAAACTAGCATAACTCTTATTATTTTATCGTACTATAGTCATTGGGGCTTGATTATCATTATGTTTTAAATCACATACTAACTCTCAGTATTACCACGAGCTTATTTTCCTAGCTAGTAATTTATGGTTTTAATAACTTGTAATCTTACAAAATAAAGAATTTGCATTCTCTCCTCTGTTTTGTGTAATTGAAGAGTATGGATTTTAGAAATAAACAGACCACTATATCTGTCATTCACAATCTTCATTCGGCCAGTTACAACACCAAATTTACTGTAATCCTACAGTTTTTAGTTGTTCTGTGGACAGTTCTAATGAGGGCAATAGGAAGAGTAATGAAGGATAGTTGTTAATTGAATTATTTGCATTAAGTGTTCTTTAGGACGATGCCACAACTCCTCTTCAGAGCTCGAAGGTCTTTGTAGAGCATTGTACTTCAGGAACAGTCAACACACTCCATAGATAAAGCAGGCCCTGAATAAAAAGCTTTTAGGGAACACAGTCTTGTTAATATTGCTTAGTAGTTTGTCTTTCCTACTGTCTTTTTAGTTGACTTTTAGGAAAAATTGAGTAAAAAACCCATTTTCCTGTTGGGAAGTGTAACAGAATTTAAGCATAGAAGAATTGATTAAGATATCAATGATATATAGATGGAAATTTTACACAAGGCTTTGCTGGTATCTGAGATGTACAACAATGGGATGATTATTCCATATACTGATAACTAAGCTGTATTCTATGTGGTTTATATATTAAAATACAGTGAAAAGATAGGTCAGGGTTGTACATGACATTTAAACCAGGGGATGGTTACGACAATAACTGAACACATGTTGTCAAGAGTGCAGAAGAAGCAAAGCAGAATGGTACACAAATTCCTTCTGAGGAACGCTGCAGTAGGCAATTTTTCATCAACAGATTTTAGAAAAGCAACAAATGGAAATGATATACTTAAAGATCTGTACAGTCATAGGTAGAATGAAATGGAAGAGTAGAATTCTCTTTTTTATTAAGTAGTTTTAAGTAAAATGTGGAAAAATCACAAACAAAATCTAAGTATTTTTCCGACCTAAAGTGTTTTGAAACAAGTGGCTGTTTGAGGCATTTAAAATGAAACAATATCCCCTTCTGAAACTTCAAAATAATGAACTAGTAGAAAAAAAGAAATCAAAACATTAAGAAAGTGTAATTTTAATTTGTAAAAAGGAATTATCTATTTTTCTAGAAGGTTATTTTTTCTCAGAGCAACTAAATCGCCATCCTGATGATTGCTTTTACCTCCATTTTTTCTGTCCCACTGTTTAGAAAATGTGAGGGCCTTGAAAGGAACCAATAACAAACCCTGCTTACTTACCATACCAAGATTATTCTTCACTTTGCCATTTAAAAAGAGGACACCATTTTGTATTAAAAACACAGAGCTTACCTTTGCACCCAGTTCATTATATTGCAACTTCAAAGCTGTAAGCCTTTCATCCAGTTCTTTCGGGTTCTCTGTCTGCTGCTTTTGAACAATCTGCCTCCCAGTTTTTATTACTGTTTCCACTTCAGACTTCACCTCGCTCAGGCTTTTATATAATTTCTAATCAAATAGAAATATCAAAGTGAAACACCATCATTAAAATAATAAAATAGAAAAGACTATTGAAGGTATTATGAAGATACACTAGAAGTCTTTGTATTGTATAAAACCACCATCATGCATGACTCTGAACACCTTCCACTCCCATTTGGAAGCTAAAGGAGTTAAGAGATACCATGGTATGTGACCTAAGGATAGAGAAAACTCACCCTGTGTGCATGTATTAAAGAAAAATGTTTATAAGAAAAGTTAATCAGTTTCTAAATCATATTTAAATTAACAGGTTCACAATAGCCTATCTTTACTAATACTGGCTTCAAAGACTTGTCATTTAAACTAACGGTAGAAATTTATAGATAAGAAAGTACACTCCAACAATAATTGTTTTAAGATATGACAATGGTTGTTTTGAAATTGATTGAGATAATGCAGTATTTAAAACAACAGCAGATGTCTTCTGTCAACTCAAACAGCCTGTTGGATATATTCAAACTACAAATAGCCACTAAACTAATTCAAGAATCTGACGGTTTTTCACACTACCAAATCAAGAGACTGGTAGGATAGACGATTTCCCCTACATTTCCTAAGTCTAATACTGTTCATAAAATTAAATAATTAAAAAACTACATGAAAAAATAGTGTAATGAGGTTAAGCCAAAATATGTTATATAATTCACTGCATTTTCCTCCAATATTTCAATGACTAAGCAAAAAATAAGGGATAAACAGCTGTTCTGTAAACAGTGGCATGTAAGCAATCTGTAAATACGTTTTCCTAATATATCAAATGAGTCATACCAAGAAAAACAAAAGCATTCTTTCTTTCCATATGAAGAAAGTGAGTATCATAATCTAAGTACAAGACTTGGGAACCGAAACCATTTATCAGCCACATAGAGGACCAATTAACATTCAGGTAAGTAGACCAGAAGTTGAATTTATTCTTCTTTTTAATCTAAGAACAAATTCTGCCATGGCTTGGAAATGCCTCTAAACTCCACCATGGAAAAAGGCTCCACAGAGATACACATTGTCTGTTACCACACAGGTAAGTGAAGAATGTCAAACATTAAGCTGTTGAGAAGCTTTATTGTTGAGATGTCTAGCTTAATTCTGAGTTCCAGCATTTTGCCATCTGGCCTGAATGCCCAGACAGAACTGCAAAATAAATTACACCTTACTTTTTTAAAACTGTAATTTTTTGAGCTTTTCTTTTTGTAGCAATATCTCTCACAACGTAAAATCTATGTCTAGAGCTTCTGGACATCAAAGAATTTTTTTTTTTTTTTTTTTTCCCCAGCAGATCTGACAACAGAAAAAACCAAATGCATTTTCTCCATAATCTAAAATAAATTACCAAGCCAATTCTTAACACGGTTCTTATTTTATTTACTTAAAGGTAGTATGGATATAATCCAACTGCTTTCTAGGTGCTTAATATAATAAACACATTCTTGATTGCTGAAAACCTGTCAACAAATTAGGAAGCTGTTGTATGATGTACATTGGCAAACATCTGATGGGATACTATGATTAGATTTTTTAAATAGAAACTTTATGAGATTCTCTGTAGACAAAGATGCTCTAAAAACACTGTAAGTCTTCCACAGAATATGACAGATCTGCAAAAGCTAGCTGCCGAGTGGACATACTTTAATTCAGTACAGGGCTTCTAATTACCGTGTCATTCTGATAAGAATGTGAATTTAAGGGTAATTGCATTTAAGAAAAACCCAAGATGCAAAGAAATAACATTGACTTGTTCCATGTTATTTTTTTAATTTATATTCTTACTTTAAGATCTGAAAGAAGTTGAGGGAAAAAAAAAAATCTTCGGGCATGTCATCGGTCTAGAAAAACAGCTGAAGACAAGGACCCGATTGCCCTTATTTTTGCTGTGAAGATCTCTGGTTTTTTATCATCAAGAACATGGTGCTCATCTTTATATTTAATTCCCTTCAACAGTAAAGGGGTACAGGATTACAGGGATATGTACTCATATTGTTTAGGACATATTCAAGTCATCTTTTGCTCTTGAACTGTAAGAAAGTCAGAGTATACCATCTCAGAGAAGCTGTAATCTATGGTTTTCCTTTAGGTTTTGTGTTTCCTGGCTAGAATAGATTTGTGCACTGCAACATCTCTTTTAGTTACATCATGGAGTTCCATGACCATAGCATATTGTGGAAAATAGAGCCAATCCAGGGAGATAAACTCATATGCAAGATGGGAAGGGGGAATTAGAAAAGGATTCTGAGTGACCATCTCAGACAGTGAAAGTGCATAACCATTGTTTGAAAGTTCACTGAAATGAGAATTTTGGTAGTGGTGGTGGTTTGGTTTTGGTTTTGTTTTTTTCAGTCTCATGAGTAACTGATACTTTGTTTCTCATCCTGAATTCAGGACATTCTGTAATTTTTAGCTTTCTCCACATAATTCCATATTTTCCAAAATTTTCACTCACTTAATTAGCATCCCATGCTTCTGAGAGGTCTTTGCTCTGACAGAAGAAAACAACATACATAAAGGAAAAAGCTTCTGTAAGAATGTTAGAAATATTTCACCATGTTATTATGTCCTGGGAAGGTTTGAAATTGAATATAATTTTAAGTGTATGAAGTCCTTCTAGCCTCATTTGCAAACAAGAAGTCGGACACAGCAGATCAACCTTTTCTCCCTATCTTCCTCTCCTTGAAAAAAATTTATCTTTCATTGTGTAACTTTGCTCTTAAATCTCAGAATATTTTCTAATATCTCCCAAAGAAATATTGACATTGCCATTGAAAATACTTTAAATTTGAGAGGCAGATCAGGCAGGAAACAAATATAAAGAGAGCATCTTTAAATATTCACCATGCAATGATCCAACCGTGACTGTACTACTTCCTGCTCAACACTCTTCTTCTCCAACTTGGGCACCTGCAATTTCACTTCATCTAAAATTCTTTTACATTCTTGTAGGCGCTCTTCAAAGTTGGCTGGCTTCTGAAACAAGCGAAACTTCATGGAGACATCCTCCAGCTTTTTCTGAAAAGTAAGCATGGGTGAGTAGTAAATGTGAAATCAAATCAGCACTGAAGACAAGTCTTAGACCTATTTCAGAATACTTAGAATCCATTATCAACCATCAGTTTCTTCTTTAAAGAATTTAAAGCTTGGGATAAATACAAGCAGCAGAGAATCTCGGTCTTCATAGGAAGAGAAAATTCTTGTATTTTCCAGGGCACTGGATGCAGCAGAGCCAGGGACGAGAGCTCATAAACTCAACTGAAGAAAGGGAAAGTTTTTATATCTTTATGCAAACTATTGTGGGGTAGGTTGAGAATGGAGGTTTAATGGCTTGAGCACAGCACATCAACATTCTAGAGTGCACACTCATCAACTCTACTGTGTTACTGCTTCTTGGTATGAGGAGTGAATCTTTTAGTCTCTCAAAGAAACCCAAATAAAGTGGCTGGGCAGTAAGTAGGTCTAGCACAAACCCTGAGATTCATAGTATAAAAGTGATTTCCTTTTCAATTTAAAAAAGTATAACCTAGAGTAAAAAAAGAAAGTAATTTGAAGGCAGAAAATGGCTTCTAATTTTGCAATTTTCACAATTTGTTATCTTTGTGCATTAATTATATTGCTTGCTCACATGATCCTAACCTCAGGGGGAGGGGAAATAATTAAAAATAAAGCAAAGAAAGGGCATTTTAATTATCCACTTGAATAAGAACTAATTTATCTGTGGAAGTACAGAGCAAACTACTAGTAGAATAAGTTTTTCTACTGTTTGAAAAAAAGAAAAAAAACAAGAAACAAACGAAAGAATGTCACTAAGAAATTGATAAATAATTAAATAGGAACTCAGTATCTGCAAACACACTTTTGATTTTTTTTTTAATCTTCAATCTTCTTTATACAGTACAGTGTTGTCTGTACTACAAAAACTTGAGAGAAACTGTAATAAGGAATAGGATTAGCCTATATGTAAGGCATTAGTAAAAATGCTTCCTATATCTATCAGTTTTCTGTGAAAGAGGCAGGAATCATGAGCAAAAGACAATTTTGGGTAACACAGAAAACTGTGTAGATTTCCAGCAGCTCCTACCGAAAAATTTCCTCATTAAACACTCTTAATGAAATTGAGATCCAACAGGGTAAAAAATGAAGTCTTTCCCTAGATAAATAAGTGAATAATTGAATAAAAATAGGAAACAAAGAGTAGGAATAAGAGGTCTTGTTTTTCTTTAGTGTGTTTGCATACACTAAATTCATACTTAGTCAGGTTTTCATCCTCTTGTGACACTTCAACTTGATGAAAATCAAGTCCTGTGGGAAGCTTGCAATGGCACACCAGTATCTATTACAACTGGTGTTGGTCAATACATTAAGAACTATCTAGAAAGGAGAGAGAATGACAGTATCAATGGCAGAGAAAATTAAAGCCATCTGTGAAGAGTCACTGAGGGATTGCACAACGCTGAGGATCTGTAGGGAAAAAAAAGTAAATTATATTCACCCCAAAATTAAGTAATGCACACCACAAAAGAAATACTAAGCTTGACATACAAGTGAGATATAAATTATCTATTAGCACTCTAAATTGAGCTGTAATAGGGAACTATAATTTACATTGTATACTTATATTTATCCCAAACAATTTTTTAAAAAATCAGCTCAATACTTAAAAGCAGCCAAACAAGCAAAGTGGGAATTTGAAATAATTTAGAACATCAAGAACAAAAAAGAAAATACCTGTCACAGTTTAAAAGTCATTGTACAAAGCTATATTGTGCCTGAACAATGTATGCAATTTTTATCACCTCAAGAAACTGTTTGTAAAAATAGGAAACGTATAAAGAAGAATGAAAGGACAATCAAAGCTAAGGTCTCAGTATGATTTAACATACTAGTCAGTCTGGAAATGAGACAACTGAGAAGGAGTAAAAATTTGTAGTACGCAAAAAGTTGACCAGCAAATTATTGTTAACTGTTTCTCAGAATTCACAAAGAAGGTGACATCAAGTTAGTCTCTTGTACAAGGAAACCAAAATGAACAAAAGGAAGGACAACTTCACATAGCATTCAGCTACACTGTGTAACTGAATGCAAAATGAAGTTGAGGATTCCAGGAATTTACAAGACTTCAAAAAACATTTAAATGTGATAATGCTACTCACGCTGTTTGTTTGCACGAGTGAAGGAAAAAGAGAGGAAATAAAATTTGTATACCTGTGCCACATCAATTTGGGAAAGCACTCTTTTAGCAGCATCTTTACCCCGGTTTCGTTTCTTCATTTCTTCCAAACTAACCTCATGGCTTGTTAATTCAGATTGTATTTTCTATTGAAAAACAAAGACAGTAATCAGCAGGGTTTAAAGAAAATGTTTATATTGTTAATATTATTTGGAACAATTGAATTTGAAAGATATTAAACAGAAGTACTACACTATATACTGGATCATTAGATGAGATAATTAAAACAAATACTTGTTCAATACCCTGTAAATTATTCAGTTTAGTTTCTCTTGATCATAATAAAACCTTCTCCTGCTCAAACATATATAACTGTGACATTGTGATTAAACTGTAGGCAAAACAAAAATATAGATTTATTTCTTCTGAAGGAAAACAACTATTTTTTGGGGAAGAAAATTAAAAATTAATCATAGAAAAGAAAAATTCAAACAGAAAAGTGACTTGCTTTTCTACTCTTATTATTTCCACAGTATCATTAGGCAAGTTGAGAGGAAACTGATCAAAGTATCCTATATGTATAACAATATCTTCATCTCACAGATTTATGTTATATCTAAAACGGTATACGGAGTGTTTCAAAAAGATGGACCCAGTTTCAAAGCAGTATATTCCATGATGGCAACATGTTACAATTACACAAAAATTGACTGAGGCAAGGGGCTCCTTGTGCACCGGGACAGGCATTTAGTGGTATCATTGGAAACTCTGCCCTGCCCTTTGAAATTGTAAGAGTTTCATTCATGGGCAGTTCATCGTTGCAGAGAAAGAGTAATTTCAAACTGGGTCCAGCTTTTTGAAACATGCTGTACAATACACATAGTTCATTAATACACTAACTTAATCCATTTTGCAACATACTTTTCCGGTTATCTCTTTCTGCAAAACCAGTGTGCAACCATATCATCACAAGACAAATACCAGCCTTATTGGTTCACCATAAATCAACCTCACAAGAAAGAATTAACTTAAGCAGTGTTGTCTAGTGCAAGGTAATGGAAAAGTATTCCTGTGAAGTATATTGACACAACATAATATAGAGTGATTCACATATTTTTAGGTTTAAATGGATAGAAAATGAGAACCTGTTATTAGCAGAATTACTAGACAAGTATTACTGAGAACAATTACGCTATGAAATAAAGACAAGGTATGTTTCCACCAGGGAAGGTATTTGAGGTCATTACTCCTCCATGAAAAAGGATTTTAGATTTAACTTTTTTATTTTTCTATGGTATACAAGCATTTCTCAGATACTCTAAAGACTAGCTATAAGTTACAATACATGCACATGCATTCATCTTACACTACAGTAACTTGTAAAATATGAAAACTGTGTAGCTCAAAGGACAACAAAGAATTATGCCAATTAACAAAAGGGGTTTTAAATTACAATTTGATCCTTTAAAGTTTGATTATAAGTAAAAATGAATATATAGGTATTTTAAATCTTATTTTCACAGGTTATTAAGTACAAAGCTGCATACCCTTTATGCTGTCTACTTTCTAGGGGTATTACCCGGTTATAATGACTTGTATAACATTATAATGTCTTCTATATTACATTACATAGAAAGCAGTTTTTCACAAGTTATATTGAACATTGTATTAAAGCTTAAGAAAAAAACTTACAAAAATACAGAAAACTGTTAAGTCACTATTAAACTTAATTGCAAACATATGTGTATGAGTCTGAATTATCCAGTACTATTTAGAGAATTAAAATATTTTTCTGAAGCAAAGTATTTGTAAAAGTGAAATGAGTGACAGAAAACTGTCAATTTGGATGAAAGTTTTCATTTAAAATTATCATAACTGTATTTTTTCTATTTTTCACATTTTGAGTTCTCATTGCCAAGGCTCTTTACTGAATGGCCAGCAGTATTTGGAGCAAGTAAAAAAAAATTCTAAATATGATATTTTAGTTTAAGAAAACAAAGACAGTAAATAAAAAGGACAACACAATCCAGGAGAGAAGGCTTATTTAATAGTTTCTTTTGGAGTATTTATTTTCTCCTTGTCTAAGTTTAAAATTTGTCCCTTGAAGTGTACTAGAATTGTAACAGGATTATTTCCCATGTTTGTGCAGTACACAGACAAAATTATTGGTAGTGACTGAGCACTAGTTAGCTCCTGAAGCCAAATAATTTCTTGATGTCTTGGAAGTCACAACTGTGTATGTAAGGAAGAAGCAAGTCTGAATGTCAGAAAAACATACTATATCATATCCAGTATTTCAACTGTTTGCTTCTGCATCTCATCAATTAAGTGATTTTTGCTTGTATTTTCTGATTTACTTTGTTCAACCTCAGAGTCACTCTGGAAAGTGTATAATTGAGCAGTTCTTATCTGAATAGGTCAGAATAGACAAGACTAGTATTTAAGCAACTAGGTATTATGGGACATTGTATGGAGTTTGTTCTTTGTCTCTGCAGTGCAGAGATGAAGCATCACCTACTCTGACATCAAAATGCAGAATGAGAGAAAACAAAGACACTATGGCAAAGCTTAAAATAAAAGTCAGTAAGGATTACGGCAAGAAAATATTTTGAGGGTTTTTTTGTATTTGCCACTGATGCACACAGGCAGAAAGATGAAACCATTCCTGAACAGATGTAAGATAATTTATAACACCTGCCTATGATGTCCCTTTTCATTCAATATTGACATGACCATTTTGACTTTTTTTGTCCATTTTGATTCATTAATTATTATATTGATGACTTCTAAACATCCACAAGAAAACATTAATTTTCTTCTTCCATTTCTGTTATTCCCACCTCTGCCTTTCTTAATGGTTCCTGTATATTTTGTCTTTTAATAAAGAGTAAAGATTGCCTTCATTTCATTTCTAGAACATAATGATATAATGTATGTAACTAATAAACACTACTGTGCCTATATCGTGTCCTACAAGTTAAGGATTCTCATCTTCCATCACTGGAATTTTTTCAGAAAATTTATTAATTTGCAAATTTTTATTTATATACATATATATAAACTAATATATAAAACCTAATTATATTTACAAGACCAAAGACACTGATTGTGCCTATTCTCATGAGGACCACTTCTAGAGCAAAAAAACTTCTGTCCCAAGGGCACGCAATGCATTATCTCTCTTAACTACTGGTCAATTTTTAGAAAAAAGATGAACAGTGAAATGCAGAGGGTCTAGTTATGATGACAGCAAAATGAGAGAATTGGCAGTGCAGCCAATTCTTGAAAAAACCTTTCCTACCTTGAATCAGAGAAATAAAAGCCAAAAGAGCCAACATGAGCATTTGTCTCTTTTGAAAATTGTGACAAACCTAACTGCAATCTCATGCTTTAAGATCAACATTTAGAGAAAAGGTAACAGGGCATATAAACAAACTCTGCAACATTATTTGCAACAGAAAATTGAACTAGAAGGCTTGATTATATGTTACTTCCCATCAACGCTTGCTACCATAATTAGAAAATCAGTCATTAGATTTACAAGAAAAAAAAAAAAGCCAGTCAGCAATATTCAGCAGAATCATAACAATGGAGACTATTATTTGGGAGGGGAAAAAAAAAAATCAAACAAAAAACCCCAGCCTTGTGTATTTAATTAAAAGGAAGTGATTTATTTATAACTAGTGAATAAAAATGCAACCCCATAATATACATGGAACTAATACTGTGGAATAATGGCTGAAAAGACAAGATTAGATGGAGTGCATATCTAATATGCAAACACAGATTTTTAGTATCAGTAACACTGAAAGGACTACACTATAAAAACAGCTGACAGTTCCAGCTAATGTTATAATAGCTAGTTAGAAAAAAGTTTGATAGATATTCTGGAAAATATACTGGTGAAACTAACTGCTTTCTCATGGCAGGACATGGATACCTTTTTTCACCCCAGAACTCGGAGAAACTTTTCATATCTTTTGTCTGCTCCTGAAGAAGGAAGAAGACCCTGTTGGTTCTGCTACTTCAAGAATGGCAGATATATATTACAGTGCACTTTATCCTCCATGACATCTTAATTTCACATTGCCGGACTTCATTGTATTGTATTGTATTAGTTGCCAGAAATTCATAACACAGGGAGGAACTAGTTTGCAGTCAATATTGTCTATACCACCAAGATCAGCAACTGACAAGTTCTCAAAAGCTGGATAAATCCAGAAGGAGAAAGATGTGAGACATATATCTACACATTCCAAGATGGGACAGAGAACCCTGATGTCACTTGAACTCGGAATGAGCAACACATAGGTGAAATATTTCCTATGGACATGCAGTGTAATGAGAGTGGCCAATTTACTTTTCTTATTTGATTTATAAACTTCCACAAAAATACACTAAACATAATAAACTATAGTTCATTAACCACTTTGGCAGTGAAGGGATTAGGTTAAAAGGAAGTTGCTAGAATTAACCACGCTTCTTCGTTTATTTTTCTTCTGGTTTCTTTTTCACTTTAAAGTCGATTGCAGAAAAATTATTCACTGAATTCCTGTTTGCTAATTAAAAACCTGATTTATAGAACCTGCTCCTGTATGAAGAGGTTATTTACATGCTGTGACAAAAAATTGGCTAGATCCTCAAGAAGAAACATGTCCTGTTTTCTCCATGGGAAGCTTAACGAAAGATATTGAAAGGCCTCCATTCTAAAATAAAGATTTATGGAAACACCGGGTGATACACTGGAGACAAGTAGTTTCTTAAAGAGAGGACACTTACAGCTCTTGGGTTATTCACAGTAAAAAGAAAAACCTTTTTATACCTCTCTCTGACCTTGCAGTGTTGGTCCTTTCCTCACAAGATTTCTTTCCTGCCCATCAACTTTTAGTGGCATCCTGAGCTACAGGAAGAATCTACAGTAGGTTGATGTAGGTAACCCCTGAGGGCTGGCTGTGGCACTGTCCCCTGCTCTGGCAGTGGGAAGCTGCATGCCCCAGCTCAGGGGAAATGTCCTTTTCTGTCCCACTGGGCTCCGAGAAACTGTTCCCAGCTCAGCACATTTGTTTGCTTTCAGACAGGTTTTCCCCCTAATTTGGAGGACACCAGAAAATAAATATGTTCTCCCTTCTCGTAGCCATTTTAAAGCAGAACATGCTATGCAAAACATGCTATACAAATTAAACTAAGCAGTTATACCGTCCTCTACTATGTCCATATTCATCTGTCCATATTCCATATCCTCCAACAAAATACATCAGGCAATACCAGTATTGGGCAATTGGATACTGTTTCATTCTCAAGAACTGAAAATTACACAGCCAGAGTAGTAAATCTTTCAGCAGTGAGTGGTGGATCTGAAGACAAAGGCAATTATATTAAGTTTGTTCTAGGAAAACAGGGTCTAAATTTAGCACAGAACATCACTTTTCTACTATGGTTTTCATTAAGATCTACTGCATAAAAAGGCCTGGACTTCACAGCAACCCTATGAGTTCTGCAGTGGCACAAGAAGATGATAACAATATGACATTATTCAGGCAAAACAGTGAACTTCTAATAGTTCTCTGCTTTTAAACTAATTGATTATGAACTCAAATTACACTAGATTACCTTTGTAATTGACGAGTCCTTCACAGAACTCTTAGATCAAAATTACAATTTTGGCTCTCCTGAATTGCAGAGAATAGCTTGCCAGCTCTCTTAGGTGTACAAGGATTTTCGATTTGTATTTCTCTAAATATTACTTTGCTAGCCTAACAGCTCTCAAGAATGGTGCTCAGTTTAACCTCATTTTTGCTTATTTTCATGATGGCTATCAACACCTAAGGAGTCAGTTCTTAGTCTAATGTATGGAGAAAATAAAACATATAGAGAGCATTCTCGTAAGTTAATCTTCATAAATGGAAAGATTATGATTCTATCAGACATAAAAAACTTATCTGAAACAATTTCAGAACTGTTAGTGGTTAACTTTGCAAATTCTGAAAGGGTAAACAAAGTACCAGAAGATTAGAAAAAGGAAGTTGAAGTATCCATCTTAAAAACACTAAAATAATATGTGCCAATTATGTCACTCCTTTGCAAAAAAAAAGTGGGAAGGACATACAGGTAAATCTCAAAAACAGCATACTTAGTTTTGGACACTACTCTTCAAGAAGCATTAACTGAAGAGTCCAAATGAGAGGGGCAAATCTTCAGAGAACAAAAACATGACTGATAGAGAAAGACTGAGTAAGCTGGACATGGCGAATGCAGTTTGTGCAGATTAAACACAACGCAGTGTTCAAATGCTATGGATATGTATAGCGTGTGAGAACATGTATAGTACAAAAATCTGCATAGATATTCAAACTTAATACATAACAAAATGTAAGCTTACACTTCTGAATAATGCTTCCCAGTGATTCCCTCTTTGACCACCAATGTATGTGTCTGTACAAAAAAATTCTCTCAATTTCCGTCAGATGAATAATAAGTATAAAAAACTTTAACATTAGACATTTTACTAAGTAGACAATTGTGAATGCTTTGTGCCAAAATATTAGCCTGAAGTCAATGAAGCATGGCATTATTCTTCTCAAGTAACACATTACGCAATAGAACATCTCTGCCATCGTAACTTCACATTAACTTTGGTTTTGAACATAGCACAATAATATTTTAATAACAGATTAATAACCATCTTCACTTAGAAAGCAGGCAGGTGTGTAGTGCTTATCACTACAAAACCGAAATATTCAAGGAGTTTATTGAAAAGGCGAAGTATATTACTTTTAGTTTTATCAGAAACACAATATTGTTCATTTATTCTCTACATTGTATTTTACATAAGTCTAAAGGCAAAACAAACAAATGACTTGTCACATGCAGGTGAGAAGTGAAGTAAGCGTATTTTCTGCCTCATAATAGAACACACCCCATGTAATCTCTCAGACTAAACAGAAGTACAAAGTGGAGATTCTCTCACCCATCAGAAGTTATTTAATAAGAAATCTACAAATAATTATCTGAAAAATATTTTGTAATATAAATGTAATATTTTCAGTACAGATTTATTTTCTTCCTGTCAGTTAAAGGGTATTTGAAAAAAAGTCAGCAACTGGCAAATTCCTGTGATGATGACTTTTTTCCCTGTATTTTCATGGTAAATTTAGAGAAATTAAAGAGACTTCAGTTGGGATCATGAGATCAAACATACAAGCAAATTATCTTTCCTTCTGGAATATTGTTTTAGACTTTACCTCATTCCAGCTTTTTTCATCACCACACCTTGAGGAACCTGAACCGATTTATCTGTGTGGTTGCTGTCAGATTGTTCTGTCAGAATACAGCTTCTTTAGTCGTACTTAAAATAAGTTGGCTGGCAGTGTGTCTCTAGCATTAAATTCTCAGTGCCACATGGTGGAGTAAGAAGCACACAGAATTTAGATTCACAAAATGATCCAAAAGAGAAGTTCAACAACACATACTTAACTTCCTTTTTTTTTTTTTCTGTCAACTTCATGAAAAAACTAAACTGATCATTTCACTTAAAAAGATAAGTTAAATATAATTTTGTTTTCTCAGGTTCATTTCCAATCACGTGAACCAAAGATTATTCCTCCTATCAATGCTCTAAACAGATTTGAATTTTTGAAGCAAACACGCAGAGCTTTGAAGCAAACCCTCAACAGCTTTTTGATTATAAATTCTCCCATATGTTGTTTTAGAAATGCAACACATACTGCTGAATGGTTTGCTAAATCCCTCAGCATGGATAAAACTGACCCCTGCCCAGAAACAAACACCATTGACTGAAAGATTCTCATTCCAGCTGTGCAGACACTATTGTTATTGTATATGAATAAACTATTTTCTGCTCTACCGAAGAGCTGTGCCAGTAGAAGCTCCACTGAAGATGTGGCCATTTAGTATGTGCCTATTCTGCCACTGGTTGGCATGGCCATTCACTAAAGGATTGACTCAGTATATTTACCCACATAAAACTGATTGTTTATTCCTTTTACCTCTAAGAATTTTAAAGAACTTCATGACTGAACTTCAGAGAACTTCAACATTTGCATTAAATCTGTTGGGGTTTTTTTTGTTAGATCCCACTGGCATCTTAAAATAAAAACATGAAAGGGAAAATCTCAGAAGTCTCTATGCTGGTTTTCTTACAGTAGATAAAGTACAATCAGACAATAAAATCTCAAGAACAATCTCAAGAATAAAACCAAGTTCTTCAAAAACACTGGGGTCATATTTTCCTATGAAAGTGTGCTAATTAAGGTTTGATGAGTTTTGTGCTTCTTCAGTTGTTAAAGTTCTGAATTACTTCCTTTTACAGAGTCTGTAATCATTGACAGTACTGTACCTGAGGACACACATAAACCAGATGAGTTAATGGGATAAATGAAGCACCAACCTGATCCTATTCTTATACTGACATAGATTAGAAGCAAATAAATTAGAATCCATTTCAAAATAAGACTGAATGCAAATCCAATCCTGTTTTCTAATTTTTTTTTTAATACACACACACAAAAATATCTGCATGTACATATAAACACACACAAAGCAACTGAAAGGTACATCTATCTACATTTTAATTCAAAAGACATGAAAACCTTTATTTCTAAAGGAGAGAAGACATGATTTTCAGGGCTATATATATACAGTTCTGAATATATTTAACATTGTCTAAGCTACTCCATACAAGACGCTCATTTTTTAGAATTATTTAAAATTCCACAGGCACGCCAGAAAAAAAACACAATTAAATGTCTCTTCCAAAATAATTTTAAAGCATTCATTTTCAATTTCCCTGTAGACTTCTTTGTTTGTTTACTTTTGTAATATGACTTCTTAAATATAGGTGGAATTTACAGAAAAGTTGCTGTACGTAATATTGTAAATTATTAATAACTTTATACCAGAAATGTTTGGTTTTATTTAATTTGTATTCTTACCATCTTAATGCTGCAGTAAAGCAGATGTTATAGAAGAAAGAATTAAAGAGTAAAAATGAGAATTATGTGTACATTTTTATTTCAAAGGCTGAAGAAACCATTTCTAAAGAATGGGAAAAGCTCTTTCTGTTAAACTTATGTGAGCAGTAAAAATTGAAATATAAGTACATTTATGTGCACATCATTAAATAATTAACAATGTTGTCTATGTTTCAATAATTTAGTAACAATCCCTAGGCTAGGTAATCAACTTTGTAAAAGGGCCATCTAAGAGTAGCGAAGATGATGAATTTCTTCTTTCTAGGATGGGAATCAGATTTTAAAGAGTCACAATGTTTATCTTTGTTGTTTTAAAATTGCTGTGTTGACTTCCACAGCATTTATAGCTCTTTACATCTTCTGGACAGGTATATAATATAAATGAGAAGGAAAATTTGACTTTACCAGAAGATTAGTGTGAACTTCTCAAAGTAATCCTACCTAAAATTTACTTGCACTTTCATACTGATCATGTTGCAAATCCCCATTAATAATATGAGGCTGAGGGACAACCAAACACTCTTTGGTTGATTGAGAAAGCCAGTAAGCACATCGGTTCAACCTGTATATAACTTACCTGTGCTTCCTGAGGGACCTGTGCTGCATCAACTCTGTCTGCAATGTAGGCTGTCAGCTGTTTGTCGATAGCAGAAAGACACTCTTGGATTAAACGAAGGGTTTTGTCAGTCTCCTGTGCAGATTGAATACTCTGTTCAAGGCTCTTTTGTCTTCTCACGGCCTAAAAAAAAAGACAATGTTATAAATATTCACAGTAATAATGAAGAGAGTATGTTTTTCCCACATTCTTTTAAATCGAAAAATGCAGGCTAAGAATCAAAACCAGTACTCTTGTTTTGTGCTCGTCCACCTTTTTGTATGATAGGTTGCGCATCTTTTTGCCACTCATTCAGTTCTTTTCAGTAAGAAACAAAAAAACCAACCCCCAGATTGCATAGACAAATTCTAAAAAATGTAGGATCCTGAAACACAAATGCATGCATTGAGGATTCCTATACAGAGTGAAAGTTGGCAAAGCTGCATAATAACACCATCCCGATAGTGCAGTCTTTCATTCTGAGGCATAGCGCTCCTCCTGATCTTATTATATAATTCAAGAGATTTTGTTTACTGAGAATAGGGTTACTGTCATCACAATCCCATCCGAGACAATCCACTTCAGCAAGTGAAAGGGATAAAGACTCTCTTGAGAAGGAGCAATCTTATATGAAGTATAAATAGCTGTCTGGAACAGAGGCAATGCCTACTCTGGACAAAAAGAGAGACAGAACCTTGTCTTGTCTTGTTTGTGGACTTGCCCAACCTGTTATCACGCTAACCATAGTCTCTTTTAGCCTAGTAAGTTGACTCATGCTTTTACACGACCATTGCCACAGTGGGTTGCCTACAACCACCTTTTACACAATCTTTTTTTTTTTTTTTTTTTTTGAGAAGGATGGTTTGCTTTCAAAGGACCTCACGTTATGGTTTACCAAATCAGAACAATAAATTCTCCTTCCAAATTGTCCTTAAACCACACATATATTTAAACACTTGACATAAACGGGTTAGCTTTAACTATTCTTTGTAATGGTTTAATATGGTATTTACCAGGTAATAAATAACTTGGTATTTTCTTCCATGTGTTGTCATGTCCACCTGTGGACTCATATTTTACTGAGACTATAGCTTCTGCCTAGCAGAATTTCTGCTTTATACAGAGCACATAGTAATTACCAACAATCTAAAATGCAATATAGTTTTTCTCTGTACAAGCCTAGCCATGCTGTTGACCACAGAATGAAGTGACTTTCTTTGACATGAAATAAAGGAGAAGGGAGAAGGCAATCACTTTTTAAACAACATTGCTAGGTGTCCTTCCATTTTTCAAGTCAAATCAGACTTTTTCTCCTTCATGAGCCATCTTTAATTTTATTTCATACCTATTATGAAATTCTTGCCTTGAACAAAAATATCTGTCAGCAGTTCAGTGAGAACATTTGATATATCTGTACCTTCTTCACAGAGCTCAGATTCTTATAGAGCTTCACATTTAATGAATGAAAAAATATTATTTCTTGTGAGCATTTTTGCCAACTGTTCTACTTAGTTAAAGGATAGTGATCCAACCAGTATGTACTATATCTGTGTTTGTAAGCTGCTTTGTGCTATTTCAAAACAGCTGATCAGATAATCTTGTATCACTGCCAGGGCCAGGAACCTTCTGTAGAACTGAGCAGCTTTACATATCAGACCCACGCTGTCAGTGTTACTGGAAGCACCTGAACCACTAAGGTGTTACTACAGTACCAAATGAAGCATAAAACCCCAGTAACTTTGCAGTACAGTACAAAGGCTTGCTACTTAAATGACTTTTACCTTCATCTGATTTGAGATTTTATTTTAAAAGGTTCTCACCCTGTTCAAAGCAGTGGGGTTAAAAAACACAGCTTCCATTTACCTTGACACTCCTTACGACTAATTTGTAAGCCTGGCTAAGATACGGTCACTCTCAACCTTTCCATTTGAATCACTATGCAGTAGATTGAAAGACACGTTAGATCAGAAACATAGTAACTAGCTTTCTACAGCACACAGGTAAGGGCATCCTCCTGGAAGCATGGAAGAAAACCTCTCTGCCTTTACTGATCTTGTTGCATAACTGGTAGGACTAATCCATATGCACAGTCCATTCATTCTGAGGGTTTCAGTGTTCTGATGTTCAGAACAGCTCACCATTTAGAATAAGACACCGAGGAAGTTCCATTCTTATTAGTCATTAAAATAAGCGCCTTCACTTTCTGGAGAATTCAATATACTGATCACAAATTTGGTGCTAAGTCCTTCTGAAAAACTACTTTTATAGTAATACTTGAAGCTTTGAACCTTTGTTAAATGCCATCAGATGCTAACTACTATTTGCAGCTTAACTCTTGCTTAGGTACAGATAAATTTGCTGCCATCCTCAGGAACAGCCTGCATGAATGCAATGAAGTAGTTATCACTGCATGGAAACTCACAAAAAATCTTAAAACTGTACGACAAATATGTGGTTATTGAAAAATTGTCATCTCTATGCTGATTTTAGCAGCAACTATACATCAAAATCTGGTTTTAGAATACAACTGGAAAAATTAAAACATTCCCAAACTCATCGATCAAACATTAAAGCAGATACAGTCAAGAAAGAATTACAACAAATCCTTGCCTGAGTCTGACAGAAATTTTATGGCTGGATTTCAAACAAATATAAAGTCAGATCAATATATATGCATGTTTGTGATATCTTTATATGTACACAAAGTCAGTAGGTAGACACACACACAGACAAAACATTCTCCTTTCATTGTCCTCAGAGAGAATTTGGTTACAGCCTGAAAATCTGTGTGACATTTTGTATCTTCCAAGTGAGGTGAATGTACATCTTTTCCGAAAACTGTGAACTGTTTAAGTGAATGGCACCTTCAAAGTTGAGATGATTTTCTCAGATATAAATGGGGTGCTGCTTTAACTTTTTTGTTTGTATTGCTTACTGGGAACAGCCCCATCCTGCACACTCACCTAAAGTCAAGCCTCTACCCCAACCCTGCTCAAGTCACACAGTAAATGTAACAAAAAAGTCTTCACAATAATGTTAGAAAAGGTACAATGCACTCATGGAATGTAAGATATTTCTCCAGTACACAACAGCTGACTCAAAAAACCTAATCTTGTTCACTAAGTAGGTCCCTGGCACTACCACTGGCATTGCAGAATACTTATCAGTTCAGTCAAGGGGAATGTCACAATATGAGAGAGGCTTCTTCCTCTATTTCGGTAGAAAAGAGGGTTACTAAGAGATGTGAACATTAGAGAGCTGTATGAAAAGGGCAGATGTACTGCACACTTACATATGTGAACCCGAGCTTCAAATTTGTCCTTAAAACTCATATGTCTGTGTGTGTGAAACTCTGTACATGCATATTTTTAAAATATGTGAAAGTTGAAATTTTATATACCTAAAATATAAAAATATTTTAATTTATGATGTTCTGGTTTTACAAGGTTTGTTTTGGCTTGTGGTTAATTTGTGTGTGTGCATTGTTTGTAATGTTTTTGGGTTTTTTGCTTTTTTTTTCCTCTGGAAGATTATGTTTTTTCTGTTCCTCTGCGGAAGAGATAGATAGTTTAACATTGCACTATATAAATGGGTCTGGGAACATAACAGGAAGCTCTAGCTCTACTATCAGATCATAGTCGATAAAGCTGAAGGCTTTAGTCTCTAAAGGGAAGTGTCTGACAGTTAATCGCTAAATAGGATATCTCAGGATAATAACTGTTTAATTATTTCTGAGCCAGTGAAATGTTGACATCTGTCAAGGAAAATAAAAAGAAACAAAAAAATCTGCTGTTAGGCACTATCAGAATGAAAGAGAAAAGAAAAAAATATTTATGGACTGAATTTTTTATTAAAGTCTCTACAAGATTTTATAGATTTTTAGTTATTTTTTAAGACTATGCATAACATTCAATTTTTATGATATGTGGTATTGCATAAATCTGTTTACAATTTTAAAAAGATCAATGGTAAATGCACAAAATGGAAATGCTGCGTATTATCCATATAAAATTCCATATTAAGAGAAAAGCTGCACTGAGGGGCTGGAGAAAGGAGACCTGGAGATGCTCAAACTTTTGCTTATGACTGGAGCTCATTCTTTGATGTCGAATATTATAAAGCCATATTTATAGACATTGGCATTTTTTCTTTAAATAATACGTTTCATGTATTTAATGACATTAGTCACACATGCAGTTACTAAGATGTTGGTTAGAGTTTTATGCTTAAAACCAAGTACAGTTTTGTTTTTGAGGTAGTATTCAGTAGCTGTGCTGTGGGAGAAAAATAGAACAAAACCTTTTGAAAATGATGGTACTTTTACTACAGGGTATATTTATTTAAAATGCAGAAGCAAATTCATTAATCAGCTTATAAGTTACAGCTCATGGAAAGGGGTCTGTTAAGAAAGGCAAAAATATGTCAGCCCTTTTTTTTGGCTCAGTTATACTCTCTATTGGGAAATGTTACTGCAGGGCAAAAGTCAGAAAACTTTAACTTTAAAATTCCTTCTTAACTTGTTTAAATTACTTTAAAATTTAACCTGATTTTTGGTGTTATAACAGTTGTATCTCAGATATAAAGGGTGTTTCAAAAAGATGGACTAGTTTCAAAGCATGGTGATTTCAAATTGTGTCCATCACTTTGAAACACCCTGTATTACAACATCTCTGTATGTTTTGCATCAAATCGTTCGTATGTTAATCTCTGCTTTTTGTTTAGAATTTTTAATATCCTCCAAGTTAGAACTAATTCTTCTGTAATTTCTAGTAATATTTCACAGTGTGTTTTTAAAGTAAGTGGCTACAAATATTTGACCTTTCAGCCATAAAGTGATACTTATCTTTGATCAACTGAATTCCAAAACTGAAAACTATACCAAGGAGCACTTTTTTATCTCTTTAGGTTATCACTACTGACAGTGCCTCAGAAGACTCTTAGAAGCTTTCAAAGCAATCATGTGGAGATGGGGCATGATGAATTCTTTCTTCTCTTGAGACGAGAACAAAACAGATAAACTGTGTCAAATGATGAATGTGTGCTCTTTGAAAGAATCAAAGGGTAATCTTGAGGGGAGTCCTAAAAGAAATTAAGAGACAGTCCCCAAGAATAAAAATTGAATCTAGTGTAAAGCCCATCTGAACAATAATGTTTTATAAAGTTTTTTTGCAAGCATAGTCTGAAGAATATCTAGCTGACATTTTTGAAGTTTGCTGGGCAGGATGTAAATTACTTTCAGCATTACAGGGGATGATAACCCCTTGCCATATTAGCTTGAAGTTCTTGAGGCAACAGTGTTTTTTAGATCCAATAGAGCTGTAAGTGAATTAGTCCTTGAAAAGTACAGATAGGGTATATGTTGCTTATCGATCAGCCCCAGATGTTCAAAAGCAAACAAAACACAGTCTTTGTTAACTAAAGAGATAAGGCATATAAACATAAAGCCATTATCTGCCTTTAAAAATGAATCTCTATCTCAGTAGCAATGCTGTATTGTCTTGCAGCATCATTCATACGGCAGTGGTTTGCTTAGGTTGCTCTATTAGTAGTGAATAAATATTTCACTTATTGCCTTGGTAATTACCTGCACAATTATTCAAATAAAAATAAATAACTTCACCACCTTAGGATAGCCTATTAGCCAGTCTGAAGTAGAAGTGACCTTGAACACAAGCTAAATAGTGTTATATGCCTGCTATGTATTTTTATGCGAGGAGAGTGCGTGCTGTTTGGATTTCAGCAGGGCTATGCAAACAGCACAGAAAATTCAGTGTCAGGAATCTATGAAAAAAGGTGTGTGAGACTTCACTGGAAAAATTAATAAAACACTTTGTTGTAGAAAATATAGAGTAAAGAAGTAGTGTGACCGAGTAATTCACAATTGAAATAGTTTCTTTACAGTTCTTATATCCATATACAAATCTCACTGTTAGTATTTGACAGCCAAATATCAGATCAAGTTTTCCAAGGTGGGGGGGTGGGGGTGGGAGAGGCTTCCTCCCTCTGCTTTTTGTTTATATTTAAGTTAAATTGGAAAGCAGTGAATACATTTCTAATTTATTTTGCTTATATACTCATCCAGATTGTGTCCAGAATTTCACAAATCTTCATGTTGTACTTTCTACATTTAACCCCTGCAGCAGGCAAGAATTTTGATTCAATGCCTATTATTGCAAAGACTGAATAGGAGTCATCTATCACTCAGCAAGATTTGAAAGTTCAGTTTTCACACACTGGCAGCTGTCTGTATATTCACAATTTTCTCCTCCAAGTCAGGAAAAAAATTACAGATACCAAGAAGAAGAATTCCACGGAATGTATCTGCTATGTTTAATTTTCCATTATGACACTGTCCAGCAATATGGGACTATGTGAATGCCTGCACTGCACCAGAACTACCAGCATGTAGTTAGTAGAGGGAAACAGGCTCTTTGCCTCCCATCTTTCAAGTTGAAGCTCAGAACAGCTGAGGTCTCTTCCTTAATTTTTAATTTTTGTTTAGTAAAGAATATATCTATAAGAGAATGTTACTTTTATATTTAATTTTGAAAATAGTTTGCTTCTCAATAAGAGTTTTGCCACAGAAAGCATCATTTAATATGCAATTGAACATAAAAGCAACTAGACAGTCACTTCAATGTTGGAATTTTAGGGTTACCTATTGCACTGATTTTGTCTGGGATAGATTTAATTTTCTTCACAGCAGCCTATATGGTGCTGTGGTTTAGACTGGTAACCAAAACAGCATTGATAACACAGATGTTTTAGCTATTGCTGAGCAGTGCTTGTGCAGTGCCAAGGCTTTCTCTTTCTCACTCTGGTCCTCCCAGAGAGTCGGCTGGGGTGGGCAAGAGTCTGGGAAAGGACACAGCCGGGACAACTGACCTGAACGGACCAAAGAGATATTCTGTACTGCACAGAGTCATGCTCAGCAATAAAAGAGGGTTGGAGGTAGTTCTTACAAAATTGCCATTTCCCAGGAATTGACTGGGCATTAGTCTCCTGACGGTGAGTGATTAGTTTTGTATAACTTGCTTCTTCCTTTTTTTTTCCTTTCACTTATTAAATTGTCTTTATCTCAATCCATGAATTCTCCCACTTTTGCTGTTCCAACGCTCCGCTCCATTACACCAGGAGAGGTGGGGAGTGAGTGAGCAGCTGTGTGGTGCTTTGCTACCTAATGGTGTTAGCCCACCACACCTGTGGTTTAGGAACTAGACTAACAAAATAATTTTTTTGTTCCTTCTTCTTTTTTTTTAAATGGCACCAGACTCTCAGTGGTTTACTGGAAAGACAGGTCAAATATTAAATATACCTCTTGCTGAAGTTCTTCCCATCGAGTGTTGAACTTCTCAAGTTTTTCATTGATCAATTCATCCAAAATTCCACCATCAGTTAAAGTCTGAGCCAGTTCCCGAATCTGATTGCGATTATCTTCTGGATGTCTCATTAAATGTTCCAGAGACTGAAACAAGGTCAAAAAAGTAGTTTGTTTTCCTTTCTGCAAATAAGATTCTACAGAGCAATCACAATTCCTCTTAAAAATACAGATAAGAAACGTCATATTTCATACACAATAAAAGTAGAGAGAAAAAGATAAAAATATCTGTGCCCCATGTCTTAACAACCAAAACAAAGAAAGATTTTTTGCAAAGCAATAAATTTAGTGCTTGATTTTAAAAATGTGGACTATGCCCAATGACTTCGGTGGGAGTTTTTGTTTCCTTAAAAATAAATTTTTAAAAATTGCTTGAGTACCTGAATGGATGAAATTCAACAGCAAAAATGCATTACTAATGTAACATTTTGTATTTTGATCCACTAAGAGTATTAACTTAATTTGTAGAAATTTGAAAGGCTCCATGAATAAAAATTAAGTAGTAATAAGCAGAGTTGCAGTGCTAGGATGAAAGTTTGCTCTTTCTGAAGTCTTCAACATTTTTTTGACTGGCTTAAGTGTGGCCATGTTTTCTAAACCATGTATTTTATTGTCATCAAAATTTGTCTGTGACATCAGGCATGATACATTTAATTACTCTGTTTCACTTAGGATTTGAATTCAAAAACTCATTTGTTGAATCAAGTGATAACATAGGACTTTCCAAATATTCTGCATCTTGCTCATGTGTAATGTTGATTCATAGTTTGTTTTGAATGTAATGTAAAATTTATCAATACACATAACATGATATTATTTAAGTCAGCACTTACATCTAGAGACTCAGAAATCTCTTCTGCACCTCCCTGGATATTTTCAGTCGCCTTGAGTTTCAGTTCAATCTCATTCAACCATTTATTCTCTGCATCCAAATATGACAATAATTCATGCCAACATGCCCATACCTCCTGATGGAAAAAAAAAAAATTGAGATTGAAAGTCTCACAGATAACTTTAACTTATGAAAACATTAAAAACACTGCATCCCCAAAACAACATGGTTGTTATCTGATGGTTATGGTGCCATATACTTGATTTTTTTCCAGTATTTATGTGTTCCAAACAAATGTAATACACCAATGAAATCATTTTGATTAAACAGAATAATATCACAGAATATAACATGTAAATGTGAACACTTCTGCAAAACACAACTTGAATCTTCCATCTCATGAACTATCCACTTTACATGCTTTTCTATAAAATTTTAATAATTATTTAAGGTACAGCTTTATAAAACATCTAAAACCACCACTTTAAAGAATTCTGACTGAAATCTCTATGGAAATTAATTCTAAACTACATTTATTCTAATTTATAGACCACTTAGGTAATAGCGTACTAAACATAATGTTATAAATGTAAATGTAAATGAACTTATGTCCTTATTCTCCTGTAATAAAATTATTGTCTAATATTTTATTTTTACAGTGTCTGAAGACACTTAAATAAGCAGATAAAAATGGCACTTTATCCACAAACAAAACATTTCAATGATCACAAATCATCTTTTCATTATTCCTTTTTTGTTTGTCAAAGTTAAAATAATTTTATTGAGATGCATTAGGCTGTTTATAGATCAAGTTTCTCAGAGTGCGATTCACCTCACCTAACTTTGGTCACATCAAATACAAGTGTCTAGTCTAGGAGGAGGTTATAGAGGGATATTACCACACAACGACAACACTGATGATCAGCGGAAATACAGATTACCAGTTTAGACTACATACGTAATTTTCCACAGTGAAATTTAGAGGAGATTAATTTTACTAAGGCATATAATTGTGCTGTATGAAGATAGCTATTGCAAATTAGTTCACAACAAAAAAACCTATCTAATTCACTGTGACCACTGTATAATATGCAAATAGTCCTATGGTGAGAATCTGAAATGGCCAAAATGACAGGGTCAACTCAAAATGCATGAGACATATTCAGCTTGCCAGCAGATTAAATGCTGTTCCCATGCTGAGATAACACCACCTGTCCAGCTTCAGGGCCATTTAATCAAAATCCTTAGCCATGAAAGAAAGAGGCCTAGAGGGGCTGGTGAAGACAACGTCACAAGGTTGCTACAGAAGCCAGATGCTTGGCTGAATCTCAAGAGGGATAAGGACCACAAGCAGCCGTTGCTGTCTCCTACCAAAGAGCCACATCTGAGGGTTGTTTTGTTTGGTTTTCTTTTTTTTTTTAACTTAACTCTCCAGCATATACGGTTCTCAACAAGATTTAGGTATATGGCTCATACCATGTGGTAGTTGGTAAATGGCTCATAAAGCGAGGACAGCCTTGAGCTACTCATGATCTAATATGATAATACACGTTTGCTCTCTACTATACTTCTGCAGTTAGAAGGGCTATAAATACAGGGACCAACAAGATACCAACCTCCAAAGTTTTGCACTTTCCATTCAGTCGGCTGCAGAGTTGCTGGTAGCTGGTAATTAGAACATCAAGTTCCTTTTTCAAAGCCTCATGAGCTGCAGGTGGAGCCTTTGCTATAAAATTATTCACAGATTCAGTAATAAGCTTCACTTTCACTTCTTTCTGCATCGCTTCCTCCTTTGCTCTCTACCAACAAACAAATAAACAAACAAAAACAGAAAAAAAAGAAAAAAGTTGTAGTCCTCGTTTAAGAGGGAAGCTGATTTCTAGTAACTCCATTAGAATTCTCTCTGATAGAAACTGGTCAGAAGGAAAAGGAAAAACAACCCCACAGGAAAAAAAAAGTTAAACAAAGAAACAAAAAAACCCCCACAAGAGGCATTTAATTCCTAGACTTTCTAAAATAACCTTGAAAGCATTTTTTTTTTTCATTTTGTTTCCAATACACAATACAATATAACATTTTCTCACAACTATATAGTTTCCTGGAGATCTCAGAATAGTAAAACATTTCAATATATTTTTTTCCAATAAATTCTTCAAATATCTTTTCCATAATACCTTAAGAATCACAAATGAAACAAATCTGTCATGTTACAAATTCATGTACCTAGGTTTAAAGGCACAATGGCAAGCAGCAAGACAGAAGAAAAAAAGAAAACACTACTGATTTGCCCTTCCTCGACACTGTTAATAACTTCCATTTAAAGATAAATTGAGAAATTCATTTTTCTCCACTGTACATTTTACACTTTTATCAAAGCATTAATTTTTATTTCATTCCTTCACTTTCCAGAGATAGAAAAATCAGTGCCATTGTTCACCACCAGTGAATGTCAACCTAACACAAAGGAAGGAAAAGGGAACGTTCTCCCAAACAGCGTTAAGATCTGAGGCAGAGAAGTTTCACAGAGAACAAACACAGGAAATCAAGATCTGAGGGACACAGAACCACAAATAGGTGGTGAATTAAAACCAGTAGTTAACAAATCATATGTAACTAATTTGAAGCCACTAACCTGACACCTTTTCCCCATTTTAGCCTATGTAACCGCAACAACTATTTAATTCAACTGTAAATTTTCTTCCTCCATTTTTTGCTACTCTCCCCCTTGTTACGGTGCCTCATTAAAAAAAATATATATATATAAAATTGTCATACCTAGCATTGTTTCCTCTGACAGCTTACAATGGGATGATGTCTATGACTAGAGTCATGTCACTACTGAAAACAGAGTGATGGTATACATAATGTCATCAGTGTGTACTGGTCTTGACAGGAATTTAAGATGAGAACTTCTTGGCCTGAAGACATTAGAAAGAAACCTTGTTCCCTACAACCTTCTTTGTTTCTGGGACCAGTGAAGTCCCAGAACCAGAATAATTGGGATCAGGCTGTCATTGCCAGAGAAAGCTCACTAGGTTGCTCTTGGCTTTCCCCTTTGCTACCTGTCAGAAGAAATAGACTGCAGGATAAACAAAGAGCTCTGGCGCAGATTTTGCCTGTTGTGTGACAGGAGAGGTGGCTGCAAGTCTCTGGGGAAAAGGACCATCAGAAGCAGCTGAAGAGATGCATGAGAAATGATCTGGTTATCTGCACAGATTGAGGTCCCATAGTTTGAACATCCCTGTACTTCAGCTGGAAGTACAGAATATGAAATCCATGGGGGCTGGCTAAAACTGTATATTTAACCTATTTCATTATGCGGTGCAATGTAAAAAATTGAGTTGTGTTAGTTAATTACTAAAGAAGAACTGTATCTCTAGAGCAGATGTTTACTTTTGATATATTTGTCTCATTTACAATGTATCAAACTTGTTCCATGTATTTCCATATATTCTGTATATTCTGAATAGCATTAAGCCAGCTCTGTCAGTAAATAAAGAGATCATCAGTTGCATGGTCATGTATTCTCAAACACTGGCAAAGCTCTACGGACAACGAAGAGTTTGTGAACAAAGTTTTGAATAGATTGTCAAGGCTATGTAATCTGTCTTCCTGAATAGCACAGGTCAAACAATTCACCTATGAAATAAAAATCAAGCCCACATCTAGTGGCTGAGCAACAGTATATTTGAGCATGTATCACATTCTAGTGGTTTGGGTTTTTTTCTTCTGAAGGCCATATTCACCTCACATGAAAGAAACATTACTTGAGACAAAAAATACACTGTTTCTATATTGCTATATTAAAGAAATAAAATAATAAATCATGCATACTTAGTACATACTAACATGCATCCTGAAGTACTAAATCTTTTTTTTCTCTCTCTTTAATATAAAAAGAAGACAGAAAACAGATTTTACGCAGTTAACTGCTGCTAACACCTGATTATTCCTTAAGTAACATTGTTGAAGCTGCATCAAAATCAAGTGTCCAATAAAGCAAAGAGAAAAAACCACAATGCAGTACTGTGAAAGATTAAATTATCTTCTAACATATTCCAAATAGAAATTACTTCAAGCTGCCTACTTCTTAAATTTAAGGCTAAGAAGTAGATCTGAAAAGGCACCTTTCTAAATGAAAGAGTAGATTTTTTTACAATGAAAATATCAAAAGCACTTTAAACACAGATCAAGGAATTAGTTCCTTTTTACCTTCAGTTCCTCAACAGCTTTCTGTAATTCATCGGGTGTTTTATACTCAAAATCTCTTTCCAGATATTCTTCCTCTGCTTGTGTTATCCATTCATGCATTTCTGACAAATCTTTTCTGAGACTCACAGTCTTATCCAAACCACCTTTTAATGCTGCCTTCTTAGCATAGGCCTGTAAGAAAGAAAACATTACATGATACTTGAAGAAAGGCTACTGTACAAACTTGACAATACTCCAGCGTGAAAAGAAACAAATTCAGTCCTATACTAATAACGATGCTGTAATTAGGCAGATATTAACAAGTAATTTAATAGATATTAATAACAGGTAATTAAGAAAGTATTACACACATGTACACATCCTTTTGTTAGTGAGTCACTGCTGTGCAGAATGAGTTTTCAATGATCCTATAGCAAGATTTCATGCCATATGCTGAGATCCTCAGAAAATAAATCTGAAAAAACATCACTCCTCGACTATCTTCTAAAAGATTTTAAAAGAACCATCACAGGAGATCTTGAAAGTGCACTCAAGCATAAAATCAGAGTCTTTTGAGCTGGAAATTCAGATAACCTTCTAACCAGTTTGAATACAACTTGCCAGGGAATAAAGCAAAATGCCTATCTTTCTTTTACTGATGAACTCATTATTGAGTCGTTCAAAAAGGTGTATATCCTAAAGAGAGCTAAATAAAAAAAGGAATCTTGTACTGGAAGAAGCTATTTTAAAGGGAAAAATACTTTTGTGAATCCCTTGCCAATCACTATATGGGGGTCATATAACTTACGTTATATAGCTCAGGTATAGAACTAGATGATCTTTAAGGTCCTTCCCAACTCAAACCATTCTATGATTCTATGAATTGTGCATCAACTTCTTAAAATAGCCTGTAACTGATTAATCCATTGGCTGAAATGTCTTTCAATGGTATAAAGAACTTTGCAACAAAAACAACTGGTTGCAGTGGAGCCATTTTTCAAAGTTGAGTATGCAGAGCTGATCGCTCTGACATCCTGCACTGTGATCCTACTTCAGTAAGTGTTATTTTTGGTATCATCAGGAGGAAATGTGTCTTAGTATTTGGTTTTTCTGACTATTACTGGTTTCATTACACATCCTTGAGGACTGGCTGTTAAACATACATGTTGTTCTACACAAATATTGCTTTACAGAACAAAAGACAGTCACAATTAAAAAAGTCATGTTCAACAAGTATAAACGCAGAAACATATGTGGCCCTACAAAATTCCCTCTTCCTCATTCACAGCACCAGAAGAGAGGGTAATCTCCCATCACGTGGAAAGAGTATCTGAATGCCAATTGTTAGCTCTCACAGTCCTATTAAGTGCGTGTATATCAACCCAAGCTGACTTTTCCAAATCCTTTCACGAAATCCTCATATGCCAAAAGGTGAGCCAGTGAGGAAGAACAAAGGCCTGACTGAAGAGAGAGATTTGGCTGGAATTCAGGGAAAAAAGAAGAGTTTATGACCTTTGGAAGAAGGGGCAGGCAACTCAGGAGGACTACAAAGGATGTCATGAGGTTACGCAGGAAGAAAATTAGAAGGGCCAAAGCCCAACTAGAGCTCAATCTGGCTACTGCTGTAGAAGACAATAAAAAAATGTTTCTATAAATACATTAGCAACAAAAGAAGGGTGAAGGAGAATCTACATCCTTTAGCAGACACGGGAGGAAACAAAGTGACAAAGGCTATGTAAAAGACTGAGGTACTTAATGCCTTCTTCGCCTCAGTCTTTAATAGTAAGACCATTTGTTCTTGGGATACCCAGCCCCCTGAGCTAGAAGACACGGACATGGAGCAGAATGAAGCCCCAATAATCCAAGGTGAAATGGTTAGTGACCTGTTGCACCACTTAGACCCACACAAGTCTATTGAACCAGATGAGGGAGCTGGAAGAAGTGCTCAACAACCCACTTTCAATTTAACAGCAGTCCTGGATAACTGGGGAGGTCCCAGTACACTGGAGGTTGGCAAATGAGACATCCATCTACAAGAAGGACTGGAAGAAGGATCCAGGGTTCTACAGGCCTGTCAGTCTGACCTCGGTGCTGGGGGAGGCCATGGATCAGATCATACTGAGTGCCATCACGTGGCACATACAGGACAACCAAGTGATCAGGACCAGTCAGCATGGGTTTATGAAAGGCAGGTCCTGCTTGACCAACCTGATCTTTTTCTGTGACAAGGTGACCCTCTAAGTAGATGAGGGAAATGCTGTGGTTGTTGTCTACCTAGACTTTAGTAAAGCCTTTTACAGCATTTCCCACAGCATTCTCCTGCAGAAATTGGCTGCTCATGGCTTGGATGGCATTAATCTTTGCTGGGTAAAACAACGGCTGGATGGCCCGACCCAAAGATTTGTGGTGAATGGAGTCAAATCCAGCTGGTGGGCAGTCACAAGTGGTGTTCCCAGGGATCAGAATTGAGACCAGTTCTGTTTAATCTCTTTATCAATGATGTGGATGACGGGATCTAGTGCACCATCAGTGAGAGTTTGCAGATTACACCAAGTTGGGTGGGAGTGTTGAGCTGGTGGAGGGTAGAAAGGCTCTACAGAGGGATCTGGACTTGCTGGATCAATGGGCCAAGGCCAATTGTGTGAGGTTCAACAAGGTCAAGTGCCAGGCCCTGCACTTGGGTCATGACAACCCAAGGCGGCACTACAGGCTCGGGGAAGAGTGGCTGGAAAGCTGCCTGGCAGAAAGGGATCTGGGGGTGTTGATCAACAGTGGTTGAATATGAGCCAGCAGTGTGCCCAGGTGGACAAGAAGGCCAACAGCATCCTGGCTTGTATTAGGAATAGTGTGGCCAGTAGGTCTAGGGCAGTGATCACCTCCCTGTAATTGGCACTGGTGAGGCCGCACCTTGAATCCTGTGTTCTGTTTTGGGCCCCTCACTACAAGAAAGACATTGAGGTGCTGGAAAGAGTGCAGACAAGACCGGTGAAGGGGCTGGAGCACAAGTCTGATAAGGAGCGGCTGAGGGAACTGGGGCAGTTTAGCCTTGAGAAAAGGACTCTCTACAACTACTTGAAGGAGGTCATAGCAAGGTGGGTGTCAGTCTCTTTTTCCAAGTAACAGGTGATAGGACAAGAAGAAATGGCCTCAAGTTGTGCCAGGAGGAATTATTCTAAATTCTTCACTGCTTTAGCATGTTATTTCACCTAGAGTAATGGCAAATCAAGTACAACAACACAAAATAAAATGCAATAGGTGAAATACAGAACTTGATTTTTTTGCAAATGCTTATATATCAGTTTCAGAAAGCTAGTTTTGCAGGAGCCATAAATTACATTGCTGTTAAGATCTAAGATATCAGTATATAAATTTGCTATAAAAAATAGTAAGATACTGCATTATAATATGAAGATATATACTTTATATGTATTGCTACATGCTAAATAGAATTTCTAAAACAGAATTTTAATTAATGTGAACCAAATGTGTCTAAATATAGTTTCATTTCTACTCAATATGCATAGAAGGACAAATTCTGCCGATGAGAAATCTGATTATTAATTTAAAATGAACCACTCAGAAGGAGATTTGATACCTGTTGGCAAATGTGTTCCCATTGAACATTGAGCTCCTTTAGTTCTGTCTCTATTCTGGAAGCAAATTCTGGCTCTGCTTCACTCTTCATTTTCTTCCCAACCTCATTAACACTGTTCAAACTTGGCTGAATTGTCTGGATATCATTTACTAAAGCCTAAAAGAATAGCAGAATATTAGGCAAGCAGCATTCACACAAAATTTCAGATATACTATCCCTGTCAAAATGTGTCTACATGAGATTCTGACATTGGTTCAGACCTCTAGTCAAATGAGCACAATCTACTGACTTAACCATGAAAATAAATTTTAAAAGGATGAGCAGCTGTTCTGGTAAGCTATATGATAAGCTATTCTATATCAGATAACGTTCATTTGCAAAATATATAACGAAGTTTTAACTGCTATGTATAGACTATCTATCTAGATATGTATAGTGTCCTATTCTATATATTATATCTATTACAATACCTAGATCTTTGCATAAGAGCATCCAATCATCATGGTGGAAAAGTATTTGTGAATCCATCTTATTAACTGTGCCAGTATTACCCTTGGACTGTTAATTTACCTGATAACGTGATCCCAATTGTGATATTCTCTGGTTATGTCTAGTTACTAGAATTATATTTTTGTTTGAATATTATTTAAATCCTGAGGTAGTTCTAAATTGCCACCTCCAATTTTATTTCCTAAGGCCTTCTTAAGTGCTGAAGATGTTAACCTGGGCTTCCTACAAAGTAGAAAAGGCTGGAAGCGTAAACACATAAAAGACGATTAAGATTTTGGTATCTTTATTATACATTTGACAGTAATGGCTAATATTTGTGCAAACTCTTCACAAATTCAGGTGACAGATTCTAAAGGAGTTACATATAACTTACTGCTTTGTAGAGACAAGAGATGTCCTATATAATTTATAGTCATTTTTATTTAAATAAGGGGTAAGAGAGAAAGTCCGAGGAGTTCCTAAATTCTGTAAGATCAATATGTATGTTTCATGATATTTACACATCCTGCCAGAACGCTTACAGAACTTGTAAATTCCACTGAACACATAGACAGAGACTATCATAGATTACAAGATTCACTGCTCTTACACACTCTGTTGAGACAGGCAGAAGAATTTGCAAACCTTGTGATGGAAGTGGCAATACTTCATGATGCTTTAAAACTCTGCTGGGACAAAATCCTGGAACTTGTACGTTTAGTGGAAAAAAAATGGTTATAACTCACAATACCTACAAGTTCTTTTGGCGCAGTCACAAAAGCTTGTAAATCATATGTGAATAATAGACACAGAAAAAGCTCTTCTGGCTTATATTATGCAGTTTATAACAAATATACATGCAAAGTTTGTAAACTCAACAAAGTACATAGTTATCTTAGGAGGCTACTAACTTTTTATTTGCTGCAACTACTCTTTTTGATGTTGCACTCCTGCTATAAATGCATAATGATACTGTGAATTTATGTGTCCTCTCTGTATTAAAGTTTCCCATTTTTTTAACAGAATTTTCCTTCAAACCCAGGAAATGCAGTAGGTTCAAATACATTGCAGAAGATGACCTCCTTACAGCACGAATTTATTTTTAGGAAAACTAATCATTTGTGCAACTTCTGTATAAGCTAGGCTTCTAGAGAAGAACTGGATAATTGTCAAGCAGGCAGGTAATACTCACTGTACATTGATCAAGTTGCTTTTCCAGTGCTTCTGAATCACCAAGGGCAGGCCACTCTTCCTTCAGAAAAACATCTACCTCAGCCATCCATTTCTTCAGTGTTTTAGTGTCATTCTGTTTATTAAAAAGACATTTTATTGCATTGCAAAGAACCTGACTGGCAATAGCATAATTCATCCTGGCACTACAACTAAAACTCACCGCAATGTAATTTCGAGATTATTGAAGTATCTGAAAAATACAAACACAGCAAACAAGCAAACCCAATTTTATCTAGGGCTGTCATAGACTCTTTCGCCTGCACTCTGACCATTTCTGCCCAAGTTTAATGTGTCTACAAGCAGGCAGCTTTCTGGCTCTCAGGCTTCTGCGTTCCAGATTTCATTTGTGTTTAGATGATGCATGAGTGTTCATTGGTTTCTCGTATGGCTTCCGACTACTCATACTTGGCAATTAATTCAGGGTCACCTATCAAATCCTCCTGTGTTTCAATTTGTGGGTCCCTTCCAACTCAGGAGATTCTATGAATTTAAATTTCAGGCTCCTTTTGGAAATTGCATGTTCTATTGCCTATTTCTCCACCAGAACACAACACAGAAAGACATCCTTACTACTCCAAATGAAAAAAAAAAAAACAAAAAACCAAAAAAAAACCCCAAAACAACAAAAAAACCAACCAAACAAACAAAAAACCCACAAAAACCAAAAACCAGTACTGAAACAGTAATTGAAACAAATTCACTTCAGAAACTAAAATCACATAATGATTCAATGAATCATTTCAGATAAGGATTCTCAATTACTGTCTCTAGCAGCAGAATATTTGTAATCAGGAATATGCTTTTGGTGAATGCGAAGTTGAATTAAAGCACTAAAAAGCACAGTTCATAAGAATACAGGCTGTGCCCTAAAATGTGTACAAAAATGCCTTAGCAGCTATTACGGGACAGGTAACCAAAGGGAACATTTTCCAGATGTGCTTCATATATTTAATAACAGCAGGCTAACATGGAAAATGAACTGAATTAATAAGAATAATCATACAGAAATTATATTTCAGAATGGCAATTACCAAAACACTGTTGAAGTGTCTACTGTGCATTCCATTATCATTGAGTAAAAATAGTTCAGAATCATATTTCATTATGACACTTTAATACCTTTAAACTAATACTTCAAGCATAGTTCATTAATGCTGCAAAATATAGATCTGATGGGATTTACACAGCTTCCAGTTAACGATGAAGATCAAGTGTATGGCTTGCATTTTGAATCAGACTGTAAATGCATTTTATTTGACAACACTGATTTCCTTCATAGCTCTTCCATAAACTGCAACAGAGAAAACAATTGTCTGGAAGAAAAATCTATCAAGAACTTGAAAAGACAATGACTTCTATATTAACTGTGTACTACAGTGACTTCAGCAATAAATATAAAGGCTAAGATTTGTATGCAACAATAGCTCACATAGCTTCAAAAATATGTGTTCTACAGAGCATGGTCATGATGTTCAGGACTTTCTGGTTTCAAGAGCAGTGAGGGAATCTGTAAACTTCTATCCAGAAAATTAATGGGGGAAAAAAAAATTAAATAAAAGACAAATATTTGAATTTCTCAAGCAAATTGTATTGCTCTGTTTTGTGCAATTGCACATATTTCATTATATTGCTGACAAAACCACTTTTCAGTTTTCCTATTTATGTTGGGTTTATGTGGCAAGGTTTTGGCAGCAGGGGTGACCTCTTTGAGGAGAGGTCAAGTGCTGCCCCTGTGCTGGATACAGCCAGTTCCAGCTGCCTCCAATGCCATCACAGGATGCAGCTGACCCCATGGTCAGCTAGTGACAACTCTCTGATAATACAGTTAAGAAAGGTCAAAGCCACTAGATAGGGGAGGAGAGGAAACAAGTGAGGAACAGTTCTGCAGATGCCAAGGTGAGTGAAGAAGGAAGGAGAGGAGGTGCTCCAGCTACCAGAGCAGAGATTCCTCTACAGCCTGTGGTGATGCAGGCTGTCCTCCTACATACCATGGAGGTCCATGGTAGAGCAGATATCCACTCTGCCACCCATGGAGGAACCCCATGTCAGAGCAGGTGGATGTGCCCTAAAAGAAACTGCAGCCCATGGAGATCCCACACAGGAGCAGATATTTCCTGAAGCACTGCAGAATATGGGAAGGCCCAGGCTGGAGCAGGAGAAAGGAGTGAGGAGGAAGAAGTGGCAGAGAGGAGCTGGTATGGACCAGCCACAGTCCTTGTTCCTCATCCCCCTGAACCCCTTGGTGGGAGATGAGACAAGAGTGAAGCAATAGAGTGCAGCCTAGGAGAAAGAGGAAGGGAGGGAGGTGTTGTCCTACTTGTTTTGGGTTTGGTTGGTTGGTTTTGGTTTTTTGTTGTTGTTTTTTGGTTGGTTGGGTTTTGTTTGTTTTGTTTGGTGTGTGTGGTTTTTTGTGTGGTGTGGTTTTTGGTTTTTGTTTGTTTGTTTTCTATTTCTCACTACCCAAATCTGTTTTAATTGCCAATAAATGAAACCAGTTTTAGCCAAGTTGTTTCTGTTTTGCCAGTGATGGTAACTGGTAAGCAATCTCCCTGTCTATATTTCAATCCAAGAGCTTTTCCAACCTATTTTCTCCCTCTGTCTTGCTGAGAACAGGGACTGAGAGAGCAGCTGGGAGGGCATCTGGCTGCTGGCCAAGGTTATCCCACCATGTCTTTAAACTTCATTCCAAGACCAGCTTCAAACATCAGAGAGGTAACTATGGAACCAGTTACAATTTAGAGTAACGTGGTATTTCAGTAGCTAAATTATAAATGGTATTGATAAAATGTCTCCTCCTTTTTCTGTCCATTTTGCTTATCTAAAAACTGATCAAGAGTAACAAAATAATGAGTACTTTTTTAATCTTTTTTTTTCCCCCTACACAAGCAGAAGTGCAAGAATACTTTGACAAAACAAAAATATTCCTGACCAGATAACTCTATTGAATTCAGTAGAAAACAATTAGATTTGTATTATAGTTCACAATGTGGAGCTAATAATGTATCATGTTTTAATACCAGCAAACCAAAGCCAAGGACAAAAATATTTCATGTTGTAAATAGAAGAAACACACTGTGAGAACACAGCTTTGAGTACAGCTGCAGGACCTCCACCTTCAGAACTTTCTTTGTGATATCCCCCATGAGTATGCAAGTGTTCATTTGCATGGGGGGCAGGAGAGAAAAAAACATAAACATACTTTCTCAATTTTTGTGATTGCTTAATCTGAATTCATCTGAAACCTGATCCTTGAAATTACATAGAAATAGAACAGGAATATGTTAAAAATGGACATTTTTTAAACCTTACAACACCTAAGTCATAGACATGCCCTGTAATGCTGATACATGTGATTTAAAAATAAGTATAAATAGGACATCCCCGCAACAAGAGAAACATTTCAAATACCTGATATTCACACAAGTGCGTAAGTCATGTACACTCCTCCTTTCTGGCAACTACCACATTACAAATTACTTCAATAATGTAATTTAATCCTTTAATGTCAATATGGTTAGAGCTACTTCAGCTGCATGAAAAAGAATTTCAGTTACATTGGAAAAGTAAGCAGAGGAATATTAGTAGCCATTTCACTGAAATCAAAGTTAAGTTTTGCCGTTGAAACAACATAGGCAGAAACAGTCACAAAATCAGGATTCAAAGTAAAATCTTGGACCCATCAAAATCAAGCGAAATGCATGCTGTGCCATTCTCATGGCCACAAGCTACGGCATAGTACAGGAGTCTGAAAAAGTTTATTTAACCTGGAATCGCTGGAGTTTAGTCATACGCTCCTCAAGTTTCTGGCAATGTTCCGCCAGCTGCGCTGATAATTTCTTCCAGCGGCCAAGGATCACCTCCATCTCCGATCGATACTTCTGGCTGACTTCCGCAGGGGCTTTCCTGGACACGTCTTCCACAGTTGTGCTGAGATAGTTCAAGCCTTTTTCCTGCTCTTGCAGAGAGCTTTGCAGAGCCTATGAATAAGAAGCAGATAGTATCCTGATTCATGTGTTGGGCAATTCTCTTTGTTACACAAAGGTAGATGAGACTGCTGAAGAAAGAACTAAAAATGTAGGTCACCTTTGCTAAAACATCCAATGACATACTCTACTGAGAAATTTGGAATTGCTTTTCTCACACAAACTACAAAGTAGAATTTTTAGTTGAACTGAGAATGTAACCAGAAATGTATACTTGTTAATAGAGGTTAGCCACACACACTCCATTAATTCAAGACAGGAATTTACTATGGCCTTAATGATTACACTTTCAAAAGAATCAGACTATACATGAAGGAAAAGAATAAATTTGGAACTGCTTCTTTGATTTAAAGTTTTTGATAAGTACTTCTCCAAACTTCTGCCCAAATTTGCTTCATCTAACTTTTTTTTTTAATATTCTACATTTTATGTCTGCAGGTGCATTGCTAGTTGCATCAAATGACATGCTGATTAGCCGTCCAATAGTAGAACAATATCAAACATTGAAATGCAGGGAAAGTTTGTACCCACTGGCAAAACTTGTTCCACATTCGTGTCTGCTTGTAAATTCAACAGGAAATCTGACAAAGCACACACTGCATTTTGCAAATCACAATCATTTCCATGTCAGCACTGGAAATTGAAATGAGCTAAATCTATGCTTAATTACCAGAGCTATTGTCAAAGGGATATTTTATATATCATGGGGAGAAACAAAGGCTTTTCCTTAAGATGTTTGATATCTTATAAAATTAGTTTTAATAATGATGAACACTTTCACTCCTTTAACTTCAGGTATCAATTTAAGTATCTACCGTCTGCTGAATCCCTTGGCTTGGTGTAATTCACTCAAGATATATAAGATTCAGCAAGCTCATGCCAACTTTGCATTCAGTTCCTCTGAACTTTTCATCTGAGACGTTCATTCCCTCAGCCTGACCACTCACCTTGAGCTCCCTGAGTCTCTGCTCCATGATTTCATATTCAGCAACTGCAACCTGAGGCATGGAGAGTTTAGTTTCTGACTGCTGGATCCACACAAGTATAGTGCTCACTGTCTCTCTGTAGCGTTCAGGAGGCAAACTGTCAAAAACTACATTCCACAGGGAAGAAAAAGGGAAGAGATACAATAATTTTGTGCTTCATTATTTGGTTTGCTGACAGAAATTGTTTGATAAATATCGAGTCTTATTGAATTCAATGGCTATTTTGCAATCGACTGCATCAGGCCCAGTATGTCCATATCAGAATTTTCCAAAAATTGTGGAAAGATACAACTTTTGAGGAATGAATGCACTCATTCTAATGTTTTTTATATCCCTGTCATTTTATCAGTTGTGTGTCATTTGACTGTCTTGTTGCAGACCATACGACAACTTATATGGCCAAGATAACTAGTTTAAATATGTGTTTAGAAAACAACAGACTAACCATCATACTTCAGACAAAATCTAATTTCAGAAATGCAGTAAAAATCAGCATTCCCTTTTATGACCTATGTGTGTGTTTAATGTTTCAGTTCAAGTGAAATGTTCTGTTTAAGACATCTGTTAAAAACTTAGAAAATTAATCTTTCTTCTGCATTAAAGTTGAACTTTATTGCACTGTGCTTATTGAGCCAACATTACAGCTGCTGTAAATAAACAACATCTGGCACACACATGAGCAACTCATTAGCAGAGATACTCCCTCTGCCCTCAATAACAGTTGCCTCTATACTCATTGAGAAAAGTACAGACAAATAGCATGTCTGGTTGGAAATGAAACATTTCCAAATTGTACCACATAATAATGAAGTATTTAAAAGCTAAAAAAAAATGTGACACCTATTTGTATTTCCTGTATGTCTCTGGTGTTTCAGAAAGAACTGTATAGAGAAATGATATAATTGTCCAAAAGCTAATTTTGACAAATAACACAGCTGAACTTTTCAAGTGCAAGCTTGCTTACATCCTCATACAGCTATGCTTGGCAGAACTCACTTCAGATTTTAACCTAATTTTTGAGTTGATCAGCAGAATGCTACTTGAAAAAAACCCTATATTTTCAGTTAGACATCATAACAACATGCCAAAATCAGGGCTTTCTCTCTTGTGGAGTATGCACATTGTATGGTACACTTTCCTCTTATAAAATTCTTGGCTGATCAGATTTACCACATACATCCAGGGATTTACAAAACATAGGACTTGGTACCAGGAAGGAAAATAATTTCTTCCCTTGTGATCTACAGAAAGCAATACTAATACATGCTTGGAAACACAGAAAGCAAGCATTTTCCATCTTATCAAATAGAATTTAAAATAGTTTCATTTCCTTTTTCCCTTTATTTCCTTATTTCCTACTTAGAATAGAACATGCATTTAAACACATCAGTACAAATGAATAGAGATAAAATTTTAAGAGCTTGGATATGTTAAAGCGGTATACAACTCTTAATCTGCAGTTTCATTCAGAAATCTGAAATTGAGTTCAGTATTGTTATGCAATGTTTGACTTGTATAAATAATTTTATCCTTTAAATGAAAAACAAATCTTAGGACTAATGTATTACTTCAGTCAGCTATATAAAAGAATAGCTATTTTCAGTAGTAGAGAATAGTATCGTGGAACAGGTAAAACATAAGATTTGTTGTTACAGCAAACTCCACCAAAATGCATGAAGTGCTTATCCTGAAAGTTTGCCAACAATAAAAATTTTAAAGCCATCCAAACACTGCAAACATTTTGTCCAATTTTAACAAACTATGTTCTCTAGTCTTTGAAGGACTAAATAAGAGCTAAAGTGGGATCACAAATGTTGATTTAATCAAGCTAGTGACTTTCCAATTTCGTTATTAAATATTCCATTTAAAAAGCACTTTTAAGCTAGTGAAACAATAGTTTTCCTATTTCACTTTTACAGATCACTAGTAGTGAAATACTACTTTTCAATGCCTTTCACTAGCTACAGTTCTTGGGGCTTGGTGTGGGTGTGTTTTGTTTTTGGGGGAGAGTTGTTTGTGTTTTTTTTTTTTTTTCCTGACAATCTGTCAACATTTCATCCACAAGGATGCATATATTACATATATTAACATCTTTTTGGATGACAGTCAAGAAGAGTCTATATTGTTTTTGCAACTCATTATGTCAATGGTGAGAATTCAGTCAAACAGTGGGATTCACGTTACCTAATTTTAGCTGTCTAAATAATCTAAGACATTTATGGTCTCTCTGTGGGCAGCACGAATCTCTAATTTCCCTGTGCTCATAACATGAAGACACATCCAGACCTGTTTATTTTTATCCTAAAATTTACTTTGTGATACTAATGTTTGTGGATTAAAGTCCATATGATAAGCACAATGCATTAATATGGATTCTGCTTTATTATAGGAAAGACTGAATTGGTAGTCAAAAAGACGTAGCATGTCCACAAACCAAGCTATAGCTAAACTAGGCTCATGACAGAACTAGATAACAAAATATCACAGAGGTAAAATACAAATAAGTTACTGTGAAATATCAGAATACTGTTCCCAACCCATAACAGGAAAATGCTGTTGGATTAATCTATTCCACTAGAGTAGAATACATTTTGATGTGACCAATGTTATAAACCTTGAGAACTGAAAGGCAAACACCTTTACAGTTGCATATTTATTTTACAGAAAGTGCTTAAATTTGCAAATACTACATGCAGATAGACATTTGGTTAGCATATATTTTTAATAAGTAGAAATATTTAAACATGTGAAAATAGCTTTCCAAATAAGTAAAACACATTCTCTCACTTTTCCTTCCAGCTTCCTTTTTTTTTGCGACCAGATTTCCCAGCCAAAATTATTTTCCCAAATCAGAAATGAAATGAGAATACAATTATCTCAACAGCTATCAAATGACATTGCATATGATGCGATGAGTACCTCCATCAGTTAGGACAAATCCCATGATTGTGAAAGAAGAAGAAAAGCAATGAATATAATCTATGGGATCATTTCAGTAAAGAATTATTCCCTTAAATGAATGAACTAGATTGAATTGCATGTATTTCCCATAAAAATCTCCTCAGTAGTAACTGCATTGTTTAAAACCATGCTGGTTTTCTCACAACTGTGTTTTGCTTATTTTGTAATACAAATATTTGAAGCTGTTCATCAAAGTCCTTATATTGATACCTTCACAAAATCTGTGATTCCCTTCTGCCACATCTTTCAATAGAAATTCTCAAAGTGGAATCGTAAGGAATCTTGTACAAAACATAATCAATGTTCTGCAAGTGCTTTAACACTTCCAGTTATTTTATTTATTAACCTCTTAAAAGAAATAGAAGGGAAGCTCTTCTCCAGTTCTACAAGATCTAATGTCATACTAAATACCTTTTAATGATACGCATTTTTTTAGGTGTTTTTATTTCCTATCCTTATAAATTTTCATTTTCACCACAGAGGAAAAGGATAAAAGGTCCTCCAGAGTAGAGGACATTATTACATACACATTCATTTCACGGGTTGCTTTTCCCTTTTGTTCTTTATTTAAATAAAAAATAATTACCTGACGAAATGAATGCAACAGAAAAATTAAATGACTTACACATTACTTATTAAAATAATATTTTCTCACAAACACCCGAGCTGTATCTTCAACTCAAAAGGCACCTTCAAAGAAAGCTAAGCAAATTTTATCACTCAAAACCTAACAATTAATATTATTGCTACTAAATCATAGTTTAGTCTTAAGGAAAAATTGCAGTTCTGAAATTGATAGGATGCTTGCTTAAATTTTTTTCTTCTGCAAGTACACAATGATTGGTGAAAGATCATTATAAGCACCATAACAATTTTGCTGTTGCTTATAATCCATCTCATCTTTTTTCAAAAGCATGAAAATAAATTAGCAGTTGAAAGTTTACACAAAGGCACAAAAAAGACAGACTAAATGTCCAAATGGTCATCATACTCTTACAGTTACTGTGGTTTTTTGTCTTATAAAATTATCCCAAGATTGAGTTGCATGAACTCTGTGTAATGCAACCTTCTTTAAGATGCTGTACTAGTGGATTATGGAGTAAAGCAGTCTACACACAAAATAACAAAAAGCATGGGGTATGTAAATAAAAAGTCTAAAGAATCTTGACATGATATAGAAAGCAAAAACTCCAAATTTCTTCTTAAAGTAAATAGGAGCAACATAATTTGAATGCCAATGAATGATTAATCATGAATAATAACAACAACAACAACAGTGATGACAATGGTGTTACCTGTGGGAATTACTGATCCTGAAAAGGTAGAATCAGAATTTGAAAGGAAAGTACAGTGTCTAGCCCCTGCTCAGTGGTGTTACAGTTCAGGCACTGAACATCGTTCATCCTACAGGACTAACCAACTGGTTAATTCACAACGTCTTGTTATGGTAAAATTAGGTGAGGTAAACCCAGCAATTATAGAAAATTGGATGTAGAAGAAATCATAAAGAAGCTAGCATTTACCATATCTTTCCTATTGGCAAAATGGTAACTGATTTCAGCATATAAACTAGCATGGCATTAAAAGTTTTAAAATGTTATATTGTATGGCTTGACTTTAGAGTAATGAATAAACTTTGTACTTCTAATACTAAATTTCTACAGCTCATTTTTCGATCACATGCTATGGCACATTTGCATTTTATTTCTTCACTTCTCCTATGCATCATCGCCTCTTCCATTTGCATGTGTGTGCATGTGTGAAATAACCACAGCAGCACAATAATGCAGTTATTGATGAAAAACAAATCAAAATCTCTTCATGAAAGAATTTAGGAGGAATACTATAAAGATCCACTAGAAGGAGCTAGCGTTATGTCTGGTTTCAAAACAGTACACTCATTTAGAGATATCATTGGTTTAAGGGGCAAATAATCTCTTTGCTGGTGAGAAAAAATAAATTTATAGTTTTACCCTATACTTTAGTTTTTAATTTCATAATCAAATACAGAAAGGGTACAGTAGTCACTAGCATGCTACATATCTTCAATAAGAAATAAAGCCAACTTTCTATTTTGGTAGAACATTTTCCCTCTCTTGAAAAATGTGTTTTATTACAAATATTGTAAATAATGTTATAACTAGCAGTCATATATTCTATGTTACAAAACCAGAATATTTTATCACAGGATGAAAAACTATATAACTTAAAGCAGTTACTCTCTTTGATGAGCTTTATGGAGTTACATTTCTATTCTAAGAAAATCTAAGCAGATTCCCTCCTGCACATGAACTCTCTCTCCTCTCTATTGACAGATGTAGACAACCCCATCTCATAATCTGAGTAAACAAAAACAGCTTTACGTTGCCAAAAAATATCAATAGATCTGTCCATAAACATGCTAACAAGAGATTTGATGGTAGAACTACATTGAGTATAATCTTTGCCTCTGAGTACTGCACTGAGAATTTCTGAAAGACTGACTCAATTGCAAAAAAGACCACCTAAATTGTACTACTGGTTTAGCATGAGAAAAGCAAATACTAAAGTAGGAAAGCAAAATATATACACATATTCTCTGGATGCTAGTCAGGTAAATTGACTTCTCGTCATGAACACTTACTGGTTTGTAGCTGCTTTTCTCTGGCATTCATGTCAGCAAGTATTTGTTTGAAATGGCTGGTAAAAGCAGCAAGGTCAGCATCTAGAAACACTGGCCCTTGTTCTTTCTCTTTGAGCACTTGACTTTGAGCCTTTAGGCGTTCAATTTGAGGCTGAAGGGTTGACATTCGGATGATTTCGTCCTGCATGTTTGAACAAAAACATCAAGATAAAGCTGGCCAACAAATGAAATCACTAGTGCCATGAAATCAGCACTGTTTCAATGCACATTACACAACTGTTTTTCTTCCCACTGCATCAGTTACTGTAAGAACAAATTCAACATTTTTAATCGTTTCTTACAATTGACACCCTTGCTCCCAATATGATGTTCTTACCATTGTTTTAAGTCACTTTCAAATGACATTATCACATCAGTAGCATAATGCTCAAAGAAAACAAGATAGAGAGTGCATTAAAAATCCATGCCTAAGGAGCATCCTTTTCACATTGAGCTGGGGAGATAAAACTTCTTCATTTCCCATAATGCTGGACCCAACTCTGTTAGATTATGTACAGGCTAAATAACATGAAGTAAAAAAAAGGTGGAGACGTATAGTGATTTCTAGCAGCCTCACAGTAACACACTATAGGTTGAGGTCGTGCTATTATACCTTCAGGAGACCTTGTGCACACTATGACACTTGCAACTACTAAACAAAAAGAAATGAGGAAAGTAAGCCAAGTGTATAGTTCATAGCAGAGCTGCTCTAACAGAAGCTTTCTTCAAGAAAACTGAGAAGCCCTGTAAGCACCATGACAGCTTGGAAATGCCTAAAAATAGAATAGCATAGATCTAAATTGAGGGTTCAAACATTATTTTCAGTTTGAGAGCTTTTGGAACCTGACATTTCATAAAGTAAACTTCTACAAGTATGGTATGCAACTTATAATTCATTACATATAATTCCTGTCAAAAAATATTAGCTTGTAAGTAATCCCCACCCACAGAGCTGTCTGCAGTATGAGAGGCAAATCTCTATTATGGTGCAGCACACAAACAAAAATATTTAGGGACAATAATACGTGAATTGGTGTGACTGTTTTTGTACAACTATTGTAATTCTGTCATATGATGACAGAAGAATATTTCTTCATTTGAGTACATAATCCACTCTGCATCAAAATGCAGAGTATATAACAAGTAAAGTGGTCTGCAATGGCAGAACTTTGGACTTGACCATGAAGAAAATTTTCTGGCCCAGATTCTTATGAAGAACCAAGGACTCAGATTCTTACAGGGAAGAAAAAGACAAAAAAAAAAAAAAGGAGTTTAAGGGTATAGTTCCCTAACTTTAGGTATCTGAGCATCTTAATAACCAATTATGTGGGGCACAGTTTTAGATATCCATATGCTAGGTGACATTGCCTCTTTATTTCTTTACTAGTCTTTCCTTTCCTTGAATAAATAATTTCAATAATTACCTCAGAAAGATAAGGAGTCCATTTTGCACTTTTATATTGATATAGTATAGGTCACAATCTGGCCCACTGTTGGAACACCTATGAATACAATATTATAAAAAACTTGGAGAAGAATCTCTAACCTTGCATTTTTCCAACTGAGCTTTCACTGTAGCAGGATCTGTTGCTGGTGTGGGTTGTGTTTTCAGCCAGTTTTCTGCAGTAATTGCTGTCTGCTCCAGTTGCTGCAGCTGGGAGTAGAAGTCAATGATGTTATTTTGGTACTCCAGCCATGCCAGTCTTTCACTCAGCAACTGACAGAACTCAATCCAGCGGCTCTTCAGCTGCTCGGAGGCTTGTCTAATGTTGTCAGCATTCAGACCCTCTAGGAAGAAAACAAAAGAAGTTCAACACTTAAAGATAAATAAGTCACAAAGAAAAAAAAAAAGTAAAATAATTCAACAATTCCATTTCTGTATTTGAGAGTTCATAAATCCAGTTAATGATTTATCATCAAATAGCAGTCTTGAACATACAGATGTTACACATTAGTGGAGAGAGCTTTTCAAAAATATTTTAGGTTGCTGCCAGGGTACTTTTGTTGCTATGGGAATGAATTATAAAGTGCATTAAAGTACAGGAATGGGAATAAAGCAGAAAGTAGAGATATAATACATAAAGCTAATTAAAACTGCTCTAAGAAATAAGAAAATGCCTGACAGCTGGGTTTCGAAAACTCTGTCTGGACTGTAATTAGATTTTAATGTACAAGACTGTTTTGTGTGTGTGGTTTGTTTTTTTATTTATTTTTATTTTATTTTGGTTTTTGTTGTTGCTTGTTTGGTTTGGTTTAGTTTGATTTTTTTTTCAATAAAAAGACCAATTCAAATGAATGGGAACTATATTCCACAGTTATTTTGATGTTTCTGATAATCCAGTTCTTACATTTTGCATTACATGTTATTTTAGAAATATCAACATATGACCTGATCAAACCTCCATCTAGGCCATTTCCTTGTGTCCAACAATGATGATCAGTAGATACTGAGCCAAGAAACCAGAGATGACACTTGTCTATGATTATTTTCAGCCATGGTTTGGTTTCTCTGATCTAGTCTGCCTATTTCTGTCTATTGTTTAATAATCATACGTAAATTAAAGTTCATAAAAGAAAACTGACATTACTTATTACAGACAAGGCAACTATTTAGAACTATTTAAAGGTAAAGGAACTCTGTATACTCTGTGAAGAAAGTAAGGCAAGACGTATTGAAGATAAGCCAAGGGGTCTTACAATAAGATCATTTATAGTTATTCCGAAACCTGAAATCAAGTTGAGATCAAAATAGTAGTAACTTAAGCATCTCCTTTATTTTTCAGATGAAGTTTAAACGTAATCCCTAAACTTTTTTACTGGCATGACATGTAATGATACACATAGAAATAGGAACTATATTGATTTCAATATTAATAAACTTCTCAATCCACTGAGTAATGCTATATGCAGTAAAAGAGAGGTTACATTTTTGTCAAAGTAAACAAATTTAGAGTGTTTTTCTATTTCTTAAAAACCAAGTTTAATAGCAAATGAGACAAAAGCCTTCAGTGCTGTATTTTCATGATTTTTGATATGTTGTCAATATGGTTTATCTTATTTACAAACTGTACTCCAAATCTGCAGAAAAATTTATTTACCAAGGATAGAAAACAGAACTGTTCATGTGCAGTTTTTGAAGTTGGACATAGCAAATGGAGTCCTAATTACAGCTAAATGCCTTAAGTAATAAAAGTACTGCAAATTTATTATAATAAAATTTTCTAAGGAATTGCTATAATGCATGCTATATGGTAAACTGCACTAAATGATAATTCAGGATCATGTCTGTTGTGGTGCAGCATAGATCTCTGCCAAATCCTATTCTGGATTCAGGTCAGGGCTATTCCCTCAGGAGTCACTTGGAAAAAGACTGTGCTGTACCTGATAGCAGTTCCCTGGACATGTTCTGCTTCTAGGATGTTGCCCTAGCCAAGTGAATCGTACGTGATTTCAAAAATTACAAGCAAAAATGTGGAAAAATAGGAAGCTCAGTACTACTGGGAGGTAATGGCAAAGTGTCGTAGCTGGAGCAGCTGTACCTACACATTATACTCGGGAAATTGGATGGCAAAGTTTGAAGGCTGAGCAAGGATAGAAAATGAAATTTAAAACATAAAGAGGTGAACAGTCTTTTGACACATCTTAATATTATAAAATCCAAGAGTGATCTGGTCTTGTGTGTGTGTGTGTTGGCATCCAGAGATGCGGTATGAATAACTACATTTTCTTAAAGTGTAATGTCTAATGAGCATGCAGTAATATGTGAAAAGGCAGCATAAACCTGAATGGCATAGCATCTCTGAATAACAATAATCAAGGATGACCAGGCACATAGATACTGAATCTTACCAACAGCAAGAACAAGCACATAATATAGAAGACGAGCCTTTAGCTATGCTATATTTCAACAATTGCTTCTGTTCTGTTGTGACTTTGGTTATAAAAATGCTGTATACTCCTAACAGAGTGCAGCTATCTTTGACACGGTGTTCGTGATTACTTCTGAACCTGGAAGACATTGCCTGTTAGTTTGGCGGAGTAGATATAAAAAGACCACTTTTATTTATTCCTCCTTTCCCCTCTTTTCAGCTGCCACAGTCTCCAAAGTACCCTTAGGCAAGATTATGATTACCACGGGAAGTGCAGTCATGGATTCTCCTCACATAATAATACTTTTCACAGTAATATTTTCTTCAAGGATTCAGAGAGGACTCTATTTCAGATGAAACCTAGATTCATTAGATCCTCTTCTTTTCATTCATATGTTCCTCTTAAACTAACATTTAAATATGTGAAAATACCCACTATTATTCAACCTTATTTGATTCTTTTCTTTAGTATCTAAACTTCGATTCTAAATCTTCACAGATGAACAAAGAAATGCCTTTCCTCTTCATGTAATGGAAGGGGACAGTAGAAGATCGGAGTGTGCAGAGCTATGTTTCGTAAAAGACTGCAGATGTGCACCTCTGTTAGACAACACAATATCCTACTCAAAGGAAGAGCTATCTGAAAATCTCCACAGGATGCATTTTTAAAACTCTCCTAATTCAGTCTGCTCAGGTAACTCAAAGTTGTCTATCAGATGTTGCTATGTAATTCTAAGAAGGATGCAAGAAAATGGCCATTACTTGCACTCGAAATCATTTGGGCAAATTTGTCATAATTTTGTCTTATTTTGAACAAAGCTTGTCCTCCATCTCATTGAAAATGACAAAGTAATAACTACTTGAGTAGTTGATGCAATGAGGGCACGATTTTAATGTTTATAGTTGCTCATTAAATTGGTGAAAATCAAGTATTTGAAATTTACTTCCATGATATGTACTGATTCCTTCCTTATCTTTAGCAACTATAGCAATCACCAACTTCACTTATGGTAGCAAGACATACTAAAAGTTGACAAGCAGGTGAAGAAGCAATATAAACCCCATTCTCTGGTAAAACAATATTATTTTAGGAATAATGGTTCATAATGTTTTCATGTTTCATATTCCAAAAGCTTCTGATATAATCAGTGAATAAATATACTGTACCCAGAGGAAAAAGATCATTATCTGAAGTGCATCTATTAATTTTATTACCTTGTGTACTGTGTGTAACAAATTGTATCTGAACATTTTTAATTGTGCAGCACCTTACATGTAAGTACTCCAAAATTGCCACTTAATATGAAGTATGTCTTATTAAGTTCATTTATCATTTGCTATGGCTCTGTGATAGAATAATGTAAAATTATCTGTGTTTTTATAGCTTTTGACTCATAAGCGTATGTGAAATGGTAACTCACAAAACAATATATTTCTTCCACAGCACACTGGCATTTAACAATTACATGTTTTATCATATCAAATTAATTTGAATTCACTTTAATGCTGCTTATTAGAATTCTCTGAGTACTCATTTTGATGCCCTATTTATGTTATTCTAAACTACTATATTAGTCAAGTGTCCACTAAACTGCTAAACTGCTTCACTCATGCATCAACAGATTTGTTATTCTATTTTAGAATAGAATTTAAAAGAAAAACAGACTTTTTTTTTTTTTTCCCTAGAAACACTGCTAAAAAGGAGATGCAAGTTTTTATTGATTGTAATTATCATACTTCTTTAAAAGCAGGGGCAAGGAGAGGCAGAGCACAGCCTGTGTAGAAGATGGGTGGTTGGGTAAAGAATCAACCACCAAAAGCATCAACGATATCCCCCGTGATGGGAAAAGTCTTTCAAATGGCAATATCCAGACACATTGCTTACAAACACAAGAAGAGTTGCACTGTGTGAGGTGGCAGTTCTTTCTAGCGCAAAATACTTTTGCTGACAAGTGCTGAAAGCATTGATGTAAGGCAAAAATAGCTCTCCTGTGCTAAGGAACAACTAAATGAAACCCTAAATAAAGCAATCCAATTCTCTTTGGAATTTGAATCCTATTTTTTACTTATTCCCTCTCCTATCACAATAAAATTAAAAGCAAGAAAATAAATATAAGTGATACAACAATGAAATTCACCACCATTCTGAACTCTTAAATCCACCAGGACTTTCTATCTTTTAATGCTCTTTTTCTTCTGTTTCATTCAGAATCTTGTTTACAAACAAAGTGGAAGCACATCTTATATGTAAGTAAAGCCAAAAATTTAGTGATAGCACTAAACTGGAACCCTAAGAGTCTAATAATTATTAGTCCAGATCTAACTGATACACAATAAGTAAAAAATAACAATGCAGTTAAAATTGTCATGACTTGACTTCACAACTGCTCTATATCACTAGACTTTAAACCGCATGTGTCCTACAAATCCATAAAGGCACTTTAATTCCAGTTCCTTCCCATATTACAGAAAAGACTTCCAGCATTAGAAGAGGAAGGTATGTAGGCATATTCAGCTTGCTTTGTTGAACCTTATTTTGGAGGTTCAGCAAAACATTCCTATGCTATATCCTTTCCTCTTGTTCTTAGTGAATCCAGAAATCAACAGAAACAAATAATAGAGATGAAGACTGCATGTCCCACATCAACTTCTGCTCTCTATCACTCATACCTGGTGGTGATCACTGCATTATTTAACCACTTCTTAACTATTCTTCAAACTGCCTTCAGCAGTGGAGTAGCTGAAAGTCCCATAAATTTTTAAGGCTTCAAGTCCAGAGGAAAGATTTCTCTTTTCAAAGGAAGTTTCATGTCTAAAACCATTACAAAAAAAGGTCTTCGTTTTCACAGGCAACTATCCTGTCATCTCTGCTAGAATATTCTTGCTACCAAGGCTGTGACGATATATGGCATGATGCAGAGCTCAGAGCAGTTATAGGGAACAGATGAAGTCATACTGGCTTACACCCCAACTGGAAGATATGCTTCCTAAAAAAAGGTGTGGTTTGGGAGATATTGGAAATATTTATGTGTACAACTAGCCACAGTTGAGATCACAACATCTGTAAACCATGAATAAGCATGGACCCACGAATTGAAGGAGGAAAAAGAGAACCTTGAGTTAAAACCACATGAAAATATTTAAGATAGAATGTTCATCTACTTGATATTAGACATGGTACCAGAAAAGTAATATATAATGTGCTAGTGAGTTCTTCAACTCAACTTGAAATTACCAGAAAGTACTATGTAATCTAAAAAAACTGAAGCTGGAATTCTTGAGGTGCAAGTCTGCATTTGGCCAAAGGAAGAGTGGGGCACTGCTAAATGTGTCCTATGCAGATTCCACCCAAAATAATAACCTCAATGTGGTGTCACACGAATTTCAAATACTGCCTTAAAAGTCCTGTACAACCAGTTCTCCCAGGCAGAAAATATGGCCAAAAAAACTGCCAGAATTTTTTATATGATCAGCCATGGAAAACTGCTCAAATGATTTCAAAGAGGGTGCAAATGTTACCAGACTGTCTTCAGTCTGTTCTCTGAGCCTAGGAAGGGAACTCTTGCAAGAGTTGCTACAGTAATGATAATTAAATGTGGTCACTTTTAAAACACAACACCCTCATATGTAAGCAAGATAATGTTATGATACCATCAAATTTGTTTAGCTTGGCCAGTTAGTACCTCAAACTTTGAAGATTTCATTTTTAGCAATTAAATTATTGGTTCTTCATTATATATAAAAAAAAAATAATATACATATATACATCTTCTGAAGCTCAGTGCATTTAACATCTATATTTCTGGTAATCATATCAGTATGACAGATACTGGCCTGTGTTGCATATTTTATTGGAAAGTTAGACATTCCTTAATATCAAGGACAATGGAATGACTTACAATTTTATTTCCATATACCTTTCTTTAGTTTTATTTTTCCCTCAAAGATATCTAAAGTTCAAAAGAATGACATAACAGGTTTGGGGGTTTTTTTGAAAAATCAATAATAAAAATTTTAAAAAGCTTACAACTACATTTTTTTTTTTAAGACTTGTATAAGCTTTGACATTTATTATCTTTGAAAAGCCAAATGCCAAAAATCTCTTCCAAATCCCAATAAAATGTTATATTTTTCTATGATACAGAACATTACAGCAATATGTATCTTACAAAACATACATTGTATAAGTCAGAAAGCATTTTTTACAAACTGTTCACAGTAACACCTTCAGAGCTTTCTAACTCAGATGAGTTAATATATCTTCAAAAGCTTAGCACAGTCAGAAAATACGATTACAACTTAAGTCTCTGTGCAGAACAGATTGTTAATATACAGTTCATTACTGTGAGCACATTTTACACACATTTCTTTTCATGGTACTAAAGCAGCAAGATTTTTTTCTTTTTTTTAATTAACAGATTTAACATTCAGAAATAAAAGAAATATAAAGCAATATTATTTTACTGTTACATTTAGACAATATTTGCCAATATAATTCTTGTGATAAATATGAACCTGTGCATTTATCAAATCCCTAAGAAGATTATCTAAATCAACTCCCATGTAATTACCATTCACCATCTGTTCCACCAGGGCCTCAGCTGATCTGCTGGCATCTTGCAGTTTTCTGTACTTCTCAGGCTTTTCTCGCTGGATGGCCTGCAGCACAACAGGAAAGGTGAGTATTTCAAAAGAGGGATTTTGAAGAAAAAAAGGTAATTAATCTTAGGGATTTCTGATTTCTCAAGACCATTTAGCCTGTCATATTGCCCTGCCAGCCTCCTGCTTTTCAATGAAAGCAGCGAGTACCACATACCATCAAGAAGGAAGTCAGTCATAAAGACAAACATATAAACTGAGAATCAGAACACAACAGAGTTGACAAATTATACACGTCAGTATTTTACAGACAAATAAAAGACACACAAATTAACAGCTATTCAAAGCCCAATATTCAGAATAGACATATATGTTCAACAGAAATTCCTTGTGGAAGAACAGATTTTACTAATTTCTCATGTGGCTCCTATTGATAACAGCAAGAACTGAGCATGCTAACCGAATCACAGGGTTTCACGGCATACTATATTATTGAACCCATATACCATTTGATTGCTTACTCTACTCTTTTGTTGTCCAAAAAAATCCTGTAAAATGCATATTAAAGTAGACATCCAACACACATATATGAACATACACCTCTTCACTATGAGGGTGGTGAGGCACTAGAACAGGTTTCCCAGAGAATCTGCGGATGCCCCCTCCCTGGAAGTGTTCAAGGCCAGGCTGGATGGGGCTTTAAGCAACCTGGTCTAGTGGAAGGTGTCCCTGGCAAGGGGGTTCGAACTAAATGATCTTTAAGGTCCCTTCCAACCCAAAGCATTCTGTGACTCTGATATATAGCAGACATCCATATATGAGCTACTAAGCAAGAACAAGAGTTAACTGCACAATTAACACAGGTTTCTAGTTAGGTATTGTATCTAATACTCTCAATTCACCTTTCTGTACTGAAAAAATTTTCACCCACGTTCAGGCTAGCACTCAGCCTAGCTGATAATGGCTGGCTGCTAAATTTTCTGAATGTAGTAGGAATCTCAGTTTCGAATTTCATTTTGGGTTGATAGCAATATAGATGGAAAGTAAAATCATTTTAGATCTGACAGATCTGACAGATCTGATGATCTGACATAATAATTAATATAGTGAAGTCACTCTATTGATTTTAAATTAATTTAGGTGTATAATCCAGGAGTGATTTAGAAACTCTAAATCAGAAGCCCAAAGAAGCATAGAGCCACAACCAAGTTTGATACCAAAATTAAAAGAAACTATAACACCTCTCAGAGATCTTGACCAACATAGTCTCCCATAAATCAGAGTCCTTCACTTTATTGCAGCAGATATACATGTACAAAAAGGATATTCCACCACAAACCCTACATGACGTGTACGTAAAAATAATACACAACTCTGGTTACAGCTTCTCTGGCTAACCCTGCTAGGCTTCCCAATGACCGTGTTTATTTCCACAACAAAGGTGTATTCTGTGTGACTTGACTTTTCAGGGGAAAAGGTTCCTTACAGCTGGAAAGAAACCTCGAGTAGGTGGCTAAGAATGTATTTAGTAGAATAATCTCATACACTTACAGTTGAAAATGTTATTTTTGAAATAGATTGCTATGCTTAGGAGGAAGTAATATAAACACCCTTGAATAAATTCTCTTAAAATAACTTCTAAAGTGTGATTCTTAAAAGCTCCCCAGAAGACTTTCTTAGGTGAGGAAATGCTCAGAGCTTTAAAGAGAAGTTTTCAGTTAAGTTCACACATTTCCACAGCCTACTTATAGCCAGCATTCAATATGCCAAAGTTTCTATTAAACACTTTCAATAATATAGTTTTATATAAGTAAAATATAAAAAGAAAGGATATTTAGAGAAGGATTAAGGATGAAAATATTTTGGATTTTATAAACAAATCTTTAATATACAACTAATCACTGAAGGTTTATGAAGTTTAATCCCAATGAGTTAAAGATGATTGTATTAATAATTTATAGTTTCGTAGATCAATAAAATCTTCCATTCCACTGCACAATCTAAATATTTTCTAAATTAAAAAAAACCCAAACAAACATACAAACTTAGTCTATTAATTCTCTTCAGAGCTCCAAAATTTCTTGCAGAATCTTAATTAATACTACTCTGTCTATAATGCCAGTTATAATTAGCATGAGTCTGACTACAGAAAACTCAAAGGAACCACAAAAGCCCTAAAATATACTGAAAATAATTTTACTCCATCCGTAATACCAGGTGTGTAATTATCATGAATGCAACTGTAGTGAACACAAACAAATCACAAAAAACCTCCTAAAATATACTAAAAATTAGCTTTTTGAAATTAAAAAAAAAGAGATATTACAGCAACGCTTGTGGAAGTGAACCCTTCAGTGTCCAGTAATATACTATGTGTGCAGAAAAATGTGGAGAAATGTCCACCTCCTGAAAGATTAACATTTCCAGATCCTTATAGAAAATATAAGCACTATATGTGACACCCTTAACTAAACACAAAAATGTAGGACATCTCAAACTTTCTGTCAATTGCTTTTTTCCATTCATTTTTTTGTGATTTGCATATATTATAAAAGCAAAGGTCTAACACTGGTTATGGGAAGACAAATCCTTACACATGGAAAGCACAATGCCAGCCAAAGGAGAAAAGACTGTCCTCCTGTTCCTCAAACAAAGACAAATTACCTGATCTGGAGGAAGTTTGCCCTCGTTACTTCATAGTACTACTCACATAGTCCTGCCACTAGTCTGTACACAGTCGTTTGCCAAACCTGCAAACTGTGTCTTGGATTTTTAAACCCCTCAGAAGAAGGATTTCCATGAGCACCTGTTAAGTGCCTAGAAATGAAGAGAGTAGAGGCCCTGTAAACATCTCATATTTATCTCTTTGGCTCTGTTTGGTTCATTTTTTTCCTTTACTCAAAGGGATAAGTTTGAAGAGGTTTGTGAAGTTTTGAAACCGATTCTGTACCTTGTAATCACCACTTTTTTAATGAAAAGTTGTGGTAGCTACGAAGTCACTTCAAAATATTTCCAAACATATAACTTTCATCTTTTCTAGTCTCTTTGTTTTCCATTAAAGATTCCTCAGAAACAATACACCAATATGAGAGGGGAAAAAAAAAAAAGTTACCTTTACAGGTTTTCATTTAATCAGATATTAATTCTCCTTTGGACTATTTTGTAACAGGTAATGGAAATCTATAATAGCCTGGTTTTAACTGATTGAATAACACTAAAAATTCATCTTTAGCTAAATGCCAGCCAAAGGTGAAGAGTCTATTTTAACAATGTTGAGCATTTTATTTGACCTCGAGACTTTGGTTGGCAGCTAATGACTTCATAACCTAGGAAACATGGATGGTCTGAAGAATTTGGATGTTATTCATATCAAATCAACATCCTACTTTGAGACCTCTGTGAAAGGGTGCACGGCAGCCGTACTCCCTCACCTCCTGTGACTCTGACCAATTACCCCGAGGGCAGTAGATGGCAACGCTATCATCACTGGCTCTGACAGTGATTCAGCTTAAAATATCCAGGCCCAACAAAGCATGTCTGAAAAAGGTCACTAAAACACAGTGAACAAACAAGAATGGGGCTTTGAGAATGCCAAGAGAACAAATTTAATTGTCTAAGATATCTGACATTTTCCCTTACATCTGTTCCTTGATTCTGAATTTCTATGTGCTTCTTCTTGGCCAAACAAAACTCCTTTCAAGGAGTTTTATTACTAGTTTATTGATGTATAGTTTCAAATCTGACTTATTGTTATGCAAGAGTTTCTACCTGGCAAGTTTTAATTTTTTGTACCTAGGCCTTCATATATTTGAACTTGCAATGTTGAAAGCTCATTATGGCTTCAGAAAAACAGAAAAGGCCCAAGTCATTATTAGGTCTGATTTTGGTAAAATATACATACTAACAGGAAAATCTTAAGTGTGATGCAGCATAATGATGGTTACAGCATTTATGTTTGTATGTTTTCATTATTTAGGAGTAGTATGCTTGTTCCACAATGAAACTTCTGTACTTATGGCATCAAGTCTCTCTGGCCAGGTAAGGCAAATGTCTTTATTGTGTCACAGGGAATGGCTATAAATATTTTTGCTTCTCCCCAGACAGAGGAATGGACTTTTTGTGGATGTCTAATATATTCAATCTACATAATACATCTGCCAAAGTCTAATTTCCTGCCAGTATCTCAAGAGCAGCTGGCTTAGAAAACACAGTTGGGGCACTACATACAGCCTGCTCTTGGCTCTGTCTCCCCCAGGCCTCCTTTGAGCTGGGATGGGAGCAGGCTTTTGAACTTGATGAATCATCAATGACGGCAAAGGAGCTTTCTTTGCGGCTGTCGGTTCTGAAGTCTGCATTCCTCTATCATACAGCAGATGCACTACCACTGTATCATATGGAAGTGACCCCCCTAAGAAAAATGATGCGTAGGAGTGAGCTGCCACAGAAAAAAAAAAAAAAAAAAATCACCCAACTATAATAGTAACCTGTTCTCAAAAGAACAGCAGAAAAGAAAGTCATCAGGAAAAAGCCCTAGGACTCAGCTACTATGGTGGGCAATAAATAGCAAGTCTGCCATCAGCCAAGCACAGGTGTTCGGTGCCACACCAATACATTTATTGTCATAGAGAGAGAAAACTAAATGATAACCAATAATGGCAAGCTGGGACTTGTGCATGCATATGTAAGTGGTCATACGCATGCAACTATAAGTACAACACTGGGGTAGGACTAAGTGTGACAGTATGATACAATCTTTTTCAATTATCACTAACATATTTTCCTTTTTGGCATTTCATCTTTTTTTTTTTTTTTCCCCTACATGTTCTACAACTTTATTAGAACTAAAACCCACACTATCTTATTTTCAATTGATTTGAGGTTCATTTTGAAGAACATGGAAACAAAAAATTTAACAAGCAACAATGCAACAGCTCAAATCAACGAATTGGACACTACTTCCTGCTTTGACTACTAGTTTTATGGATAGAGAACAGACCTGGATATGTCAGGTCAGGACAAGCTTTAAAACCTAGCATTTTATAAACCCGTTTGTTGGTTTTGTTGTTTTTTTTTTTCTTTTTTGAAAAGTGTGTAAAAGACTTCCATTAACTGAAAATCATTCCACACAGAATCCGTGTAGTTAGTACTTGTCAAATGTCATCTTTCAGAGTTCTTTCACCCTTAAAACATGTAGAAAATTCTACATGTAACTTGATTTTCTCAATAAAAATATTAATTTTAAAAACAGTGATACTCTATGAAATCAAAACCAGTCTTGGTCTTTAAAAAGATTTTCAATGTTAATGAAGGATACCTGTTCATTTATCTTATTTCTATTTAGAGTTACTGCTTTGTCTCAGACCTCTCTTGATATAAAGTAGATCCTTTTTCTGCGCTCCTTTTCAGTAAAGAAGCTGGAAATTGGTTTCTTAACCATCCAGTTATTCATTTTCCATGGCGGTCAAAGAAACATGTGAAATATCTCATGCCATCTGCAGTGTCTTGAATTCAAACTTAAAATGCCCATGCACTGGTCAAATTACAAAACCCTTTTCCCTTCCTCCCTCTTCCTCCAGTATTATGTTTTCACCAACCTAAATGAGATCTGAACAAATGTGGTAGGTAGTGGCCTCCCAGCCCGTATTCTTCATCTTCACCAACAAAGGCTGCTGGGAACTCCAGCTGGGACCAGAGGAGGGTCTGTGGTTCACCTACCTCCACCCCTATATTTGCAGCAATCACCACCTCCTCGGAAGCAAAGAAAGGAAAGAAGGAGGAAGGTGAACCATGGCTCCCGGATCCTTTAATGATTGCATTAAATCTTACAAACTGGCAATATGAGGGGGAAAATCATATTGGCTAGGGAAACCCGACAGTGCAGGTATCCAGTGAAACATGTAGGTCATGATCAGCTAATTTGCCATCCTTGAAATTTTTATGCTCCTCACAATGGCAATATATTAAGGGGAGACAGGAGCTTTCTTGTTTTGTTTTGTTTCTGTTCTTAATTTTACCTACAATTAAGATTGAAGCACTCAACTATATATCTGTTTATGTATTAGGTGAATGCCATTACTTCAGTATGGAACCATTTGAACCCATCAAATCTTCTCTGTATTTTTGATCCATTTTGCATTTATATATATTTATTTATTTATCTATATTTCACATAACATGAAATGGTGCCATGAGCTAAATTCTTGATGTTACATTCTAATGGATACTTACTACCAGCAATATGACAACATTAACAATTAAATTAAATTTATTGCAATAAAATTATGTTTTAACATGACATTTAAAAATTTATATTTATAGTCACAAAATTCAGTGTTCCTCAATCTTGTCATAGCTGATTTATGATGGACAAGCAGACGGTGAGAAAAAACAGCAGTGACACTAACTTCAATATAGTAACTTTGTTCCATCTGTTTCTGTTCTAGGAATATGTATCAACATATATTTTAATGAAGCTCCATGATACACTATGATACTGTAAAAGCTAATTATAAAAAGAACTTCCCCTTCTCTGACTTAGAAAATACAGACATTTTTGTATCTATCTGCAAAAAATAAATATGGAAGAAAATTTGTAATACTTTAGTTCTCAAGGGCTAAATTCAGACTGTGTGAAACATACACAAACACAGCCACTCCTTAAGCAATACGGAATAATTCATTTTGCCAAAAGTAGAAAAGAAACATTTTTGGTTCAGGCATGGTACTACAATAGAGTAAAAAAAAGTATATCTATTTGTATGTGGAGACTGGTGATTTTCAGATGTATTTTACAGTGCTGTAAAAAGAATTGGATACAGATTTTCTTTAGCATACACTAAAAGCTGTCACTTTTCACATCCTTCAATTTGTGCATGTATAATAAATTAAGCTGTTAGGATAGAATGATGATGCATATTTAAGAAGTAACATATAGGCTTTGATTCAGCTTTACTAAAGACTTCCATGAATCTAGAATACCTTAATTAAATATGAGGATGTATGAATAATAATTAAAAAAAATATGTATTCCAACAGCCTGTATAGCAATTTTGGTGCCAAAATCTGAAATTCACAGAAATAGTGAGCACTTCTAAATTTCTCTTGGACATACGGACAATCAATGCTTGTCAGTTTACATTTGAACTCATTTAAACTTGGACTTTGAAAACACTGGGAAGTTAATACAAACTAACAGACATATATACAAGTACTTTCTCCTACATTGACTCTTTCTCTGAGATCTGAGAGATTGCCTTCTTTTCGATATACTGCAAACTCAGGACTCTGAAGCACTGCTTCTGAGCGGGTCATCCAGCTATGGAGCTCTGTTGTATCCGAGTCAAACCTACAAGACAGAGAAGTGCAAGAAGACATTTCATTTCCACAAAGTTTCAGAAAACAGGATTGACAGTAAACATGTTTAACTGGTTGTTTAAACAACTGAATAAGCAGCAGTTTCTCTCAGCAAAAGAGTTTTAAATCCCATATTTCATTAGATAGCACAATAAAATTACTCACTCTAAAATTTGGAAACATAGAAATACTTTCTCATTTTTAAGATCCTGATTTGAGGGCTAAACAGATGCAACAATTTTCACGAGGAGGATTTTAATTTTACAAGCTGATATTTTTCAAGACATGAAACAAGTGGCTCTCAGTGAAGAAAATGCACCACAAGTCCTGTTGGTTCAGCGGAGGTTGCAAGGCCTGCCTGGCTGATCAAATGCAGTCTTCATACTTGCAAGATTTCTAACCCAGCTTGTGCTGACACTATCATGGAGAACATTCAAGCACGAAATTTGACCATTAGAAAAGAGTCTCTTCTGATTGACTCAAATGTGTTGTAGAATGTAATTACTGATCAATAGCAAATTTAATATAGAGCTAAAACAATAGAAACTGCAAATTAAGATCCCCAACTCTTTGTCTTTTTTTTTTTTTTAACTACAGAGTCCTTTTTATTACAGTTTAGATTCTTCCACCAACTCCTTTGAAACTCATCTTAATTTTGTGACCTGTTCTGAAGGTAGCAGCTCAAAATGAAGGTTATCATATGCAGATATTTAAATTACTGATTTGTATAAAAATCAAGCTGTGATTCAGTATCTACACTGTATTTTTAAAAAAAGAGGCTTGAGACCATTTTTTTTGCAATCTCTTGATTTCATTTATTTACTGCACTATATGTTCAAATATTTATATCTGGTTTGTAACTGATTTTCCTTTTGCAGCAATACAATGAAAGCAATAAAACAGAAAGACATAGGAAAAATTTAGCTGTATCTTTTAGATTGCTTTGTAAATATAGGTTGTACCATTTACATACAACTGAAAATCAACAAAAACCAAGAACTTGAATGGCAATTATATATCTGGATGAATTAATTATTTTATAAAAATATATTCCATATATGTATCAGAACTAAAACACAAGGATGTAAGGTAAGATCAGGTGCTACAGAAATCTACATATACAGAAATGAAAAGTGAATATAAGAAAGAGTTCCATGTTTGATCTAATATTTATGCCTCCCCTTTATTCTTTCTCCACTGTGATCTTTGTGACCCCCCTTAATAACACGATGTGAAAGACTGAGTAATAAATAATGAAAACAGAAGAAAGAAGAATCACACCCTACCTTAATCCCAGCCCAATATTCTACATTCAAATTATAAACTCTTAGGAATAATTTTGATAAAGCAATTCTTAATAATACTATTTGAACACTCACTAACGGAGAAAAATATGATTGCAAAGTAATGGAAGGTGCAGAAATATTCATTTTATAAAGAATTACATTTCAGAGGTGGAAGACAAAAAGAAAATTGCCAGGTGGTTCAGGGAATCTCTGTGCTGGGACCAGATTCTAATCCATGAAATCAAACTGCACTGCCAGTTAAGAGCTTCCTACCTCAGCTTTATTTCTGATCAATTTTAATTCTTGCAATATGATGTTATCCTCTGTTCTGCATATAATAACTGTATATTTAATAAATGTTCTTGTGAAATTTTAATACTAGGAGACAGCAAAACTATGAAATCCAGTGCTCCCACACAAAACTGGAATATTACATATTCAACAAGTTGCAAGCACTAACTGCATATCTAATCCCACTGAATTCAGCAAGAGAATGATGAAAATGTGTTTTTTGCAACTATCATGTAAGACTGCTCAACACATCTTAAAATAGTTCTTCCCCATGTAATGCTGTATAGAACTAAATGTATTCAAGATTTAATGGCAACTGCAACACCTCTGTCCAATGTAAGAATGATCAGTGATGTGAAGTTCTACTGAAGTAGTCTCTAGGACAAAGAGGAATTCTTGAAGTCCACAGTAAGGAATACATTAGGTCAGTTAAATTAGAGGAGCTTCCTAAGGACTGTTATGACACTTGAGGATTGCTGAGCTACAGGGATGCCACCAAATTCAGTGTACACCTTTTTCAAAAAGACAGAGTAGTAATGCTGTACTGCCCTCTGTTTCATACAAGTATCTGGTTCGGGGCTTGTCAGCAACACAGGCAAAATGAGAAACAAGGGAACCTGTTTTGAAGGTCAAGACAGAATTTCATCAGCCTGTAAGTTCTCGACTATATTATGGGACTGACACTCTCTCCACCTTTCATTCTTCAAACTCAGTAAACACTGTACAAACCAGTCCTGTAAAATTAGCAGCCCAGGCTGGGGAAAATGTTGCCACTCCCTGCTGCAAATATGCTCTCCATTCCCCACTCTCTTCCTGGTCAGCAACAATACACATAGGCGAAGTACACAACAAAGTAATGACCACTTGTTTTACCTTACTTAAATCTGTAGCTAAAGTTGGCCCTCTCCCTGCCATCAGCTATTGAGGTAACTAGAATGTTTTATACCACTGGCGTGAAGCGGCAGTAAACTGGAGAAGACCACAGAACACCAGACATCTGATTACAACGAAGACAAGTTTACCAGTTCCTCAGTACCAAACTCCCTTGACTGCAGGCAAAATTGTATTATTTCTGGTGTTTGCTCCATTCTCAAGCCACAGGTAAGTAGGACCACAGAGACCAACTTTCTGTAAAATAGCCTGGTATTAGCCTGGTATAGGATGGAAATTCACAGAGCAAAACGTTTACCAGTGGATCATTTCTCCATTTCTTAAACAAAAGAACTAAGCACCTGCCTCTGCAACATCCTCCCTGGAAGAGGAATGGCAGAATTTGGGACAGCTTTGGTAGTACAACAAAATAATCAGGAACACACCCAATGGCCCACAGATTCAGCAGATGGAGGTAAGTATTAGCCCCAGTAGACAGCATCTTGACAGTGCTGATCTCAGGTAACAGATTGCTCTGTCACTTCCAGTCTCTTCTGGAGATAAATATACCTCCACAAACAAAGCCTCCTGCCCAAAAAAGGGTTATAAAGAGGGAGCAGAAAAGGATTAGAAGACATCAAAGTTAATTCTAAGTAGCTTTTTGGAGCACATACATACCCTTAACATAAGGACATATTTCTATTGCCTTGGAAAACAAATAGTCTCTCTCTCATGTTCGGCTTGTATAAAATCAGGAAATACACGTAGAATACAATATTTAATCATTCTGCTATGAGGATTAGACATTTCCTTTCTGAGCACACCTGCAGTAACAAACTATATTAACTCTAGATTGATATCAAAGGATCAATATAGTCTTTAAATTTCCTAAGTACATCAATATTTTTGACATTAAAAGTAATGCAATATTACCTTTCTGACCCAATAAAGTTGAGTGCATGTAAAATTTGTTAAAATAAATCCATGGAAGACACTAAAACCAAATCACTTCAGAGAATTACTCTAAATAATTACCTTACTTTAATGTACTCGTTAGCTTGTTCCTCACCTAAAAACTCAATCTGCAGCAGAGGATTTATTCTTTGGGCAGCTCTCATGGTTTATTTTTCCAATTAGTCTTTCTTTCTGCTATTCCACAAGAGAGATTATTATCTTTTACTGCTCTCACTGCCCTCTCTCTACAGGCCAGCACATTTCAGCTGAGTTCAAATACAGTGTGTTTTTTTTAATCCAGAGCATGTTGAAAAAACATGTTCACATTTTTAATCCATGACAATAAAATTTTCAGGGAAGTTCCCCATAAATTGATTTTCTGGATCATACTAAGCCACATGCTCACTTTGGATTCTCATTCAAAACTCTCTTGCTGAGATCCCCACAACTACTTGTTCAAAAATGATTCCTTGTTCTAGCTTTCCCTTCTCTTCCTCATATTTATTAAACACAGGATAAACCTCATCTTTAAGGCATTTCACAACTTAGTTGAATTTTATTTGTGCATGGAATTTCTAACCCAAATACACAGCAGAGTATGATATTTAAGTTCTACTACAAGCCCCTTATCTAATCAAATACCTTCTGGAAACCACCAAGGAATAGCAAGCATTAATTTGTTCATGTTTCACAATAAAAACAAATGCAATTTTAATTAATAATTAAAAAGCTGACTAACTATAAAGCTTCTATCTGTGCAATATACCTAATAAGGGCCTTTGCTGTTCTCGCAGCCAACATCATCTAGTGAAAGACAATGGTATATTTTAAACTCATTATTTTGCCCTTTTTTACAGGCTGCCACAGTAAGGTGATAACAGCGCAGTAGTGTGCATGCACTAACCTTCCACATTTTTATACAAACAACTTGAATGTTGTACAACTTCACAAAGGAACACAAGTTGTGAACTACCCCACTGTCGTGCGGCTATCGTGGTGTGTGATCTTTTTTCTAAATTGAATGAATGTCATCATGAAACTGCTACTATGATACTGCTACCATGACTAGACTGTGGTTTCAGGACTTCACTCTTTCACCACATGGAAACTGCCTCACAATTTCCTTTCCTCATTTTTTTTTTTCCTCCCCTCCCCAAACAAAACCACACCAGGCATGTCACCAGTGTGTATCTTGGGCAAATATAAAACCATATGCCCACACATTGAGCTGGCAGGGAATGATACGACTGTAATCCAAGAACCACATGACTGAATTACCGCATTTCCACAGCCGGACTGAAATGTCCAGCTCACCAGCGGTGTTCCTCAGCTTGTAGCTCTTTGTTGCCTAGAACATGTCAAAGAACAACCTTACAGTATACGATGCCCATTGGCAGAATAATTATCTGATGAACTACTGCCCTGCTGCCTGTCTTCCTCCTCTATGTTCGTAGATGATGAACCGTTAGTTGATAAATAATCTTGTTCTTACCTCCTAATTCAAGAGCTTATTTATCCTAATAAATATTTTTCCTTTCCTATTTTTTTTTAGTTCAGTCTGCAAATAATTTTATTTCCTTTCTGAACATCATTCTGGACTTCCCTCTACAGTTGTGATACTATTCAGTTTAGCCTCATCAACATTATGACCAGCACGTTTCTGTAATGAACATCAAGGTATCAAAGAAAATACTAGATTGATCCCAAGTATAAATCTCCTTCAGAAATTCCACTAGTATCATCTTATTAGCCTCGTAGTTCTCCTTCTTTAGCCAACTATCCATCTTACCACTAGTAAGGTATGGTTATAAACCATACCTTCCCCAGCCTGAGCAGTAGTTCCTGAATTGTGATATGGAATGTTTTGCAGAAATTCTGACAGATCCACTGCATTTCTCATATGTAAGAAAATCACTTACTTCTAGATTTTCACTTGCTTTAGAGGTTGTTCTAGAGTATGTTCATTAACACTATTTGCCTTCAGCTAACAGTCAGTAGCTAACTACGCAAAGCACTTTTACATCCAGTCTTCATGACTTCCAGCGAGTGTCAACTACCACCATTCTTATAATACAGGGGATAATTTAAGACAGTAAATGTGAAGTAGAAGATATATTCTCAGTGTGTTTGACACTATATCATTTCTCACCTCACAAAGAGGATAAAGGGGTAAAAGCAATAGACACTAAGAAGTTATAAAGTATCCATGTTTACAGACTTTGACATAACCATACCTGTTTTTACACACTAAATGAAAATGTCTATAAATTATTCCTCCGGTAAACAACAGAAAACTATTCTATTGTAACTCAGTCACCTTTTCCTTTCCTCTGGCACTGGCTACACAAATACAACACTGAAACCAAGGACCACCAGAAAAACTGAAGACATGGCTTTCCTCTTTTAAATTTGCTAAGTAATGTTACATACATATAACAGCAAAAAAAATGCATTTCAATAAGAGGATAAGTGCCAAACAGCCCAAGAGAGTTGCTCTAAAAGTGCTAAACAATCAGGATTTAGTTCTGACTAACAGAACTGATTGGACAGCGATGGGCTATTTGAAACAATAGCTGTCAAAAAAACACTTTGAATAAATCATTATCATTTTTCCTTTAATATATTTTTCTACATAAATCCAAACTTTTCTAAGAAATGAAGCATTAGAATCCCAAGTATAAAAATTTTAAAATAAATGAAGGCTACTCTCTTAACACTTGTTAAATTTAAAAAAAAAAACCACTAGATGGAGCAACTATCCTATTTTAACATGCCTTTCTCCTCAAAGGGCATGAAGTCTCTTTCAAATCTGAAGATCAACGTTATATCCATAATAATGTTATCACAAATAGACATTCCCTGGAAATGTTAGGAAGGGTCTACAAAGATATTTACTTAATGGCAAAGAAAGGTATCATTGGTCATTATTCAAGAACATTAATATTAAAAGTAGGTTTAAATTAAATGTTAAGTGGCTTTATCCTGTTTGCTATTTCAAAATCCACTGTGAACAGAGTAATTTTCAGATTTTTTTATGCTATAAAACTGACCTGTTTTTCCCAGAATATGTAAACAGCATGAAAATGAAAATGTTACCTTGCAACCCTTTCTCCCATTTACAGTTTTGGTTTGTTTGTTTGGGCTTTTTTCTCCTAAAACATCAGCTGTGTTACAATTATCTCTAGTCCTAATGCCTAATAAATACTTTCAAGACCTTTATTATACAGCTAAAAGTATTTTTCCCTACCCAGTTTCAAATTAATTCCTTTGGGAAAAGGAGCTTTCCTATGACTAGTAACAGAACTTAGCACATGCCTGAATTATTCTCACATTTTGAAGTGTTACTTTTGAGGCAGTTTTAGATTTTGGGGGAAGTAAAAAAAGTCATCTGCTTCTTATCTCTTCTTTCCACCACGAATGGTAAAAATTTGCTTTAGGAGGCAAGAAAAATCAACAGCTTCTTTCCCATGCATTTATTCCACAGTGAGTTGGGGCGATGAAAATGTGACATTCACTCTTGTGGATCTTATTCGTCCACAAGTCAAATTGCATCTCCTCAATTTCTTCAGTATAAATGGAGACTCTCACATACTTCTTCCAAAGCACTGGGAAATGTAAAAATAAAAGCATTCTAGAAAGCTCAATGCTTTAATCTTAGCCATCCATTGTTTCTCCTCAGCTAAGTAGCTGGAGACCATACTCTGATGCAGTCCACTAACATAATATTCACAGAGTAGTCCAACTACTTTCTTCCTCCTTGAAACTAGCAATTCACACAGCAGGTGCAGTGCATCTTTAAGACCTCATCCTCTAGTCTTGCTAAAACATTTAGATCACAGGAAAGCAAATCTGGAGCACAAATCTTTCCAAACATCTGGCAAGGGAGCTTGATGCATTTATGTCAGGCATATTCTTTTACAGCAACAACGTTGACTAAAGCTTGAGAACAGGTGAAAGAAGCTGACAAAACATGGAAGCATTATTCATCACCTCAAAAAAGCCCCAACCCCCAATGTGCCTTTCCCCCCAGCCCCAAAAATAACAGCCAAGAGCATGCAGTGTTGTACCATGACGGCAGAACGTGGCCAACACAATCTGGCTATGCAACTTCAGAAGCTTCTGGCAAGCATTCAATAATTGCTGGTTTGTTTTTTTAAGCAAGCAAAAACTAAGCACAATCGTCAACTCTCGAGCATCAAATGCTCAGGGAAAATTTTGAACATAAACATACACACATACAACATAGAATGACATAGGAGAGAGAGGTTGAGAACCCTCATTCTCTTTATTTCAAAAAACAAAAGCTATGCACTACTATGGCTTCATTTTCCCTTGGGTGTAGGCACAACTAAATATACAGCAAAAAAAATGGAAGGATCTTGCAACTAACAATGGACACAGAAAATAACTGACTGACTGTTTGAGAATACAATCACGAGGTTCCCCCACAAAAAGCATTAATGAAAAAGCTGTTTATTCACCAATGCACACAGACATTTTAGCTGAGCACCCAAATTTTAAAATGAGTTTTCTGCTCCCATTGTTATGCTTATGTTCAATATAAATCTATTATGCCAGAGAAAGACAACCATATACTGTTTCCAAAACTGCATTTTTATGTTTTAATAAAAGCAGGCATCATTATTCTAAGCTGAAACTCCTTCCCTGAAGCTTCCTCGCAAAGTGTTTCTCTGAAGATATTTATTGACAGATTCTCCTGCTCTGAAACATCCACTTGGACTTTCTAGATAGGAAAGGTACACAGTATTTTTTTTTTTTTTTTGGCTGTTTGGTTAGAAATTTAAAAAAAAAATTCTAAATGGAAAACCATTGCCTTCAGATAATATAACAATCATTCATCCCGCTGCACAGCTGTGGACATTTGTAATGTCATTTACTTTGCATATTACAAAACTGCAGGTCCACTCACAGGTATTCAGATCCACGGCTCTAATGATGGTATGATTGCACTGTTAAACATAATAACTCCTGCACACAAAACAATATTCCAGCTAGTTAGACCATATCGAAGTGTATTAAGCAATGAAGGCCCTTCTTCCTGCTAGAATTCAGCTTTCTTTCAAATCAGATCAAAATAAAAAAACTGGTCGTGCAGATACGGAAAGGACTCTGATTTTAAGCACATGTAAGATACTACAACTAATTCAATTATCTGAAGTCATCCTAGACAAAGGCCAAGAAGTACAGATTGTTCCAAGATTCACATCTTGATTCTTATCCAAAAGTTAAACAGAATTTACATGGTTAATATCTCTTGGTGTAAAACATAAATCAACCCCGCCTAGTATGCAATAGTAAAAAAAAATCAACACCCTGCAAATTTGGCAGCAGATCTGCCAATAATATAGCTGCAAGCAATCATAGTCTGCCATTTGATAAAAGATTTTCTGTATAAGGAACTATCAAATTTATATATACCCTTGCTAGTTGTAATGCTTTAGACAGAAAACAACTAAAACACAGAAAGAATTTAGAACTCTCAATCTGTGTAAAATGAGGTATTACTGAACAGAAACAGTTTCTATAATCCAGCTAATTCCTGCCTTCCAGTAGTTCCCTTGCATGATGACTTATAAGTCTGTAATCTGTTGTACCCTGCCCATTTTATTTTCAGTATTAAGGCAAATTAAAAGAATATGACCAAGAAGGAAATTATAAACTAATATTACATACTTCGTAGCTGAGAAACACATTAATGCTGCAAATTGGTCTCCAATTTTACAATAATGCATAGCTATTTATATCAAAAACTTTCTTGAAGAATTGTAAAACATAGGTTTAAAAAAAATCACCCTACTTCATTTAGTTTTAACTAAGGTAATGCTTTTCTTTACTACAATAGACTCGTGTTTCACTTACTTTTATTTATATGAAGTAAGATCATTCCAAAAACATTCCGTTTGGGGAGAAAAAAAGGTGAAAAGCTTTAAAATACCAATTACTGAAAGACTTTAAAATTTCAGGGGATTTTTCAGTCTTAATTGTTCAGTTTCAAAATTAAGTATGTAAATATTTTCAAGGCAGGGACCATGCCTTAACAAAGGTTTACTCTTGCATATTAGACACACAGCCTCGATCATGTCTGAGATCTTTGCACATTACTACTGAAACATTAACAAGAGTACTAATATTTATAATGTCTGTTAAGTAAAAACATTGCCATCTAACAATTCCTTGAACAAATTCAAGAATTGTGAGTCTGATGATAGTCATTGCTATGCATTATTTTGAGTGCTTGGGAACATATTACTAAAAATAACTCTCACTCTTATTTAATGGAAATTTAGGATTTGTGAGAAAACAAACCAACAAAACCAGATTCAAAATGATGACTTTGGAGATTAAATTCAATTCATTCAAATTTAGTTAACGAAGTTACTTATTTAGTCTAAGCACTTTCTACAGGAGTAGTTATCCAATTTCACAAGAATGGGGTGAGTCACTCTTCTTACACCACATACACAGCGTTCTTAAATAATGGGGCTCAACTAGAAACCTTATTTTTGAATGGTCAAAGAAGGGTAAGATAAATCCCACTTCAGACACCTATGTATAATAAAAGATGCCCCTAAATATCTCTTTTTTTTCAGTGCCATACTCCTTCAATTAAAAAAGATGACAGATTTCTCTTATTAATGGTTTATCTCATTCTTCTTAAGTTAAAGACAATTTTACACGAAAATAAAGTATCCTTGAAAACACATCAAACTAAACAAAGATATTTTCTATAGAAATGAGACACTGAATGCAGTCTGACAGTCCTTTCAGTCCTTGGATCTGTTACCTTGGAGTTCACATGTTTACCTGAAAATCAGAACACATTTCCAAAACAAATATTACAATGAGTGTTTGAAGTCTAGCTTCATAGCATCTTATTCAGAAATTAAGCACTTGAGCCAATTCTCCTTAAACTCATGTGACTTTACTAAGTGTTCAGTATTAGTCTAAAATTCCTTGTCACTTGTACTTGGGTTACAAAGGAAAAAATCTGAAAACTATGAGACTCCATGTTTCACCAAATATTAACTCTGCAGAACTGTTATTTCTACTGCTGATCCACAAGCCATAAAGAATACAAATAGAACTTTAGGAGCCAGGCAATATCTGCACTACTGGTATTCTAACTATTAAAAATGTTTTTTAAAGAATGTAAAATCTGAGAACCAGTGGAAGGCTTTTTGTCCTTCAAGTTTGAAGACTACAGTCAAGTGGGACTCCCACAATGCAATACATAAGGACTTCTACTGACTGTAATTACTATCACAATGGTATTTAAAAAATTATTAACATTCTCTACTGCAAAACAGTTGGGCGAGAAGCACAGAAAAACACACAACTCATCCTGAGTAAAGAAATATAATAATCAGTTGGTACCATAATAGAGAACAGAAACACAATTTTAATCTCAAAAGAGTATACAGCAAGCTATTGCAGTCAAATCACTATTTTTGCATTCTCATCCAATCTCTATCAGTATTCTCTCTCTGTCTCTTAATGATTCTCACCTCTTCCTAATTTCTGAATCCACAAGGAGTTGCCTCTTTTTGTGAGGTGGAGGTGGTGGGAGTTCCTCTTTAGCATGCTTGACCAGGATTTGTTCTCTTGTGGTCACCATAGTTACAGTTTCCATTACAGTTGTCTGTGTTAGTGATGTCTGAGTGGTAGTGACAGCCTGCGAAATCTGTGAGAAGTATTAAAACAGAGGTCACACATTGTTTGAAAGACTTCAGTGAAGACTCTTTGGAGTAGCAATAGAAAATAATGAGAAGCTGCTCTCATCTGATCATAGGCTGACCTTCAGAAAAAAATACCAATATACGCAACTCAAACCAAATTGTTTAATCTGACTCATGCTGTGTGAATAAAATATCTGCAGAAGTCAATTTCAAAATCAGAAAGGATCCTAAACAGAAGGAACTTAAGGCTCCCTCTAAGTCATGCTGAATGAAGAAAAGAAATGAACGGTCAGTTTTATAAGGGAATGGAATGATAGCAAACATATAAAATGTTACTATTGCTATACGTTACTCCACCTTCATTCTGAAGATTCATTCCTTGAGAAGTGATAAAGGCATGGTAACAGTACTAAATAGCAATTATTATTTTTATAGTTTATAATAATTTTCAAACTAGAATGTAATTCATCACAACCTACTTGCACAAAAGGGCTGTTAGCTTTCTGCCAGGAAATCTTAAATTAGAAAACATCCATTAGAAGGCAAATTAATTTGCATCAGCTTTATTCCATAATTAAAATCTAACATTAAGGGGTCTTAACAGATGCTAATATGCATAATATGTAACACTACCAATCTAATGTTTTTAACTTTGCCCAGTAATATGAAAACAAACCCTTCATATAGTTCAGCTGCATAAATTTTTTTAAAAAAAAGGAACAATAAAAAATATTTTCTGCTCATATTTGTCAAAAGATACTGGTTGTACATGTATTACCCATTTATATTTGTTTCCATATAACAACAAACTACAAACTTCTCACTTAAAGGTGGGCAGCTGTTCTTAAGTACCTTAACTCATGAGAAATGGGTCACTTCTCTTTTTGGTTCTGTCAGATGATGGCTCATTTGTCAAAATGCTCTAGTTACAGCTTCAATGACCACCTCAGAGTTTAGAGCCAGTGAAATGGAAAATAAAAGGAAAAAGTTATACCAGGAGCAGGAAAAGCCATGCCACCAGAAGAGCCCTGCTTTTTTGCATATTGCCAATGTGCAAGAATTAGAAAGACTTTCTGATTCAGAGACAGGAATGCCGGTATCTAAAATTCCATGAAACTATAGACACATATATAAATTATGTTAGTTCTTGCATCAGAAGACCCGTAAGAGAATTGAGTTACCTTAGTTACTGAGACATTACTCTTTCTAGAAATTATGGAGAAGAGGTATACCAGGTAATTAACTATAACACCTTTTCCACAATGCTTTCTTATATTGGAAAAAATAGAGTGACAAGAAAAGGTGGATACTGTTAGTAACCAGCCTCTTCTCGGTCTGAAAAAAATCTGAAAAAACCCAAGCAAATTCCTGCCAATTTTGTCAAATCTTTCACATGGTCTCCTAAAACAAAAGTGTCTTCCCATTCTTTGTCCAGTCTGCCAGTGAAAGTGATGAGTAGGGAAGGCTATTACCACTAATTTTGACAGCCTTTCTTCCTTAGAGCAGTCAGCCAATGCTGTGCTTCCCTCTCTAGAAATGACCAGCTGCCTGTGCTTCAGACCAGAATCCAAACTACTCAGAAGACTACAAAATTAAGATTCAGAGCAGATTTTTTTTTTTAAATCTCTGGATTAATTATGTCAGTTGGAGTAAGCTGCTTGTGAACTGCAGGGACTTAGCTAACACATGAACTACATAAATTCTTTGGAAGAGAAAAAAACCCATTTGACTTTTTAATCACTACAATATTATGTATTAATTACCTTGCTTTAGTTCCCTCAAAAAAATGCATCGACTTCAGTATTTTCAACTACAGAAAGCATGGCAATATTAAGGAAAAATTTCCGTACCACTTTATTAAAACTTAATACGGCATTACTTTTTTTTTGGGTTGGGGGGGGGGGCGTGCAAAAAGGAAAAGCAAATTAAGGCTTCTGAGGTCTAGGGTTCTGTGAAATCTGAGGATAACACCTGATGTCATCTTTCTCTGGGTTGACTCCGTAGCTAAGACACTTCAAATAATTGCTTGCTCCTCCTTATATTCAGTTTTGGGTACAGTCTCCCTTTCCTCTTCTCACAAAATTCTTATTACATTCAGTTTTATCCAAAAAAATCAATGATAGGATGATGTTTCTGACGCCCGAGGTCATATCTTGTCATGTTTCCATTTGCCAATCAATATCAGAGTAGAGTTTACAGTGCAGAAGGTGTACAACAGAATAAACCACAGGAGTAACAGTTTCCGCTGGTGACTGGGAGCTGTGCTTCAAAGGCTTGTAGTGCAATTACCGTCTGCTCAGAGCAGTCAAGTCACGATGTTGTGGGGGGTAATAATTTACATGTCAAAACAGTAAAGAAGTATTTTTCATGCTTAATCAATAGGAGTGGAGGTTAAATATTATACACTTCAAATGGAGAATGGAGATGAGAATCTGAAGTTCATAATCATTCTAATTAGAGATTGGGTACGACTAAAAGGCACTGAGGATTACACTGTAATGTAACTCTGCAAGATGAAGTTGATTCGCATTTAAAGAGTGTACACACTTCAGTGGGTAAAGGAAAATCCTTAAAAATATAAGGAAGTACAAAAATGAAGCAGTTTTAATTAGATTTCCTTGGGAAAAAAAAAGCAAAACAAAACAAAAAACCCCCACCTTTTAATTCTAATCCCTGAAGTGGTGTTTCATGTACTATTCAAAGATGGTCTAAATAATGACAATATACTTTCCTCATCCCTCTCAGTTCCTGGCAAGAAAATATGAATCTGAGAAGAGGCGATACAGACTAGGCCTTTAACACACTAGAAAATCATATGGAAAGTGCTAAGGTGACTCACAAGGCTGCACATTAAAAGACTTTAAAAATACAATGCTTGCCTGCAGTTTCACATCAGCAGGCTCATCTTAGAAACCTATTAAAATCCATTTCTTTTCAGAGTGGACAAATTTAAATCTTTCTTTTCATCTTTTACAGGCAAACATATGTACAATGTGCATATAGCACTTCAGTAGTTTTATGTCATTTTATTTCTCTTTTATATGGCAGCCCACATTTAATGCCATCATTTATTACTGTCTTTGGAAGTGCCCTTCGTCCTGATAAACTCATAATTTTCCTTAACACTCACTTTTGGAGCTGTCATCTGTGCTTTGATGAAATGTATGTATTTGAGTGGGGAAGTTCAGATGAGGAATGGTGTTTTCTTTAGTTTGGGAAGGTTTTCAGTACAATTTAGTGAAGCATAATGAACTCACCAAAGATGGGTTTAGAGTTTTGAAAAGCTATGCATCTAACCTAAGTAAGTTGTCCTTGTCCTTGATTTCATCGTGTGGTCAATGGAGGAAAGCTGACATTTTCATGATGAGGACAAACTGCTTTTTAGAGGTACCTCTCTCTTACCCTTGCCATTCACTCATTTGTAGCAGAAGCTTCAGCCATGAGTTCTGATTAGATGCTTAAATTCAGCAGCAATGAATTCAGTTAAATGTGGGAGGACTCACATTCTACTTTCTGCACTTTTCCTTTGGGATGTATAACTGCTTCCTAGCTGGAGAATCAGCTTTGAACTGAGGCTGAGGTTGTCTTTTCCATTTAATTTCTTATTTTGTTAACAATTTAATCATTTAGTAACACTTCAGTAAGAGGGAGGGGAAATAACTAATGACAAAAATGTAATTATGAAGGTACTATAAGAATTATTAAAGAATGGAACAAAGTTCATTTTGAAGTCAATATATATGTTTGATGAATAAAATGTGCATTTCCTGATAGATTTTGGTGAAAATGGTGTATTTGATACGCTCTTCCAACTCCTCTGCCCCCAGTTCATGATCAGAGATAGTAATCATGTCTTTTAGAGCAATTTTTGCTTTTGCACTCTAAATGTGTAAATGAGCTTTGTAATGAATAAATGTATAAACCTCACTAACATTATCTGCCCTGCCTAGACAGAAACACATGGCAAAAAGTACACCAAAAAAAGTACACAATCAATATTTTACAGAGAACTTATCTAAACTGTGTAAAGTGCCCTAGGAAGTGGTCCTTCAGTCAGCACTGAATGTGCAATGTCTCCAGAATGCATATACCCACAACAACATCCCAACTCTGTGCCAGGCAAAGCAGTTTCTCCTTGGAGGAAAAGCTTATCAACTGAAGTGTGCTGCTATGATAACACACTTACACTGTTTTGAGAATCCAAAGCACCTCCCACCTCTGCTGCTTTATCACATATGGATGTACAGCCCCAGGATTGCTCACTTCATGAGCAGTCTATCTTTATAGTATTCAAGCTTCCTTTCTCAAAACTAGTATCTGCTTTTAGGACCAATCAATAATCTAAATAACTCTTGACCATTTTGGCGTGATGTACTAACTTCTTCAAATCATGTGACCCTAGCCATCCCAAATTAAAAATGCATCTCTAGATTTTCCTCTCTATTGAAAGAACAGGCTTCGTACAGCAAACATACAAGAGCTAAATCAAATTTTCAAATTTTATAAATGCCATGTAGCATAAGCTGTTTTTTTGCCTTCTGTTACTAAGCAAAATTGTACCATTTCCCCATTTTCTTCTGTTCTCCCAAACTGATTTTTCTAACTTCAGCTACACAAGAAACTGTATCACCGAGCAAACAAAAAGATTAAGGTTCAAGTTGCAAACAAGGTTACTGAGAGGTATTCGGATCACTACAGGAAGTATAGCAGCTTTCATTTAATTACCCAAACATAAGTTGGTAGAAGCATTAGTATGTAGCAATGAAAAAGTGCAGCGCGGTCAAGGAAATTGAATCAAACTGACCAGAACGATGAGTTCTGGTCCTGTAGGAACAGGACAGAGGTGCATGCAGTAACATGCCGCTCTGTGTTATCATTAAAATCCTTAAAATCCATTTCCATTTTAGCATTACTACAATGATAGCACAAAAATAACAATACAAATGAGATAATGGAATGGAAAAAAGTGAGCTGATTTGTGTTTAAATCCAATAAAAAAGAGATGCTAACGGATGGCTAGGAAAAATAAATGACGATGGTTTTTAGAACGCTGATTTTTCTGGTCTGTTTTTTTAAAAAGTGAAGCTTTAAACCCCTAGTTTCTTTTTTAATATATTACAGTTAACAGAAAGGAGCTGGGCAAAATAATAGTGGATTGTATTCTGTTTTCATTGACATTATGGCTACAGTTATGGATTGATTTCTCTGTTTTTCCAAGAAAGTTCTCTTTTTATGACCTTTCTTTTTAATCCGTAAATCAGAATAACATAAGCAGAAATAAAACAGTAATATAAACTTTCACAGTTGAAAAGAAATACAAATAATTTCTCTTTAACTAGCAAACAGTTCTTATACTAATTTCAGACTAATTTCTGTTCCACAGAGCCATAAAAAAACAGTGCATTCAAAGTGGCCAACTATTATAGGTTAAAAACAAATTAACTGGAAAAAGTATTTTAATTATGGATTGTGTCATCCCTGAAAACATAGTTAACAACCCAAGAAAGTGATCAACACTATAAAGAGATATCAAAAACTAAAAAGATAAATAAAAATCTTGATGTTTAAATTACAGTTGTATTATGTTGTCCTATAAATAAAACATGTCTTTAGCAATCATGCAGGGAGGAAAAACAAAAAACAGGCAAAGGCTTTGACTGATCAATGATCCAACTGATCAAATGATGATTTTAACAAACCTGATCAGAACTGCTCTCCACCTTCTGTACAAGGTTGTCCCAGCGCTGGGAAAAATTTTCAAGACGACTTTCCAGCTTTTGAGCCACTGCTTTATTTTTCACAGCTACAAAGAGATCTTGGCTGAGTGACTTCAGCTTACTCATCATTTGCCTTTTCATTTCTAGATCTCCTTTTAGCATCTGTTAAATAAAGGAACAGCAGAAGGAACAGTAATTCACACAGGAAAAACAAAACAAACGAAACACCACCATAAACAACCTACCAGAAAAAACCAAAACCAACGTCAACTCTCAACAAACCCAACAAACTTAGAAGAAAAATCCTAAAGAGTGCATCATAAAGATCCAAAAATCAATAAGCATATTTCATACAAACTCCTATACTTCCATGCTCTTGTTACTATAAAAACTGCTGGTAGAGCTGACATCATGGAATGGACACATCCCACTTCACAGAGCAATATAACATCACAGGTGGAGCAACTCTAGCAGTCACAGCATGCCTCAGGTGACAAGATAAATCAAAAAGCTAACAGCTGTGTCACATTAATAACCTTATAACTACACTAATGTTAGCAACTATATCAAAATTCCAAACAATATTTCTTTAAAGTTTTGTTGTGCTTCGTCATATATTGCATATTAAAACTCACTGGGAAAAAAACCTGTTTCTAGAAGAATAATATTTGATCCCAAACCAGGATTAAAAAAAACCCAAACAAACAAAAACAAACCACCACCACCACCACAAACAAACAAACGAACAAAAATGAAAAAAAACAAACAACAACAACAACCACCAAACAAAAACAAACAAAAAAACCCTCAAAGAAAATAAGTTTGATTTTGGCACTATTGAAGAATCATATATTTCTCATCTTCCTCAGATCTTGGCTCTTGTTACATGGCAGTAACCTCCCAGGGGATGGGGAAGCCTTGGCAACCCCAGGAGCTCTGCTGAGTGCCAAGGACAGGGCCCTGCAGCTGGAGGCCTGGAAACTCTCACACACAACAGCTTGAACCCATGGATGCTAATGCAAAAGGAGAAATTGTCAGTCTTCACCTCTCTACTGCAGTAAACTGCCACGGGATCTCACCAAGGATGTATAGATCTTGAGATCTATAAATGCAAACTTCCCTATGAAGTAGGCTCTTTGCAGATCCAACAGTCATCCACAGCTCCAGGTCTCACCTGTGTTTATTTTTTAATGACTCTACTGGTTTACTCTATTGATTTTCATACCTTAAGCATTCATTCTCTACACCCTAACCTGTGCTAACCATGGCCAAATTTTGAACTCCTTGTGAAGCTGAGGATGGCAATCTAATCCTCAAGGCACAAAAGGGAAAATTAAACAAATATTTAGACAACAGAATTTAGTCTACGTACACTTTCCTGTAGCCTTGTCATCCAAAATTGCCATCTAAAATGCAGTTCAGTCAACAAAAGATTCAGTCTTTGTAATCGGTACTCTTCCATTCAGATGAGGTTTGAAACATCATAATTACTTATGCTAGATACAGTTAATATCAAAATTTAAATTGAACATGTCCCTAAGAAATAGCTGATAACACACTTTAAGAATCTGTTTGCACAGTAGCAGACCTAACAGAGGGAGCAGATTACATGTAAAACAATTTACATTTTAAAATTTCAAGGATAACTATATTTGAGCTTTTTTTTTTTTTTGGCCTACAGTGTCAGAAAAAGCTCATGTGAAAGTCACAGCAAACACTAATTGAAATAATCAAAAATGACACCCTATGAAACTACTAAACAACAGGGTTTTATTTCCAACCTCCACAGCTGACAAGAGCTGTATAATACACAAATGAGTGCGGCGTCAATCCCAGATACATGGAGTACAATCAGTAGGTAAAACACTAGGAAAAGAAGGATGCTAAAACTTTCTATGTCAAAGTTACTGCTCACTACTACCTAATATGCTTTTATGATAGCTACAGCTAACCTGTAAAAATATACTGTGGGATTCTGTTTTCACATTTTCTTACTGAAAGCCTGTCAATATGCTATATAAGCAATAATACACTCTACTTTGGTTTTTTTTCCAGTACAGAAATAGACCTAAGAGCTAGCAACAAGATATGTAATCTACAAATCTGCAAGAGAACAAATGGTACTCTTTGCTTTATGAAATTAATTATGAAATAACTCTGTCATAACTTCCATCAAGTGCACACTGTAAACTCTAATATTTGAACATTATAAAGTGGTTTCCTTATTTGTTGGCACTGTGCTTCTACTACTTGTTTTTTGTTTTCATGTTTTTCATTATTCCTTAAATACCAACAAAAACTTTGCTCATCATAATATTCTAAACAGCAACATCTGCTTTAAAGTAATTGGTTGGTTGCTAAAAGATTTGTTCCATTAAAAGTACTGTAATATCTAATTTATCTCTTCTAATAAGTAAAGAAACTTGCATTAAGTGAAGAAAGAGAAGATTTAACTCTGTGTTAATGGAATACTTACTATAAATATATAGACCTAGATATTGTATACCTTTGAAGTAGATCTCAACATGTTTTATGAAAAAGAGGAGTACCATCACCGCCGTTTTACAGGCTGCAAAACTGAGGCACAGGACATAAAAACAACCTATCGAGCCTGAGACAGAAATGGCAGTAAAATTTCACCTCAGTTTGTCCACTTATGTGTACATTTTCAGTGGATCACATCCTCCAGCTTAGTCCATGCTCTCTGTCACCCTTTGCCTTGTGTAAGAATTCAGATACAATTATAGTGAAAGTGAATAAATGGTATGTGGAATTTTTTTTTAGAAAGCAACAGCTATTTTAAGGAAATATTTTTAGAGCTAGAGAAACTACCCATCAACATCAGGAAAAAAAAAAAAAGCCAGTATTAATACATGCACAAAGCAGTAAAGCCTAAACAGTTTTTCTGACCTTTAGACTAAGCAGCTCCCAAAAGAGCGTTAATGACAAAGAAGATAAAATGTTCACATACAAATACCAAATGAATCTTCTGAAACAGCCATCTGAGATTATTAAAACACACACATTTCTTGATAAAAACAGTTTTATCTGAACAAAAATTCTTACAAATAGTTATTATGGGTACAGTATATAAATTAAGAAGAAATCTAACTGACTTGATATTCATTTTAACACAACATCAGAACTGGGTGAACTACACTGAACAAAAATATATTTTACCCATTTGTTTCAATAATAATGAAAACGTGAGCACTAAAACTGAGGGAAAAAGGGGGACAACATCTCTACTGGGTTTACGTGGAAAGATTTTGGCACCTGTGGTATGCAAAAGTGGCTTCTGTGAGAAGAAACCAGAGGCTGCCCCCATATCAGATAGAACCAGCTCCAGACGGCTCCACAACAGACCCACCACTGGCCAAAGCTGAGCCCATCAGTGACTCCAGGGGTGCCTCTGTGATAATATCATTAAGAAAAGGTTAAAAAATGCTGCACAGCAGCTGTAAGAAAGGAGTGAGAAGAATGTGAGAAACAGCCTTGCAGACACCAAGGTCAGTGAAGAAACAGGGGAAGGAGGTGCTCCAGGAGCAGAGATTTCCCTGCAGCCTGTGGTAGAGAACATAGTGAGGCCAGCTGTCCCCCTGCAGCCCATGGAGGTCCACAGTGGGGCAGAGATTCACCTGCAGCCCATGACGGACCCCACAGCAGAGCAAGTGGATGTCTGAAGGAGGCTGTGACCCTGTGCTTTAACTTGCCTCCTTCTTCTTGTTTGGGAGAATCACATCTGAGAAAGAACCTACAGAAAACTAGTATTTGTTAATAATGGTGAGCCTGCAGTCAAATCATTACAAAGGATCAAATTTTGTGGAAAGTCATGTTTGTTTATACTATGTCAAATAATCAAAAAAAAAAAAAAATCTTCCAGCAATCCATGTATGAAGATTTTGATTCAGGAACAATCTCAATCTTTCTGATTACTTAAAATCTTTATTACTGTCTGAAAATACATGCATGCTGGCTACCATTTTAACAAATTTTGGCAAATGTAAACTTACTTTTAAGCAGTAGTAGTGCTTATTATCATAAATATTGTCTTAACTAAAACTGACAGTGTATTTCCTCCCACTTGAGAAACTGGAGGTAAAAACACTGTGGAGAAGACACTGATGTATTTCTGCATCAGTGAGCAGTAGCTAAATCCTGCTTCCTTCAGAAGTATCCTGAAATGCAAATATGCATGAAAACTACTGGCAAGTCTTTCTTATTTTACCTTATCTTTGCTACAATGAGATGTAATGATTAATATATGCAAGAATTGACATGTTTTTCATACTGTGAACAGCATCTCAACAGACCTGTTTCACTTCAGGCACTTTAGAAGGCTTAGGGCCTTGTAGGAGGGTTGTAGAATTTCAAATGAACAGTCATAATGCTAAATGGTTTAATAAAATACCTTCAGAAATTTCCTTCAGGCTTAAGAGACTGAGATCTGACTAAAGAACATGACCTTAATCTTGCCACATTGTGCCTACAAGACATACAGGAAAAATAGGCTTGAAGCTCTTATGCCGTATCACGATATCAAACCTAAAATTCCTGTTGGAAACAATTAGCTAACTGAGGGTGTGAGCTATAACATTGTTAAGAATATAAACATTTTTGTATTAGTAAAAGAATATATGTCGATTGCCTGACAGACTCACCTTTACAATTCCGGAATAGCTGGCCTAATTATCAAGGTGATTTTGTACCACAGCTTCTCCTTTACTACATCCAAACGTATCTCTGTGTCCAGAATAACATAGACCAAAAGGCAGGCATGATCTGCATGGCAGGGTCAGGACACCCTGATCCCATTTTTCCCTGTTTCTAAAAATCAGTCCAAGAGTGGAAGAATAGATTCCCTAACAAAAATTTTCATTAACAATGAAGATCCTATTTACAGCAACAAAATTTATCAAAAGCATGGACATGAATTTTTCTTTCCTCTAAATGCATAAACAGTCATTGTCACATATAAAACCAGCACATACCATACCATTTTCTCTACAAAGGTCCTAAGGCTATAAAACCATTTGCATGTCTAGGCTGTGACAAATTTTCCACCTCTACAGGCAGTCAGACCTACAGTCTCTCCATAAAGGGGATGCATAGCAGAGTATTTTCTGAAGAGTGATGTAGCAGACATGTTGAAAAGGGCACATTTTATGTATGTAACTAGATTCCCAAAATACAGTTCAGCTATAGTTGTAAAGTAGTACGAATGTCAGCTTTTCACAACTTTTGAGTCTTTAGCTTTTTCAAGTTCAAGGAATGCATAACAGGTTTTGCTGTATGAAAAGTACTTACTTATATGCATATATACTCAGTCTCACACATAATACATACATCAATAGTATGAACAAAGAAACTTTCAGTATATAAGTATAGAGATAAAGCCACCTGCACTCAGATTCATGAGTAAGAAAGCTGAACATAAAATAGGAGAATGAAAAATACATACAGCTATTTTACGTAGACTGATCAGCATTTCATTTTGATCTTTAAAGCCTGTTGTATGAATTTTGCTCACAGCATCCTCTTTCTCAGTAAGCCATGCATCAAAAAGGCACTGAAAGAAAATTGGAGAGAAGACAATGAAAAGTTAGGCCCTTCCTGGTGCAATTTTTTAAAGCGATGCTCCAATTTATAACTGCTAAAACTACTCACCTGCTCTTCTGCAAAGTGTTGCCATTTACGAAGAATATCTTGCAGAAGGACCCATCGGTCTTCTGTCCATCTGCAGATGGCTGCCCACCGTTTTCCAAAGTGCTAGAAAGAAAGAAACGCACAACAGAGGTTTGCATTTGTTTATTTTTTTTTTTTCAAAAAACAAAGCGGTCTGATTTTCCTATGGCATTACAAATTTTAGTGAAAACACTTTCATAATTCACTTTTAACAGTCTTAAGCCCTTAAAATATGTTGCATGTCAAACTGAAATGTATCTTATCACCATTTGAAATAGTATAAACATGGAGAGAAGAGGAAAAGCAATAGAGACAAACAAACAAACAAAACCAACAAACAAAAAAAGTCCAAACTTAGCAGTAATCTACAGACACATTATTTTACCATGAAGTCTCTGGCGCTCAAAACAAACTCAGTTTCAAAACTTTACAATGCCCAAACTATAACTACTTGCAACATAATTATAGTGGCCTAAACATGTGATCAAAGCCAAAGAGTAACACAACAGAACAAATCCTATTGAGGTTTCCCAGATATTTGTAGAATTTGCTACTATATACGTTTAAAAATTACACAAAATGCTGCCTTGTTCTGTTTCCCCTGTTTTAATTGAAATAAAGGATTATTATTTTATTTTAATTTCTTAGTAGTCTTTATTGAAAAATGCCTACGACAGGGGATAAGACTTAATACTGCTGTGATGGTGTAACATGATATAAAGCTTTTATTGCAACAATTTACAATTATTAATTATCCCTGAGCATCATAAGTAAATTATTCAGTTCTTCCCTCCCCCTAAAAAACCTGTAATATCTGCAAGATATTGTATACTGCTGCATTTTTATTTTTTCATCTATTTCAAAAGCATGTCTTGACAAAATGAAAAATAGTTTCCTACTTTTCTCATATTCATTAATTTACTCGATGATCCTTATGAGTCCCTTCCAACCTGAGATATTCTATTATTATATATTTTTCATATTTATATATTTTTCATAGGCATTATAATTTAATTTTAGCAAAAATGTAGCATCTAAATAGTGGATTTTTAAATCCAAGGGATTAAAATTCTAACTGTATTTTCTATCAGGAAGGACAGACTTTTACTTTCCACTGTCAAGGAAACAAAAGGTAAAATTTCAGGATGCCATTTGAATTTGTGCCTTTACCAATTTCATGTCAAAGTAAAAACTGAGCAGATGCCATGTTTTCAATTTAGTGAACACTAAAACCATAATAAATCTTGCAGATTAAACAGGTAGTTGTCATGTCATTTAGTTATATTAGATATTGGCTCAAATCCTAAAAATGAAAACTATCTCTAACTATATCTATCTCTAATCAACTAGCATATCAATATTAAAGACATGCAAATTCTTAAACAGCTCAAATACGATACACAGTAATGAACGGAAGTATTCCTTTTTAGTTGTTATAACTAGTTAACTACTGAAAAATACTGAAAAATGATTAAATGAAGTCATAAGAAGGGGCTTTTTGTTATTCTTTAACAAGGTCCAAGCCTCAGTATCATAGAATCGCAGAATACTTTGGGTTGGAAGGGACCTTAAGGATCATCTAGTTCCCACTCCCCCTGCCACGGGCAGGGACACCTTCCACTAGACCAAGTTGCTCAAAGCCTCATCCAGCCCGAACTTGAACACTTCCAGGGATGGGGCATCCACAGCTTCTCTGGGCAACCTGTGCCAGTGCCTCACCACCCTCATGGTGAAGAATTTCTTCCTTCTATTAATACCTAATCTAAAATCACCCTCTTTCAGTTTAAAGCCATTATCACTTGTGCTAATACTACATGGCCTTGCAAAAAGCCCCTCTCCAGCTTTCTTGTAGGATCCCTTAGGTACTGGAAGGCTGCTCTAAGGTCCCCCTGGAGCCTTCTCCCTTCCAAGAACAGCCCCAGCTCTCTCAGGTTGTCTTCGTTTTCCCTATTTGCCCTTTCTTCCTACTATCACAAGAGAAAAATCTATTAATTTGTAAAATTATATATATACAGATGGTGAGGTGAATCGCATTTGGTTGTTTTGATGCCCGATTTACATTAAAGTTTATGGATACTAATTATGTATTGCATTTTAAAAATACATTTACAGTTTTTACTGAAGGATTCATAAATCATTCGAAAGCAAAGGTTTGGGCACCTCTGATTTAGATTAATGATTTTAGAAAAATCTTTTCATGACCAGATGCCTCTCCACTGGTAATGTAGGTGTAGATCAGAACAAATTACACTGCACAAATTTAACCAATAGTTTGCACCTGCCCAACAGTCTGAATTCTCATACAAGTCAAATACAAGGTCTTTGACAAGAAAAAACATCTTGTTCAAACAGGACCTCCAAGAAAGAATGACTGGACTTTCATAGACGGAACATTTTTGTGAAGAAAATTTAATTTTTAAGGTGTGCAACACCATGTGTTATGCAAACTCTTACATCTCCACCTTGCAAAGGGAATTATACAATAGATACATACTTATATATATATATGCATGGATGCAGAAGAAAACTTTGCATTGTTGAAAACAGACATTAATCTACACAAACTAATATCAAACTATCTAGTACTAATTAATTATTAATTATTATCAAATAATCCAACATCAATTAATTACATGGGACAGACAACATATTTGAAATAAACTGAAAAAGAATATTTGAATGGATTAGGCTTTTTTTTTCTTCTTTTGAATCACTGCCCAAATACTGGTTATAGGATTATAAATACTATTTTTCTGAACTTTTCAACGAGAAACCCTAAATATTCTCTATTAGAATACAAAGCAAACTGAAATAAATTTCAGGTATACCACCCCATACAATACAGTACCATATTAGGTACTTGGGGAAGGAATATCTACAAAGTTCAGACTCGTGTGAGCTATAGACTCAGTCCTAGGACTATTAAATCTAAACTTACCTGGCTCCTTTTCTACCACTAACTGCAATTCAGGACAGTTCCATACGAATACGTACGATATATAACCACCCATTAATCAAGTAACTACACATAATGAATGTCCTAGTCATTGGTAAAAAACCATGATTTTCCTTGATTTCTATGACTGCAATAGTAACTGGCACACACATAGCTGTATTGTCACATATGTTCTCAGTTACTTAATTTCTCCATATGTGTCAGCATGTTGTATTTGTTTAAATTTATGCTAAACATACACTAAGCCTCAAGCTAGTTCCTTATTCTTATGTCTATGCTACTTTTTACATCAGACTTCTGTATCAGCATTCTTTTGATGTTTTATAAATAAAGCAATAAATCTTTTCTTTATAAAAAGTATTTGATAAAAACTCTTACACCTGAGTCATTTTTAAATATCTTGCATTCAAGTAGCTGACTTTTTTCTTAACAGTCCTAGCAAAGAAATACAGCTTATTCCCAACATCAGCAGTGACATCTTCATCAGCTTTCCTTTAACACTGTGATATACCTTGAAAAATACTTTCTGTTTGCTCATCTAGAAAACACCAAAACCTCAAGAGCACAAGATCAAACATCTGGCTTGGGATTTCCTGTAAGAAACACAGTGATTTTCATACTACAAAAGTTTTGCTACATCAGTAAAAAAATACTGTTTTCAGCATATGATACCAGAGAGCCACAAAACCTACCTCTTTTTTTTTGTCTAAATAGTTTGACAGGACATCTTATTTTAATAAAATAAATGATTAAGTAACTGTACTGATAAAAGGGTTGATACTGTGACTTGCCTTAAACCTGTTGTTTCCCATAAGAAATCATAACAACCATGACACTAAGATATATTGTTTGGTTCAACAGATTTAAGACACAAAGTTTGCAACTGAATCCAGAGTAAAAAGTAAAACGCCTCTTTTTATAGTCCCAGTTGGAATTTTCAGAGAAATCTGCATATAAAAGTTTTGTTGGTTTTTTTGGGTTTTGGTTTTTTTGGTTGGTTTTTTGGTTGTTGTTGGTGGTGGTTTGTTTTTGGTTTTGTTTTTTTTTTGTATTGGGAGTATTCTGAAAGAATATTCTTTATGACTACAAAAAGCAGAAGATAAAATATTCCTAGTCTGTAAAAAGGTCAAAGTAAGAAAACATGAGAATAGGAGAAGAAAAGTAAAATCAACACAACTCTTGGGAACCCTAGAGTGAAAGTATAAAAAGTGAAATAATGTGCTTCAAGTCTACAACTAATAGAAGAGGTTTTTTTGAAAGGTGTTTTTCTAATAAAGGCAGGCTATCCTCTCCTTAAAGAAATGAGAATTAGTGGAAATACGGTTTGTCTATATGCAAAATCAATCAAAACAAAACAAATATGTAGCACATTCACAGAATTTCTCCCATGTAGCGATAACCAGTGTGTGTAGTTCTTTAACGTTCTTCAGTTATTTTGATGTATTTTTACAAGAACTATCCATAAATCATCTTCAATCAAAGGACAGTACCCTGAATAATATGAATATATAATAGACAGTGTAAATTACACTTTCAGCTCCTTTCCCTCAGCAGGGGGGAAAGGCCATCAAGAAGAGTTTGACACATTTAATGCAGATCTCTTTCCAGGGCAGACCCTGTCCTGAAGCCTGGGGAGGGCTCTAATTTGAGATAGCCCACAAGAGTCCTTATGGGACCTATTGTTTGCTGGGTATAATTAGAGAAAAAACTCCCTGCCTTCATGGCTTCTGTATGTTATTTCTCTGGGCTGAAGATAATTTCCCACACTATTCTGAGAAACAAGTCAGACTACTTGAACAGATTTGCTAGTGTAAGTTGTCTGATTTTGTAGCACTAAATACAGATTTGAGCCTTACTCAGCAGCTGCCTTTCTGGTGAGGCTCTGGATTGAGCCTAACGGGATCTAGGAGTTACAATTTTAAATAGCCAGTTCCCAGCAGCAGCATAAACAGATGGAGCCTCATAACATGTCACAGACTGATATGTCAAGTAACCAAGTTATGTAAAAGTAGTTTTAACATCCACACGCACCTCCACTAGATGTAATCTCTCACGCTACCTCAGGGAAACCGCTGTTTGTAAAAGAAGCACTGTAATTGCATTTACTTTTATGTTCCCAAGCAAGGTTAACTTTTCTGCAGATAATATGTTTCAGGGGACACTTTTGGCTTCTATGCCATTAACTAAATCTTAAGAGCTTCTATAATGTTCATTTGAAGACAGTAGATTCTTGTCATCCTGTTGAGAGTTTTAAAATCTGTAAATGACCTTTCTATGGCTTTTAACATTGTTTTATGCAGATGCATGGATAAATACACGCATTATATAGATGTAAATCTATACATATGAAAATATTTCAGGAATCGACCATCTCAATCCTTTTCAAAAAGAAAGGCGTAACTGAATTGCAGCTGCTTGGAAAATGCATCCTTGACTGTTATACACTAATAACTGTTCACTTTCCTCCAAATCTGATTCTGACCAGTATCTCACTCAGGTGGTCTTATTAAGCTCTTTTGTCTGACAGTGTATGCTCTTGTTTTGTTCTCCTTTCAAAAAAGTCAGATTGTCAGATACATAATCAAGCTTTGACTTTGCTCCATGGTGCTTTTTGTCAAATTCTCTAATGGTCATGCCTACTAACACATCCTATCTCCTGTGCTTATATTTAGTTTGCAAATGACATGAAGAAAATAAAATAAAATAGAAATCCAAACAATCTTTCTGTACACTCAAAAAAAAGGAGATGTAACATTTTACTAGGATAGTACGTGGACTGTGGTAACTTAGTTCTCCTGAGCATAAAAGTATGAAAGATCGCATACCTCCCTGTTGCGGTTTAACCTGACAAGCAGCTAAACACCACACTCAGCTGTTCACTCACTCTCCCCCCAGGCCACTGGGATGAGGGAGAGAACTGGAAAAAAGGTAAAACTTGTGGGTTAAAATTAAGACAGTTTAATAGGACATAAACGGAAAATAATAATAAACAACAACGATAATAATAATAAAGGAATATATAAAACAAGTGATGCGCAATGCAATTGCCAACCACCCATCAGCCAATACCCAGACAGCTGCTGAATAGCAGCTCCCCCAGCCAGCTTCTCCTAAAATATACACTGAGCATGGCATCATATGATATTGAATATTCCTTTGGCCACTTTGGGTCAGCTGTCCTGGCTGTTTCCAGCCTCCCCAGACTCTTGTGCACCTGGCATGGTATGAGGAGCTCAAAAGTCCTTGACTGCTAACAACACCTAAAACATCAGTGTTATCAACATTATTCTCATACTAAATCCAAAGCACAGCACTATACTAGCTACTAAGAAGAAAATTAACTCTATCCCAGCCAAAACTAGGACAATCCCTAACACCCTAAACCCCATAGCTTTACATCTGTATTTTGTTTTTATTGCTATCTGTAATGTGGTACATATTGTTTGACTTCCAGAGCAATGGGATTATCGAACTTTTCTTTCAGATCTTCTCTAAGACAGTGTGATTCAATGAAGGGACTGAACAGCAGCTGGACTGTTCCACGCCACCCCACGCTCTGCTCAGAGCATGCCTGTGCTGCAGGCTACGCTGCCTCAGCATTTGCCTTACTGGAATCTTTCAAGGAATGTACTTTCCCAATGATAGTAATAATTGGTCACGCTTTATCACAATAAGAGGCACCTTCTCCACTAGTACAGTTATAAATGGTGTATTTCTATTATGTTCCATTTACACTTGTCATTATTTATGTTTCTTTAATGGGGTAAACATATTGCAGTAACGTTGGAGTTCTATTTCAGCTTGGATTCCAACATGGGCCAGCCACAGAAGTTGCGCAGGATACAAACGGTACCTCTGCAACCAGTGTAATAGGAGGGTGATGCAGCTGTATTGTCTGATGTGCTCTTAATTGTTCAGATATCTTTCTGAAGATTAAAGATCAAATGACTCACTTTTTCACACTATTAAAAAAATCTCAGTTGTACCTCTTCTAATTCATGAAGTGCAGTAAATATCAAATATCATTAATAATTTTCCCTTTTTTATTCTTCCCTTTTTCTGACATACTTTACCATAGGCCTCTTTGCAAGAAAGTACTGTTTGCCATCATAGAGTAATATCCTGGTTCAACCTTTTCCCATTCACTCTTGTATTTAATTTCATTTTAGTTCCTCTTCCATTCAAGATATTTTCCTAGTCTAGTTTAGCTTATGGAACCATGTACTGAACAGAATATAGGGAGCTGGCAAGAAGTTCTAGAAGGTTAATACTGTCTTGAACATGTACACCACATTTCTGACACTTAAGGTGACTCTAACAGGAAGTAATAATTGACAGACCAGTAGAGACTGCATTGTTACCTTGGCTGGGTTGTGCTCCCTGAGTGCCTAAGAAGTTGCAGTAAATTGAGACTTATTCTTGAAGTGGTAGTGCTCAGCATATTAGCAAAACATGTACTCCCTTCCCTAAATTCCAAACTAATTACTGATTCACTGGTATCGGTACCCTAATTAGCTAGATTCAAGATACCACACAGATATCTGTCTGTGCTACCACTATACCTTCCATCTGAAAGTATTCTCTAGAGAAACCTTGGGCTTTAATGATTCAAAAACCAGAAACCATTTTATTTTCTTAAGCAATGAAGCAAAATGAAAGTACTTTCTTCTTTCTGAAAGAGAAAAATAGAAGGAATCCTGGTCATAGTACTGTCACACCTATTAAGCAGTGACCCTGGAGAACTGATCACAAACACAGGAGTATCCTTCTTGATTTCAATCAATGTATCTCAACACTAATTATCCATTTAAGTTCATTCAGAAGTTACGGTAAGAACATTGCAATATAAATAATACAGTAACAGCAACTTTTTAAAGATACAAGTGAAATACTAAACTTTCTCACAATAAAAGCCAATATTTGACACATCTTTAGAACATCTTGGCTGCCAGCTTTATCACAAACGTATCACCAACATGTCATTCTTTTAAGATACTCAAGAAACGGTATGTAGAAAAGAGAATATATGGAAGTTTTTTTAATGAAATATAACAAGGGAAAGTGTAGAGTCTTGCATCTGGGTAGGAACAACCCCAGCTTCCAGTATAGGTTGGGTAACGACCTGTTAGAGAGCAGTGTATGGGAAAGGGACCTGGGGGTCCTGGTGGACAGCAGGATGACCATGAGCCAGCACTGTGCCCTTGTGGCCAAGAAGGCCAATGGCATCCTGGGGTGTATTAGAAGGGGGGTGGTTAATAGGTCGAGAGAGGTTCTCCTTCCCCTCTACTCTGCCCTGGTGAGACCTCATCTGGAATATTGTGTCCAGTTCTGGGCCCCTCAGTTCAGGAAGGACAGGGAACTGCTGGAGAGAATCCAGTGCAGGGCCACAAAGATGATGGAGTGGAGCATCTCCCTTATGAGGAAAGGCTGAGGGAGCTGGGTCTCTTTAGCTTGGAGAAGAGGAGACTGAGAGGAGACCTCATTAATGTTTATAAATATGTAAAGGGTGAGTGTCATGAGGATGGAGCCAAGCTCTTCTCGGTGACAACCAACGAAAGGACAAGGGGTAATGGGTGCAAATTGGAACACAGGAGGTTCCACTTAAATTTGAGAAGAAACTTCTTCATAGTGAGGGGGACAGAACACTGGAACAGGCTGCCCAGGGAGGTTGTGGAGTCTCCTTCTCTGGAGACATTTAAAACCCGCCTGGAAGCCTTCCTGTGTAGCCTCATCTATGTGTTCCTGCTCTGGCAGGGGGATTGGACTAGATGATCTTTTGAGGTCCCTTCCAATCCCTAACATTCTGTGATTCTGTGATTTTCGTCTGTTGATTGCTTAGGCTTTGGGTCAAAATGCAATTTAGAGCAGGTTTGGATTGCAAGGATATTGCTGCTAACTTCTCCAAAGTTCATTACTCTAGGAAGCCTTGTCTTAAGAATCCTAAATGATAAACCATTGTAAATAACATGAATACTGAAGAGGATATACACTGAAACAGAAAAATGAAACTAAGGACAGACTGAGATGATTCCCTTCATTTCCTAGGAAACACGTCCATGAGAAACTAATGGAAAAGAAATGATTACTTTCCATTGAAAAGTATTTTAGAAAAAACAGCATGTTCTTAACATTTCTTGATAACCTTTATTTGTCTACAAAAATACGACCCTGTACACATTCACTCTTTGGTTTTGCTTACTTTTAAAAAGTCCTGTTTCAATTTTGTGGGACCAGTGTTGCCATTAAATAACACACAGACTGGGCATTACCTAAAATAAATGTGCTCTTAAGCACTTGTCAGTGGATAATGGCACTGTATGTTTACTATAACACCAAAATGGAAGTTTCCAATCAGAATACTCCAGTCTCAATAACTCATACTATTGAATTGTGTAGAATCTTACATGTAATATCCTTTTCCTTAACTAGAACAGAGAATCGTGTTACTTCTGTCAGGAGTAATGAAATAAAGAAAAAGACTTGTCCTTAGATACATAAAATATGTTGATGCTGAAGGAATCACAAAACAAATAAAGTTTTTCTCAGATATTTCATTTTTCTGCAAAATACATGCAGTTATCCATCTCTGGATGACACGTCCTACAGAAATATTTAAGATCATCCTCAGAAATATCTCCTGAAATACACCCAATGCTACTAATAGTTCCTCGACCTTATTAACACTTAATGTCACCAACAGCTTTTTCTCTGAGAGACAGAAGTTTAGTCATTACCTGAAGCTGCTCTTCCAGTGCAGCAGTCGCTTTGTCTCCACTGTTTTCATCCACCACCACTACCATATGGGTTAGAGAATTCACCTTGACTTGTTCCTGTTCCAAATCTTCTTGAAATGCCTATAATTAAAGCATACGTGTTAGAAAATGTGTTCCAAATTCAGAAAATGCTGTGTGTTTGGAGTCCCACTGACTGATTAATGTGCATATCTAACCAGTTATGAGAACTTCCTATTTCTGTCAATACTAAGTAATTTAAACTTATTTTGTTACCTTAGCATACGTATGCTAACATAAAGATATTGGGCAGATTCCCAGTTCTTTCTCAAAAATAGTTTACTGTTACTCACATGTCCTAACTCTTCATGCAATACTTCAGGCTGAAAATTTAGCTTGAGAAAGCATTTGTTGAGTTTATACAGTAGACTTATAGATATCAGTAAAGCACATTTACATACCAATAGCCTAGAAATTTTAAATAGCAACTGGATAAGATTTTGTAATTCGTATTAACATTTTAAAATATTTTAATTTTGAAAAATTTATAAAAATATTAAAAATGATGCAGTTTTTCATTAAACAACTCCATACTATCTTCAGTTTGGCACTCCTATATTATTAATAACATAGGATGAAACTGCTCAGATGACTCAACGTTAGGAAACAAAGGCAGCACCCTTGTTTCACTTATGGCAGAAACCAGGAAACAGAGTCAAAGAGGCAGTTTATAATTTCTGAATGTCTGAGGAAAAAGCTTCCTTGCCTTTCTAGCTTTGGTACCCAGTTGCAGCTGTAAGCTGCAATAAAACTGAGGAAAAACTTTCACTGAGAAATAGTAAAATGCTAAAAGTGAAGAAACTTCTTTCAAATCTGTACAAATCCCTAACCTAGCCAAATTCCTGAATCTCTTCACATGTCTCTGACCCTCCCACAATTTCCTAGGCTTCATTAAATAGATCTAATCAATTTTTCCTTCTCTCCTCATGGCGCACAGAGAAGTGCAATGAGAAGTCTAGAGATATTCACTCTTTAGATGGTTTACAGCATATTCACTGTATGCTTAATCTCCCTCACAAAAAAAAAAAAAAAAGAAAAAAATAATGAGGTACTGTAAGGTACTGTAACGCCTTAGTAACACCCCCTTGGTGCGTTTTAGTGTCTCCTCTTGCTTTCTCCTCATTTCCCATGAAAGATGGAATCCCTACCTTGCTATAGTTTGCTAACAAAACCAGCCCAGCTCCTGTCAGACACTAGGGAACTAAGCAGCCAGACCTATTTGTTCCTTCTTTTGCTGAGATACAGTAAGAGGACAGATGACAAAGATGGAAAGAGAAGGACCTAAAGAAGTGTTGGTACTAAAATGTAAAGCCACAGAGAGGGCAATATTCAATTCCTTTTCATAACTTCTGTTACCTATCTCCAGCTTTATATTAGTGTATCAACAACCAAGTGTACATTTTTAACTCTCAATAGTTAACCACAGTTTAACATTACTGGATTCCGCATTTCTTAAATGCATGAAAGAATACCTCATCCCACCCCTCTGAAAAAAGCCAAGGTATCTATGACCACATCCTGCCTGACACATTTTTAGGTGTCTACAACTGGCTTCAAATCAATAGAAGAATGTGAGAAAACAAAGTCTGGGATTGTGCCCTCAAAATTTCAGCAGAGTGTTTTCTAGGGATTAGTACATATATAGTATAATAGTCACAGTCTGAAAAAATCACATGGCTAATCACATATGCCTTGTCACAATCGAAACCTTGGCTGTATTACAATGTTGAATTTCACTATATCAATTTTTCTGCTGCTTTTTTCAAGTAGAGTAATTCACTTAAGTGTGAAAAACAAGCACTTGCTGAAGATTAGGTGATGCATTTTAAATCTCTTTGGTAAAACATTTTACTTTTATTTGAAAATTAAAAAATAAAATGTAATGTGGCTATAGGCAATAGGAAAGGAATTCACAGACTAATTTGTTTTTAAGGCATAAATTCCTTACCCTAACATATTTAAGAGTTTTAGTTCCTTCATGGCCATATCCATTGAGCCAACATATCTATAAGAATCCTCCTTTTTCTGACATTCATGTGTGATTACCATCTGCTTCAAAAAGCTAGACTATAAAGCAGTTCTCAAGGACTGTGAAGTACACCAAATTGTTAGAGTAATCCCTGGAATTCAGACCTCTCAAATTTTTTATGACCCAACACTCTATCAAGGAAGAGGAGGCAGAGCACTCATGGATCAGACCATATAACACAGCTTGCTTCCCCTAGGTTCAATCCTGTCTATCAGTCATATGACAATAAATACATTCCTCTGTAAGTCTGTAGACAGGAATAAAGTGATTTTTATTTCTTGATTAGTGGGTGTTTGAGAGATGGCATCCCAGAACAAAACCAGAATCAGCAAAGCTCTGCAAGTGCAGGAGTGGAGGGCACCTTGGAAGTGGGAGTCTCGCACACAGTGTGAAAGATTTGAGAAGTCAGGGAACCGACAAAACCGGAAAGTTGAGTCATTTTCTAATCCCCAGACAGATTCAATTTGTCGTGAGCTAAAGGGCTGTTCTTTATAATGCATGTGTCTATTTTTACCATGAAATTCACTAGTGACAACTGTTGGTATACAGGAACTTGTTGAAACAGGAATCTACTGAGGGCAGTCTCAACACTAGAGCATGATTTATTCAAATCATTTAAATTGAAGTTTCTAATAGGTCTTCTGAACTTGTAGATATAGCAAATTTTCAGGGACTTAAAATGTAAAATGGTTATGCATGGGGATAGTAACAATACAAGCTCATAAAACTCCACAGTTCCTCTAATTCCTATTTATCAGATAAAAATTTATGTGATCCAAACATAATCTACTTCAAAGTTAATAAAAATACCTACTTAGGGTATCCAAACACCCAAAGACAAATCCAGCCTTGATATTTGAACAGGTAGGAAGTGTCTCATTTTACCTTTGCAATTAATTTGAAGTACTGAAAAATCCTAATACTAAAATTTTTCCATGACATTTTAATAAAAATTTAAAAGGCTCAGCCTTCTAGAAATGGTACAAATACCTAAGCAGCTTAGACTTTTTTAGAAAGCTAATGAAACTATAAAATCTACTAACTATAAATTGTATAATAATAATGCAGACTAATAAAACCAGTTCAATTAAAAGCACATTTTTTTATTAATTATAAATTTTCTAATATAGTATTCTGCTTAGACAGGTCAATAGTCCTCAAATTTTTATTGAAAAACAGCTTTCTCCCTTAATAAAATTAAAAAGAAGAGATACCTGCAACAGCAGACAAAATACATAAAATACTCCTGCAAAGACCAACAGTTCTTTACTGAAACGTTTGATTATAACTTCAAAACATATTGACTCTGCCAGATTTCTTACCAGAACTGTGTACCTTGCTAATAGCATAAAGTTTTTGAGAGTTCACTTCTATTTCAGTCCACTCAGAAAATTTTCTGTACAGTTAAAATATTAACATCATATACTACTGAACTAAGCAGCATGCTGAAAAGAGTATTGTGTGCTTTTTCTGGTCTCAGTGGTGAGTGCCATTCCCAATATGAGATATTGTTTGTTTGTTTGTTTGTTTTTGTTATAGGACCCAGCAGAGAAATTGAAGTGTCAGTCACAAGAACTCAAGACCAAAATTTAGAGACATCATTGAGAAAAGAAGCAGAATAAAAGAAATCAGATGCATGGAAGTTCTAAATTAAAGTCGGATAAATAACATAAAATTAAATATAGTGAAAAGTAGTTATGAATGAACAGATAACAGGGGAAAGTCCAAACAGTAAAGGTAAAGAGGAGAGTGAGACAGGATGACATGAAATCAAACCTATCATCTTTGCTGAAGTCTGTTTAATTTGAAACCATCACTGCCTTTAATATCTTCTAACTTCTGGTTCCTCCCATTAATTTCTGCAACATTGTTTCTGAGCTGTCCAGAGTCATGTGAGACTAAGAAAAATTGTTGGGGTATTGATTTTTGCTTTTTTGTTTGCTTATTTAATAATGAAACAATAACTGCGCTACTAAAATTCCATAGTTTTAATCCTTGTTATTGAAGGCAGCTTTGTTGCATACAGTACATAATAAAATTACCTGAAACATTCACACAATACTTAAAAGAATGGCAAATATTTTTTTCTTAGAGTTATGAATAAGAAAGACTATACCTGAATAGAATTTTCACTGAAGTTAAAAACTTTTTCTTTCCACCTTATTAACTAAATCATCTCTTGTACAGAAAATAGATTTGAAAAGCAATATACATAAGTAAATAATGATGACTAACTCATGACACCAAGAATAAAGAGCTAGTATGTGGGATAAGAAGATTTCTGCATGTCTTCACTCAGAATATTCAAAATACAAGGTAAATAACCATTTTTCTCGATATTAGAAAGAAACAGCATAGATGGCATAAATAAAATAATTACGTTTTACGTTTGTACTCAAATATGAAATGCATAGAAACAGGAACAAAGTTATTCAAGTCTTAGTTCTCATGTATTCAAAATCTTTCCGTTTTCTTTCTCTATCTACTGTTTCATAATTAACTGTTGTCTTTTTTTAAAAGGAAAAATTAATGTCAGAATATATGCTCAGCTAGCAAACCCACATACTGAAATGCATTGTCTCCTCACAGGGCAAGCACAGATAGCACAAAAAACAGTAGCAGGTGTAGAATTTGTATTTTTCTTCAGTAGCACTCCTTAATGAGAATTCAGAAAAATCACCTTTAACACAGAAGTGCGTCAAGCAGTCTTTTGCGGCTTTTGACCTCCTTTTTCAAAAAACTCTAAAAACTTGTTTTCAATTTGAATTGGTTTTTTAGGGGGATGACCTGCCCTCTAGAGCCTGGACTAGCATTGATATAGGCCATCAAGCATCAAATGTTAAAATATCTCAGGATGCTATGGAACTCAACTGCTTTGTACCACTAATGTAGAAACATTAACAGGTTATCACAGCAAATCTCCATGACCTCGCAAATCACCTATGCTTTCTGTATTGTTCTGTGTCGTGCTGTCATCATCACCATGTGTCACGGATACATATATATTTTAAAATTTAAATTAATATGAATCCAGACAATTCATTTAATTAAAAGAAACAAAGCTAGTAGAGAAATTATACAGTTTCTTTCTTTCTAATTTTCCCAAATAAATAATTATTCTCATAGAGGGTGGGAAAAGTGGCTAAATTTTCTCTTGCACTCTATTTATTAGTTTGTTGTTTTTCATTAATTAAATACAATACTAAAAAGTATTTTCTACAGTTAGAAACTAGAGCCTATTTTATAGTGCTGTACAGTTACATATTCAGAGTCCCAGGAATCCTAACAAGATATTGCAGTATAATTATGACTACTGGATCATTGCTACTACAGCATACAAGAAAAAAAAATGCAACACACAAAAATAAGAAAACACAGGTATTAAAAAAATCTGATATATTCTTACTGTACTGTATAATGAAACAATGTTACAGCTGCCCTACACGTTCTAGTACATTGTTTATATTTTTTTAAAAAGTGGGGTTTTTTTTTAAATCAGGATAAAAGTGAGAGTTGTGATAAAGTAAGTCTACAAAAGCTTGTTCATTGTACAAAACCATCAATATTAAACCATGATTCCATACTAGTTCGCTATGTTCTAATGGCAGGAGCAGAGTTTTTAAAATGCCAAAAACTGAATTTGTTTTTTATGCCTTTGGAAGCAAACCATACCTTATGCTCTTCTACTTGACGTTTTAGGTCGTCTAGATCTGGACCTAAGGGCTCTGAATCGATTGTCTTTGTCTTTTCCTCTGTTTTTGTCAGCCAGTCAGCTAACTGGGCTAGCTGCTGATTCTGCAAATCCATTAGGACTTTATGTAAACTGTAAAATAAAGAAATCAGAATTTCAATTTATACATGAAAGAAAACAACAGGCAGAAATATCTACCGCATACACTCTTAGCTGATTTTCATAAAGCTACGTCTCAAGCCAGAATAAAAAAAAAATATACACTTTTAGAATTTCAATACTACATATAATACCTTGTCTGTTGAAGTTTTTGCATCTAGTTGCATTTCTATTAGAGTTGCTTGGAAGTTCAAAATTTCTACATCTGATTGCTTAAAGCTGGTATTGACTACTACAAGTATAGAAAAGTGCTCAGAGAGCTGTACTAACCAGGCTCCCTCAAATTTAGGATATTAAACAGAAGAGATTATTAAATTTTCAGTTATTCAAGGGAGAATGCTCTAGAAATTCTCCAAACTTTCCTAAACAAAAGTCTTCATCTTATGAAAAGTATTTTTAAAATAATGTATAAATCATTGCTGAGCAACGGAATTCCAAGTAGTTATTTGTATTATCCCTCTTTCACATAACATACAATTTTTAACTTTACTTAGATTTGACAGACCAAAGTCACTCTCCTCAGAACTCAACTTGGAGATTTAAAAATCTGAGTTGAACTTTCAGACTGGAGAAAACTGCTGTGTAAGAAAGATGGCACAGTCCTACTCTACTCCACTTGTTTCTCAGTTGGCGTCTTGTTGGCTTCTTGAAAATGTAGCCCAAATTAGAAAGCTATTATAAATTGTGTATCTCTGACCAATAGCACCTAGAATTCCCCAACTTCACACTGACATTTTACCCCATAAGGATATTTTAAATGATCAAAACTTAAGTACGTTTTCTCCCACAGCACCTGCAGAACTGCAGACTGGCAGAAGTGCTATGTGAGCACACTGCTCCACAGAGGTGCAAGAGGTCTTTTCTGTGACCAGTTAGGCAACTCAAGAGATGCTGGTACAAATCCAAGCATGCAGTGTTCTGCCACAATTTCAAGGTACGCTCAAGTGAAGCAAATACTTCTCAGTTTGTCCAAAGAGTTTTGGATTTTCCCAAGACAGTTTGAACAAACCCAGAATTGTATGCTTTTGAAAATCCATGTCTAAATATGTCTGAAGTAAGAATCATTATTTATTTTCCCAGAAACACTGAGTATTTCTCAAACTAACCACCACAGAAGATTAAATTGAACATGTAGATAATTACTTTTTGGTACATGTTTAAATTCTTCTGAACTACTAGGATTTAAAATCTGTGTCATGCAAATGTAACGTGAAATCTCCTCTCTCATTTGTAGACTGTTTATATTTTAAGGCATATGTCTCAAACTTCAGCACTTCTATTGTTGGTTGTTATTTATTTTATTTCCTATCTATTTTGAAAAAAAAATTCCTTCCAGTTTTGAATTTTCTCAAAACGAGCCAAATGTTTGGGCTCTTATGAAATATTTATATAATAACTATTCGCTATTTACATAGTTAAAAATAGGTACTATATATATAGTATTAACTCATACTGTAAAAACCAATCACATTGCTAGTTGATGCTTTCTTTGTATATATCTCAGCTAACTCATACTTCATTCCTAGATACTATTCCTCAGTTTATAAACAATCCTTGGAATCACCTAGAAATTTAGGAATGCAAAATACTCTGAGTCCTGTGTATATATCAACTGTCACATTTTATACTCGTGGGCAGAATTGCCATTTAGAAAACCTATACAGGGGCAGGGGACAGGTTAAGAGGAACCTTATGACCTTCAACAAACATGAATGCAAAGTCCCACACCTGGGAAGGAAGAGCCCCTGGAATGATACAGGTTGAGGACTAAACAGATGGTGGAATTCCAGCACTAAATCTAACTGAACCTCCATTGCTTTGATATTGTCTTTCTGTCCCTGAAATGGCCTTTGTTTTAAAAAGAAAAGACATTAGATGAAAGACCTTCTCAAAATAAACTTTAACACATTTATGCAAAAAATAAATGTTGTAACCAGATAGCAGAAACATACATCCTTAAAATACCCCAAAACTAACAGGCAAGAAGAATGAATGTGATATTTTCAAACAGAGGTGCAAAAGGAATTATTTAAAAATTCCTAAGACTTGGGTATTTTAGTAATAAAAATTTAGTTGTTACAAAAATAAAAAAAAAGAACACCACACAAACAAACAAAAAAACCCACAAAAACAACGCTGTCTGTACTTTTTGGTTTTTTTTCCTCTTAGGGCAGCCAACAGCACTAATGGTTTATCTCAGGATTATCACTTGTATCTGGATAGGTGGGGAAAAAACAAAAAAAAAGGCTCAGAACTTCCAAAACAGAAATAATCAAGTTTTAGTAGTACCCATAAGAAGATGAGCCAAATCAGAATCTCTTGAAACAGGAGTGTATTGGAGAGAAAATATGAAAGGCAGTCTGTGAAACCAAGCAAGCCTGAGAGCAGTGATCAAAAGAATCCTGAGGAGTATGCAGACATTAAGCATATCTTCTAATGCAGAATACAGAATACAGTGAATACAGAAAAAGGGAAAAACGGAAGGCAAACACTGAGCTGGGCCAACTTCATGGAAATAAAAACTTGCAAACAAGCTTTTTGAAATTAAAAGTTTGTTTTGAAATAAGGTTTTAGTTACACCTGTTTCTTGAATGGTACCTCGCTGGTCCCAGATGGCACTGAGATAGTATCAGGTGTTACACCTGTGCAGCTATGTTACTTTCTAGAAACAGAAATAATTGGAAGGAAAGGACCAATGAAAAGAAATCACAGAAACTGAAACTTCAACAGAACTTGAGACACTGAAGAAAAAAAAAAATGGTTCCAAGAAATGGGAAGGGCTTCATTAATCCAAATCTCTAAGTAGTAGATATCAAACCGTAATTTTTTTTCTGTATAATCTCTCTCAAGATTTTTTCCTAAGAACAAAATGTCGTGGATCTTCATGATGTACTATGATTTTTTATTTAGTATTATTATTTTTTAACTGGAAACTGTTAATTATTGATCAAAATGACCACAAGATCCATGCAATGTCTTTTTCACTCTAATCACTTTCTTTACAGTTCGAGTAGAGGAAGCTGATGACCTGCTTTACTATAACCCATGGTTCACAAGGGATTAGCCAGCTCAGATCTAACTCAGTCCTTCTTTCAAGTGTGCATCTTATTGTTTTACTTGATATTCTAAATGAAGTGATTACAAATATTAAACAGTTTCATCCTAGAGATATTTTTTTAGCAATAAATGAAATAAATGGTATAGAAAACCTGCTAAAGTGAAGAGAATTTTATTTAAGAAAACCAAGATACGATGATATAAATAAGTATTACATAGAATATCAATACTATTCTGAAGCAAGGACCATAAATTTAAAAATGAAATAATCACATAAAACAATTTAATCACAGTTGATTCTTAAGCAAAAGAATGTTGCTTCTTTCTTCCCATTCTCCAGGTACTTCCTGGTCTTCAAATTACTTCTATGAACATCTGATAGAGATTTTAGTACTTATTTATATACTTCAGGAGATTACGTTTATGGTATGGCACTCATAAGTTTCAAATACAAAATACTTTTTCACCGAATTGAATGTGTTTTAATAGTCGCAGAATTCTCCATAAAGTGGTACATTGCATTAATTTTCCTCTCCAGTTGTTCATTTATCACTGAGATGCTTTACTATAGAGAATCTTATTTGGGGAAGATCAGGAGGAAGAAATGAAAATACAGGTTGTTTTCCTTTAGTGTGCTAATGTATTGCTTATTAGAAGAGTCAAATATTTTCAACACATAGTGAATACACGGGCAATCCAATTTCAGCTGCTTCTACACAGTTCCAAACTTCCTCTGATATTCTGACCTCCTAAATCGCTTTTCAGAAGACCCTTTCACTTTTACAGTATCATCAGTGTATCTTTCTCCTCTCTTTGTTGATTGCTTGCTTTTGTTTCCCTGCGCTGTAAAGTGCCCTAACTTTTGTTACACTTCCTATTACCATTACAACAGAGCATAGTCAGCCTTGCTTTTCTCCTCTTCACAAAAACCATCTATCTTTGGAGAAACAGGTCACTATTGCCTTGAAGACTAGATTACAGCAAAGTGCTCAGAAGATTACACTTTAAACTGAAGTACAAGATAAATCCTGAGAGTTTAAACAGTGTATAATAACCCAGGAAAACATTACATTGTAATATTAAAGATGTCCACAATCCTCCAGCTGATGCTTGAAACACAGGGGTTTGACTCAATAGGCCAAAATTAGCCATATCTAGGATATCACTCCTGAGAAATTTTCTCTTGCCCTAACTCAAATTTCATTGAATTTATCACAGATCTTTTTGTATGAGAAATTAAACAATAACAAAACATTCTTTGTGAAGCCCTCATAACTTTATGTCTTCTACTGATTTCTTATTACCTCAATACAACATGCTTCAGAAGATACTAGACCATTCAATTTTCCAAGCAATGACCTCCAGCTGCATTTGGGAGGTAAGTTTAACAATTGGTGTCAAAGGATATTTCAGCAGACATAGTACCACTCTTAGAGGTGAGGGTGCTACTTGCGTGTGTTGATTTAAATGAAAATAAACATGGCAGATAAAAACTGGCTACAGTAAAGTTTTGTAGAGTCTTCTGTCAAAAAAAAAAATAAAGCTGGAGGCAGTTAGGTTGAAACATCTGAAACCCATCAACAGTTTAGTAGACTGTCAAAGAAAGATAAAGAAAATAATCTCAATACTCAGCATCAACCTGAAAATAAAACAAATGTTTGGGATTACTAAGAACATATTGCAAAAAAAGAGAGCAATGTTGTGCAGTTGTTGAAAAACACAGTTTACCCTTTAATATTGTTGGCAATTCTGGTCTCCTCAGATTCAAAAAGATAAGGTAGAACTGGAAAAAGCTCAAAGAGCAATACAAATAACCAAAGATACATATTTATGGAGCGAGTAAGAAAATACATAAAACTGTTGACCTTCACTTCTAACATAGTAACTACAGGGAATCACTTGAGCTACCAGTGACAAAGAAGCCGTTTCTCAAAAAGTAACACCCATATTGGTTGAGAGGTCTGTGGAATTAACTAACAAAGGATGTCAGGGATGCTAACAGGTCTGAGAGGATACTGAATAAATAGATGGAAGGAAAAAAAAAATAGCAGGTTATCAAATACACAAAACTGCTTCCATCTCATCTGAAAACAACTTGAAGTCAGGAGAGTTCTGTGGAGAACTTCATAACGTAAGATATGCAAAATTAGGTCATAGTCCAGTATTTGTTCTCTGGAGCAACGGGCCCATTCAGCTCAATATTTGATCTCCACAAATGGCAAAAGGAAATGAGAGGATGCTGGTTTGGGAGGTCATGTATCTTCCCTAAAGCTTATCTTTTCTTGTTCTATTACAGTAAGGATGCTGGGCTAGAGCATTGATCTGTATACAGGAGATATTCAGCTTTTATTAAAATCACATTCGCAAAAGGAGTCACTCTCCAGCTGTACTGAAGGAAAAGATGGAAGAGTTTCTCACTTAGTACATGTTCATTGAGACAGCACTATATAAATTAACATTTCAAAATAATAAATAGAAATATTAAAAATGCTTCAAAGACTAATGTGACTAATTGATTATTTTTCTACTTCCAGTTGTATTTCTACTTTAGGCTATAGGACTTGCCCTTTTTCGAATAGTGTAATTTGTCCTGAGATAAAACCATGACAATATTTCCCGAAAAGCTAAGCTCCCACTTACTATTTTTATGGGATCAAGCCTTACAGGTCTTAAAGATTTTTCTCCCTTTTCCTTTTGTATCAAAGTAAAGATTCTCTCCGTTGTAGCTAAATATTGTATGATACTTGCTGAAACAATCACAACAAGTGAGGTAGGTTGTATAAATTTTGGTTAAAATGTTATTAGTGTCCTAGTTGTTGACAGCTGCTGATTTGTGCCGCTTCCAGTCTCACATCAACATGTAAGCTTCAAAGTCACTACACATCAAATTGCAGGTTAAAAAATATCTGAGATGGAGTTTTGTTCACAGTGAAGGGAAGTGAAAAAGAATCCCAGCCATTAGTCAATACCATGATTGTTTCAATCAAACTCCATGTATGCTATTTTACCTGACATCTTACTTACTTGCTTTGTTTTTCCATACTTGCTACTCTGAGACTTTCCCATCGAGAATTAAGTAGATTCATTTGTTCTTGGATTTCATTCTCTTCATCATCTGAAAGTTTTCCAGTCGATAGCAGTTGACTTCCAACTTGCAAAACATTGCCAACACGTCCTTGGTGAGCTGTTAACTCCATCATAAAACCCTGACAATAAAAGAAAATCCAGTTTTAAGTTTGATTCTTTGGAAGGAAAAAACCAGACTTCAGAGAAATACCTTCAATTCCACCACTTTCCAAACATGATTTTCAACTTTGTTTTTTGGTTTTGGTTTTGGTTTTTTTTAACCCCTCTCCAAATCTTGTAACACAAACCAGAAATAAACACTTTCAATTTTTGTATAGGACAAAAAGTTATTTAGTCTGGAGAAGAGGAAGGCTGACCTACTGCTCTCTACAACTACCCCAAAGGAGGCTGTAATGAGGTCAGTTGTGTACTAACAAGCAATATGACAGAATGAAACATCCTCAAATTGCACCAGAGGAGGTTTAGATTGGATATCAGGAAAGTGTTCTTCACCTAAAGGGTTGTCAGTCATTGGAACAGGCTGCGCAAGGAAGTGGTTCAGTCACCATCCCTGGAGATATATAAAAGACAAGTAGATGTGGTCCCTGGGAACAGGGTTTAGTAGTGAACTTAGCAGTGTTAGGTTTACAGTTGAACTTGATGATCTCAAGGGCTTTTTCCAACTTAAATGATTCTCTGATTCTAGGGTACAGTCTCCAGTACTACCTTTAAATTCTCCAAATCAAAATTTAAAAAAAAAAAATAAAATTAACTAGAAATATCTTTGGTTTGAATTTTTTACCTCCTTTGGTATACAACCAGATAAATTACTATTGGAGGATTAGTATAAATACATACCTCATGAGTGTGAAATTGTTCTTTAACAACTTCTACATCATTGGATATATCTCCTTGTGCTTGTAATGCATCTTCAGCGGAGAGAAGCCATGTGAGTACTTCTTCTAAAGCAGTTTGGTAGCTTTCAAGATCCATTTCAGACCCCATCCGCATGGTGGTGATAAATGTCTTTTCTTCAACCGTTTCTAAAAACTGAATATAAACCAAAATTTTAAGAGTAATGCAAATAGTATCTGCTCAGACAGTTCTATGATGGAATAAACAGAACATCTTGTCTTGTATAAAACCCCAGCTTTTTCTAAAAGAAAAAAATATTAGATGGCTAATGTATATATAGTATAAAAGCAGTTAATTGACCATGATCATCTAAGATTGCGGGAAATTAAAAAAAAAATCTCATATTAAATTAGATATTTTACACTAGAATTCAAAATTCCTAGCAAGTATCCCGAATAGTTCCAATATTTAAATTATACCAGTAGAGTGCTGTTACACATGTTTTTCAATAGTCTGATTTTTAATTTCTAGTTTACTGTTTCTTATTTAAATATTTTCTCTTGGAAATGAGAAAGACATTTATTTCCCACAGCAGCTAGTAAAATTCTGTCATCAAAAAAGCAGCAAGTTTCATGATGCCATTGCAGAAAATCTATGGAAAATACAATATAAAAAACAACCTTTTATACTACATGCAACGCTAGGCTTGAACAATCTATATAGACACCCATTTTGTTAAAACCATTCTAGAAAGTTGAAAAAGCTCAGAAATCTCATGCCAAATTATACTTTTTAAAACCAAAGTGCATTCATGTTGATTTCTCTTTCCTTCAAAAGCCACCCTCACATTTATTCTAGAGAAGCCAGGTGACTCTCACAAGTGCAGAATTCAGACTTCTGTTATATTACTTAAATTTAAGAAAATCAACAAGAATTTACTGATTAGTAGAATCTACTATTCTAATAGAATCTACTGATCAGTAGAAGACAAGGACCAAGCAGAAGCCAGAAATACAGGTTTGCTACAGAAGATATTATCCCATACTTTTCCAGAAAGTTTTGAAGAAGTTTAGTTACTTTCCTAGCAATTTAGTATAAAAGCAAGCTCTTTACATAAAAATATGCTATGCTTTTATAAAAAATGCTACCAAGGCACTTAATGTTTTTTATAGTTGGCAGAAATTGTCTCTACTGACATATTTGTGCCAATAAAACATTCGAAGCAGCTTCTAAAGCCTTTCAGTGTAGTTTAAGACAGGAAGTCAAAAACTATCACTGGAACCAAAAGCAGGAAGTGTAATGGATGTAATGTAATCACTTAACGACAAATTAATTTTGAATTGTACAGATCTAATAATTACATGCAATTTACATGAATACCACTGTCATATGTGTGTTAGGCTAGCTAAAACACTAGTCAAAACTTCATCACTACTTATGCATCAAAACCAATGTTCAGTAACTAAATCTGCATCAGAAAAGCAGGCTTGGAAATCTGATAAAGTCAATAATTTCATTTTTTGCTTTAACGAGAGTACAATCTTACAAAAATATAAACAATAAAGAACAGAAAATGTTTATCATATATTCCTGTTGCACATAATATTTGAATTGTGTACAATATCAGATTTTAAGTAGTCTACAATGTCATAAAAAATAACACCCAACCACACCACACTTCTGCAGCATGAGTTTTTGTACTATAAGGTCTATGTGGAAAGGGATAACTTTATCATTTGATATGTAACTTTTTTTTTTTTGCTTTCTCTAAAAATACTGCACAGAATATATCCACATCTGATACACTGGAGAAAAAAAAAAAGATGCTACAACAGCGAGTGAGACTAGGGATAACATGTTTGCGGAGATCTGTGATGAATTCGTGTCAGTTATTTGTTTGAAAATTCTCCATTTGAAAATCCTTCTTTCTATAGATCTGATAAAAACATTGTCTCAGGTATGACAATTGTTTAACTAAGCAAACCTTAAAAACTCTTTTCTGAAGAATGACATGTTGATCAAGATTTCCACTGCTTTCTCTCATGCTATCACAAATATTACATGGAATTGCACTGAAAAATCTTGGATTCATGACTTTCAATAGCAAAATGGTGCAGACTAACTTCTGATCCATTATAAGAACACTTGAAGAAATGTAAAAAAAAAAAGCAAACACTCTAACATAAATGCAAACTAAAGAGTTTATTGGCAGGCATTCCAAAGTATGTTCTCATTCAAGAAATGACAATTTTCTGACATAGGAAAAGCAGAAAAGGGCTAGAGGAAGTGTAACCAAAGGACTTTGTGGAATGGTGTCAGTAATCCTTATATTCGGTAGAGGGAGCAAACAAGAACTTCTCCACCTTCCCCTCAAATCTTACAGCATCACTGCCAGTAGAAAGCTAGGGTCAGTCATGAGGTGACAAATCAGAGGTACGGATATCAGCAGTGCTTGAAAGATAAAGAGTTAAAAAAAACCTGACATAGACCTTTATGAATAGCATATCTGAAGAATTTTCAACTGCTGAGGCCTAGTAAAGTCACTATATCATCATGCCTGCTCTTTTCCCTTACATTTTGGGGAAAAGAAAAAATAAAACAAAGAGAAAAAATAGTAGTAGCATCTTGTTATTCTAGAGGACATTGAGCATGCAGAGAACTTGCATTCGGATTTGAGAGTGACACATGCAGAGACCTCTGAGATTGCCAAAGGAATGAAAAAAAACCTGGTCAAATCAGCAGAAATTCAGACTGTTGGCTCAACTGAAAATGGAACATCAAACACTAAGCTAAATCCACACCTGGAAGTGGATAACTACTGACCTACTGTGTATGCCACACACTTTGTATTAAAAAGCAAAACTAAAAAAAAAAGTGTCTCAAAGTAATATTAATCTACATAAAGATCATTCACTCCAGAACACAAACCAAAATTAAGTAGGCAGATCCCACAGCACCAATTCACATAACACAAACAACGAAAACCCTAAATTTTATAAATCATAATGGTAAGCAAATCCATTTAAAAAGAAAAAAAAACCACACACATCACAAAACAACACAAATCTGACATCTCCTGTGAGTGTCCTCATTTCTGAATTCATATGAATTTTAAGGTATTGCATATACTACATCGAGAACAAAGAGTCAATAATAGAGACATCTTACATAATTGTGATGACTGTTTCTAACCATAATTTTTAAGAGAATGAAAAACAATTAGGACACATTGAAGTTAAATTGTTATAGCCACATATTGCTAGGAAAAAAGCTACTCAAATATGCATGCAGTTCCATTCTTGAAACAAAAACTATTCTTAGTAAAGTACTTAATGATTATGCAAAACAAAGTTGATTGGGTGCAGCCAAAGCAAAACATTTACAGAGAGTAATCTACTGAATAACAATGCATATGCGACACACAAATGTTAAGGGGAAAAATTATGTTAAAAATTCCGATGTTTGACGAAGACTGCATCACATCTAGCTAGGAATAAGTCAGTCAGTCAGCTCACAGACTACTTTGGAAAACAGCCAGTCATTTTTGCATGGAAAACAGAGCTGGTTGTTATTATGGAAATAACATTATAATTTAAATTATATAAATTAACTTATATAAACTATATATTTAAATTAAAATTCATTATTATAGTAATTTCCTTTTATTATAGACTGACCTAGAAGGAAAAAAAAATCCTCTGAACCCATGTGTTGTCTTCTAGAGTATCTTTTTCCTTTGCTGCTGCACATAGAAGAATTACATCTAGATGAAAAGATGAAAATTTGAATTTTTACACACTTCATCACTTCTTGCTGGGGTGTGGGTGCTGGAAGACCCCAAGGACTCTTAAACTTTAATTTAAAGTATAAGGAGATTAAATAAAAAGCCTTTGACCTTCACAAGCCTGGAAAAATGAGGTATGCCTGGCAGCTGTATAAATTAATTCACAGAGTTTAAACCATGAGCTTGCAGCTGCTTCAGGGTAGGAAAGGGAGGGGAGAAAGGGTTCCTCATCTACCATTGCATTATGTTCCTAAAGGGAGGAGAAGGATTGGACTTGTGTTGGTAAATTCTCCAAAAATGTTTCTATTTGTTCATAAGGACTGTATCTGAGTTTTAGAAATTAGTTGGACAGTTTTAGAAAGTAGTTTTGCAGTGAAGATTTAGGCTTCATTCCAGCACTCTCGTTTACATTATATATTTTCTTCCTTCAGAAACTACCTGTCTCACTGTAAAAGATGTAGAATCTGGCACTAGACATTTAGAGCTTTAAGACTCGGAGACATATAATTTTAAATAAACAATTTTCTGCTAAAGGCAAATTTAAGTTCAAAGTCGTTTTCTCATTTTGAAAACTCCCTTTACAGGATTACAGCCTCAGAAAGTAGCAGGTATTTTCACCCTCTAACTATCCTACCAGTAAGACTGATACCACATCTTATTTTTTCAGTTCCTCCAAGTTTCTCATTACAAAATCATATTTTATGTGTCATTAAAATTGCCAAATTATAACTGTTAAAAGGTTACATGCTAAAATCTTATTTTCAATAATCAAGACTATGTTTTCTTAGCAAATAATCTCAGACAAAATAGTTCAGTTATTTGTGTTATTAAAACTAATAAGATAACATCAGTCATAGTGTTTGTTATTATAATGTTAACTATTTACGTGTTCTAAATGAGGCTAGCATTTTCATTTTATTAAGGATTTCGAACCTGCCTTTGTGAAGGAAAACATGTTGCATCAGGAAGATGCTTCTCCTTGCCATTCATATGAAAATCCACCTAGGATTTGCCTTATCATAAATCTGAAAGATTGCAGGTTTTGCTGTCTCAGCTGAGACAATCCAGATTTTTAGTACCTGATTTTCTCAGTGGTTTAATTTATTCTGCAGATGTTTCCACCTGGATGAATTGGCCTGTCCTTGCAACTGCCGTTTTGAGATGCAGCAGATTATTAGTTCATTAAAAGTCAACAGACCTTAGGCAACAGGCACATTGAGAGGCAAAAAGACAGAGCCAGACAGTATGGATAAAAGTACATTACAAAGGAAAGAAAATACTGGAACTATTGACAGGAAAGTGGTAATGAAAATTAATCTCTTCAACTACTCTACTTGGTACAGTTAGTACAAATAAAGACTTAAAAAGACAAATAAAGAATTTACTGGCATTGAAGAAAAATTCTGCACCTTGGGATCTGGAGCATAGAAGCTGGCTTAAGTTAACTGAAAGCAAGTTGAACTAATTGGGCTAGTAAAGGGACTAAGACTGGAAACTGCAAAGACAGGTAAAACAGAATTAACAGACAAGAACAAAGCCTGCCAGCTATCTGGAATGATAAAATTTTCTAACAATTTAAAAACTGTTTCATTTTACATACATGGTCAAGTAAGTCAGTGGTTCACAAAAATATTTTCTGCTTAGCTTGCTTTCTTCAACATGCTCATACTTGGAAAAAATATCCCAACAGGTTTTGGTTAGTAGCTGTCAGACCCTTTTTTCCACAAAGCGTATAAAAATATATTGGTTTTATAATTCTCTAGGGAAATTTTTCAGACTATATTTATTTAAGTGTTTTAATTATATCAAGCTTTTTGTTCTGACTATAAAATGTCTTTCTGTTTGAAGTATTACTGATGACAAGATACACAGTGCTTGCCTCTCTAAGGAAGGCATATCCTGTTCAAGCAATTAAGAATCATGGCTCCACGCAGTAATATGACTTGATGTGGATGAGTTAAATCAACTGACTGTGACTGAACGGAATTACTTTCACCATATACCTGCAAGAAAATAATGATTTCTTCCTGTTGAAATGCCTAGTCCACCCACCATTCTTCAACCCTTTTCTGATCCAAGAACAAGGCACATTCTAAGGAGATGCACATTTCAGGTGCTATTGTGTCACACAGTAGACTGTGAGGTCATTTGGTATCTACATAACACAAAAATAAGAGTACTTTTCTCATAAAGAAAGGTGAAACTTTTACCCTACGATAAATTTTCAGTATTACCTAGTGACTCTTCACAGAACTCTCCAGCAGTAAATGGCAACACGGTCCTGAAAGTTTGTCACAGGTCAAGAAGCCTGGGATGTGTTCCCAGTAGTGCTACCAACAAGGTAACTCCGGATCAGCAGATTCAGCTCCCTTGACAAATATCTATTGTGTTTTATACTATCACGTACATAAAAAAAAAGGAAAAGGTAATTTTATCCATTGATGATAATCAGTCCACCTTAAAATTTGAATTGTGATCATGGTATCATGCAATAGCAAGAAAAATATTCAAGATGGAATAGACAACTGTCATATTTACTTAGTTTTAATTTTTAAAATGTAAATTCTAAATGTAACAAGGACTTAAGTGACAGCCACTTTAAAGCAGTGTTCTGACAAAGATCTTTCAAATGTCTTATATTCTTGATGAAATTTTAATCTAAAAATCTCTATGAGCAGAAAAGCCATTAAATGTATAAACAGAAAAATGGGATGGAGAAAGGTGAACTATATCTTAGCCAAAAGAAATACAAACGAATTATCCAAAAAAGTACTGAGCTATTTCTTTAACTTGTCATATAGGGGACTGAGAAACAAATGCTACTCGTACTACCAAGATGACGCTCCTTTTCCTACTGTCACTTTACCTGAGGGCTAATCTCTGCCAAAGCAACATGCCTTATTCTTTTCTAAGGAGAAATGTGCTTTTTTTGTATGTCTGAAAATTATTTCTTAGGCTTGTTTCCATACTGTTTCAATGTCTCCTTTAAAGTCAGTTGCAATGACTGCTTTAAGAATCTTTATCCTCTCACCCCAAATAATGCTCAGACTAGTTTAACAGCTATCACTCTCATCCCTACACCCCACAACATAAAGGAAAAGATTTTGCAAGTTCTCTGTATAGGCAACTCCTGCTTGTAGGGAAGAACGTGTTGCTACACGAAGAGTTAAGAGTTCACCAATGCAGTCAGGAACAGGCAGCTATAGGTTTGCTCTGCTCACATAGGAGCTGCACACCAACATTGATCTGAACATACGTGACAGACATTAGCTGCCTGTTTACTTTTTTGACTCTTCTATTACAGCGCATTATGAAGCCTGGGCTATGTGAAACGCCCTTGGATGAAGGGACATTACTTCTGTCTGACAAGCCACTGAGCCTGCTTGCAGTTCTCTAGACAGCTCAGCGCGACATGTGCGAGAATAATAGCACCGACCTTGGAGCCAGACGAGACAAGCCTCAGAGCGGAGCAAAAAAAGAGAAACTGCCCAGGAGCAAAAGAGTAGTTGGTTCCACTTGGTGAAATGTAGACACAGAACTGACTAAAATAAAAGGCAGAAGCGAGAACCATTCTGGATAGACAGAGTGGAAGGGAAAAATGTTGTTCAGAAAATTTTAAATTTCTATTTCATCTTGTAGAATCACTTCTTTCTGTTCAGTAAGGGAAGTATTCCTGTGATTTCTTAAGAGCACACGTGTGTGTGTTGGGCCTCCCCCTATATTAATACATGTACCTCTGGCTGGAATTAGACATTGTCAACCTTAAGAACTTGGGCATCCTTTATGACTATTCCAACCTTTCAAACCTCATCTCAGCCAATACAGTAGGATAACCAACACCAAACAGAATGATGTAAAGAGACCACATTATATTTTTTCCAGCTGTTTGAAGCAGTTGAGCATAAAACAAGGAATGTTATCTGTTTCATACAAGATTTTGTTCTCTGTCATTAGAAACCTTCCCCTGCAGTAATCTGTTAAAAACTTTGCTGCAATTCCATATAATTCCATTATATAATGTTATACTTCCATTATTTTTTTTTATAGGTAAAGGAAAAAAGGGAGACCAACACCTATTCTACCGTCTTTGGCCAGAAATAATAACCCTCTATTGCAGAGTAGGGCATCAACCACCTGCAGTAACTTTGACTAAATTTTGCTAGTGGAAAGTCTGAAAATAATTCCTTATTCTTCAGAACTTCTACATGTAAAGCAGTTTTATAATATTGTCCTTGATAAATGATAAAGCTGTCATTTCTACAAACTATACAAACGCAACATAAAAACATGCTCTTTTTGCCTACAGTTCAGTCAGTCGCTACTGTCTGGAGCTTCCTTAAGTCCTGTCTTGGCTAGGGGAATTAAGGCTTAATTAAAAGGAATAAAGGTTATATTCTGCAGCCTCCCAACAGTCTTATAACAGGCCTACCCATAATTACCATTGCAAACACATTAGCAATGCAACACATGAGCAAAACAACATTTGCTTTATTAGAGGAGAAATATGGTTCACCGCATGGCACTCAGTAGAGCTACCACTACTGCTCTTGGTTACGAAGTTCACCAAATAAATGGAATTCAGTACTATTAACATTATCCTGTTCAGGGAGATAATGGAAGGTTCATGAAATCACATACCAAGGACAGCAGCCATCCACATCCACATGCTCAGAATCCAAATGCAGAAAAGAGAAATGATTTGAAAGAAAAAATATTGTGAATGCTCTGAAATAGTGTGGTGGGGGTTTTTTGTTTGTGATTTTTTTTTTTTCTTCACACCATGTGTCCTTGGAGAGAACTATTCACTAAAGGCCAGTGATTAACTTTTATTAAAAAAAAATTCAGCAGAAATCATAAAAGAGGACCACTTGATAAATTTAATCTTAATTAACTCTTGGAGTAAAGGGATACCAGTTAACAAATCTAGTGTCCCTATCAGCAAAAAACTGCCTTGGGCATTTAACTTGATGTCTCAGAAGGGATGGTGAAGAAAAAGTAACATAGAAGACTATGAAGGAGCACAAATGCAACAATATCAATGCTGAAAAAACCACTAAAATGTACTTAATCTCGTTCAGTGCACAGAATGGGCAGCGTTCAGTAAGGGTCTATTTAATATTGTATTTTACCGTTATTGTTCAGTATGCAAACCTAAATCTTTGTCTCATTGAACTCTAAGCCTTATTTTATAAAGATACTTTTTTCAATACTCAGTAGGGCGTTTTGGTGATTCCTCCCCCCTTCAATAGTTCCAAAACTTCAGCAGCATCCACATATTACCTCTATTTTACGTGTGTTGGAATGAAAGACAAAATATACAATAGTTGAATGATTCATGGTGTATAAGCCCTGATTTCTCAGGGTCCTACATAATAATGTAGTTCAAAGCATATTTCCCAGTTGTATCTGAGTGCTCAATGCTTCATTGCTTTAGACCTCAACATCTCACATAACATACCAAGACCTCAGGAACATCTATGAAAGATTAACTGGCTTAGAGGGAAACTCCGTAATTGAGGTAAAGAATATTCCTGAGCAGCGCTCAACTGTTTTAATCACAGAACTGTCTTTCTGCAGTCCCCTGCTCCTTTACTGAACACCTTTCACAAACGTGTTCAGCTGCAGTGCTGACCTATGGAAGAAGAGAGATATGCAATAAATTAGTGGAGCAATGCAACAAGCAGGGAAAAGAGAAAGGAAAAGATGCGCAGCAGGAGCTGAATTTTATCTCTCTCTCCTTGCCCATACAGTCATGGGCAATTCAGGAAGACCTTGAGATACCCCCTCTCTGTCTACCCTCTAACTTCTGCAGTAAACACTTCTGCAGTGTTCACAAAATCAATAGTCTCCTCTATCACACAGTCCAGACTTTCTTTTACAACAGGCTCATTCAGTTCACTGAAGGGTATAAGGACATCAGTTCTTCATAATGCATCTAATCCAACCTGTTTCTCTACTTCTAGGAAATTAACCTTAGTGATACCCCTCTAACAGACAGCAAGCCTGGTTTGTGTATATGATTTCCACGGACTTTTTTTTTTCTAAAGTAAACTTTCATAAAAGGAATTCCATGCCTTGGCAGTGCTACACGAAATGTGCAATTTGGTTCGAGAGACACTGAGTGTCAATTCAAAACAAGCACGTGCAAATCCTGAACTCAGCCTCTAAAGTGGCACTTTGAACAACCTACTTCAAACCATCCTTATTCTAGCTTTATTTATTCACCATAACCAGCCCCTCAGGTCAGACTCATTTTTCTTGGCAGTTGATTCCAGTTTCTACTGCTTAGGTCTCATATGTCTCTATGTCTATAGTGTTAGCTGTTAAAATTTAAGTATACCCCCAAAATGGGTAAATTTATGATTCTGCAGAGATTTATAACTTGGTTAAATCTGACTCCTTTCCTGAAATAACAATTACCCCTGGGCTAATTTAAGATCCCTCGAAGAACAGGGTGAGAGTGTGAGAGTTTTTTAAGAAATGGACAGTTGTATTATAATACAGACAAAACAGTTCATTGCTTCCTAATCTGGTCTTCAGAAGCAGATTAACTGCTTTGTCTGAAGTTTTTAATTCAACATGAGGCAAATACACCTGATCTACAATGTTATCTCAAAACCATATCCTTTCGGTAAAGTTACGGTAAGTTCTATCTTTATAAACACTATACGAACTTGAAGCAGAAGAGTTACGCGTTCTCATGAACTGGTAGTAATACAAGGTTGTGTGCAATAGAGCTTTCCCTAGGAACAAACCGGAGTACATGCTTTTCTGAAGTATCTTGTTATACGGCTACATGCCTATTTGCTTAATAAGAAATAAAAAACATTATCACAAGCTACAGAGGTAGAGAACCAATGAGAACCAGAAATTGATAAGGTATATAAAATCCCCAATAATGACAGAGTGAGAAGTATAAACTTTGTAGCTGCTACAAAAATTTTGCAGTCATTTTATGCTGGGTTAATCTACGTACAAGACAGTGACAGTTTGAAAGAAGTAGATAGAAGAGGTTAAAATGTATACATAAAGGTTGGGGGTTTTTTATTTTTTTTTTTTTAAATTCATCACTGTATGTATTATTGGGGACTCCCTACTTCACGAGAGCTTACAGATGAGAAGAGGCAAACTTTCTGGGTTCTCCAGAGGCTCTACCAGTGGGTACTGTACTTATTTTAACTAAATCTGTCAGGAAAATATAATGCAAATTATGGAAACACATTCTCACAGTATATATCAAGTCATTGCTTTAACACATTTTGGTTATTTTACAGTTACAGAAGCAGTATCATTGTTAACTGAAAAGGGAAAAGGCACGCAACTACCTGGTTCTAAAAATTAAAGTAAAAAATGAAATTAAATACACAAAGATCATTTAAATAGCATTAAATTTTACAGGTTATATTTTTTTAATCCTTTCTTTACAAGCACACTAACATATTTTCAGTTGGGTTTACTTAGAAGAGTAATGTGCAGCCTGTGAGCTGTGTATGCATTGGATCCAGGCATTCCTGATTACAGGCCACAAAAATCAGCTATGAAAGTAAGCCTGCTGTGCCTTAGAGTTTGTTTTTCGAATTTTGCAATTGCTGGGAACTTCCATGGAATTTGTAGGTGCTAACTTACAAATCATGTAATTAGTTCTTAAAAAGCTGAGGACACTTCTGGCAATTTTAATTAACAAATCTGATCAACTGGACTTGTGTTGCTGCAGTTGTTCATAGAATAGATAATCTCTCAGTATATCTCACAAAAGGTACCTGTGCTGTAAGGGAGCCGCTGGTGAAAACAGAAAATATCACTAACAAAAAGCTCGAAAAAAATAGCTCTAAGTGAAATATTTATATTAACTAGTATAGCTCACAATACAAAACTAAAATCCATTAAATTTACCAAGTAGTGACAACGCCTTTTTCCCCCCCCCACCCCCATCCTCAGAAGATGAATGAAATGAAAGTTACTGCTGAATGTCAGCATGGAAGTCCCATTAAAATAAATAAATTGGCTTTGGACACATGCATGCAATGAACTCACAGACCTTTGAAAATGCATAGATTTTCATGCCAGAGTACTACTTTCCATTAAATCTGTTCCCTCAGATCAAAATCCAAATCACTGAACACACTGTCACAGAGACATATAAGGAGCAAGAAGTCCTACAGCATAAAGACCAAAAGATAAAATAGCTTGCAACCACAAAATTTTTAATATACTTTCTTTGCAGAATTGCAAACCTATAAATCTTAATTGACCTGTACTCTGCATTTCATTTAGCTTTATTTCTGTGAGCTTTAACCAGCAAAGGTAACTAATTAAGAAACATACTTTGTAAAATTTAATCCAAGCCATAACCTCAAATATACCACTTCCATAATCTATACTGTTTTCTAATGTAAGAAAATGAAAACCATTTCTTATCTTATTTTAATCACTACAGCCAGCCACCAATCCTGCTATTATTTTGGACTACTAAGCCATGATAGTTCTCATCATGATCTTCATTAAAGACTATCTAGTCTTCACAATAAGAATATTTAGCTCAAAACCTCTTTTTATGTATTCATACAGTACAATATCAAAATGCCTCTAAGAGCATCAATAGCAAGAGCAATTAACTATAAAGAAATACATCTACAATATGACTATTTTTTTCTTTTGAGAAATAGACTCTGGAACAAGAGCCAATTAGTAGACATACTCATTCGTTTCTGTGAAGTTAAGGTTGAGGTCCTGGAGACTTCAGAGTATTCAATATTACATGCTACTCTAAAAGCTGGTTTTGCAAAGTCAACTAAAATCTTTAATAGTGAAATTTGCTTGAATATGCTGAATACTCCTTTCACAGCTTTTCTGTGGTTTATCCTTATTATGCTTAAATTTATTTTAGCATTTTAGCTTCATTTTAAAAGGCTCTTCTTCTTCAACAGAAGCCACTTCAAACAACATATTTTCATTTAAACTTAAAAGCTATCAAAAAAGCTGTTGCAGAAGAGGTTCAAGTGATTTAATGTGTGTGGGGTTTGCATTTGTGTTTTTTTAAATTTTTTTAAAATTTTCTTGTCTTCTCAAATTCAGTGGTGTGACTACCTTGCCTGTAGCTACATGCTCTGAATAATAAATCAAAAGCTGGAAATTAGACAAAATAATAAGCAATCAACTCGTAATAGTGTTTTTTCCTTCTTCTGACTGTGCTTCAAATTTATAAATTGGGTAATAATACAGAAAATATCACTAATATTTTCAATAGGTAATAAAAGCAGGAAATACCAAGGAGTATTTCTGGTCATCCTGAAAACTATATAAAAACTTTGCTAAATGTTTATAAAGTCCAACAACTGGACGGAAGAACAGGATAAAAATCCATTGAGGACTGTTAAATATCAAGACACCAACTCCAGCTCAGGAAATTTCTGAGCCACAAATCAGGTATCAGTGGAGGGTAAGTGAGAATACACAGATGCTTCAAAATTTTTAATCAGTCATATCCCTTTCCCTGTTCCTTTGTATCCATTATTGGTCACCGCTGGGAACAAGGTACAATGCTGGAATAGAAACCCTTTCCTCTGACTAATTAAAACTATTCTGTTGTCACACAGACCTACCACAGAGGCTCTGAAATATATCTGGAGGTGTATAAATGAAGAAATTAATGTATTTTCATGCTCCATATCTTAACATTAACTTATCTATATGTAAGGCATTCTGCAAAATTCCATGATACAGGAAACAGAAGTAGTAAAGACCCAAGAGAATGTCAGGAAGATGTGCCAGGGGAGGTTTAGGTTGGACATGAGGAAAAGGTTCTTCCCCCAGAGGGTGGTGGAGCACTGGAACAGGCTCCCCAGGGAGGTGTCACGGCCCCAAGCCTGACAGTGTTCAAGCAGAGACTGGACAAGGCCTCAGACACATGGTGTGACCTGTGGGGTTGTCCTGTGCAGGGACAAGAGCTGGACTTGATGATCCTTGTGAGTCCCTTCCAATTCAGACATTGCATGAGTCTATCAGTCTATAAATTGCTTTAGATTACTACCAGTTATTCTTGTTTAATATTTTTAATTGACTGCCTTTTCCCCCCGTATTTCACTATCAATCTGGCCTTTCCCGCTCCATCCCCGCACCAGAACAAAGGAAATTGCGAAGTAGGAAAATAAATAAATAAATAAATAAATTATCATCAACAAAAATAACTGCATCTTTTTGTAAGTGAAACAGAATAGTGTCACTGTCACTTCAGTTAGGAACTGTGGGGTAAAACATCACATTGTGAGTTCACACACAAAGCCTAACATTCTAGGCTAATAGAAGAACCTTAGGAAGCCTTCAAATCATCTATTTTGTAAGTCAAGTTTTTTTGCAGCTGTATATATTTGCACATGCTATTTCAAAATTTTTGGCAAGCAAAATGCTTCTGACCTACAAGAGAAATGTTAACGCATTACAGCTATTTCAGGGATAACATGTTTCTAGTTTATATCTATCTGTATATCTATCTATATATGTAGCTTATGTAATGAATTAATACATTCTTATCAATTATTCTCTTGCAGATATGAACTATACCCCACTGTTATTTTGAGATTCTGAAACTAAGGCGTCCTAAAATAGCTACATATAAATATCCTCTAAAGACTATTATTCTCTCATACATTTATATTTGCAGTCCATTTTAAATTATACCTCAGCTAATTGGCTAGAATATAAACCATGTTTATCAAGCAAAAATATAACTGCAGTGAGGTCATTTGTGGTGTGTGACCCAATTGACCTTCAGGTTCTGTTAAGAGGGAATTTGCTTCATTAAAATCATGACTCAGGTATAATTATTAATGAGATGGGCATGAAAGTATAATTCAAGAACAGTGACTTACATGGTTCTAAATTCTCATTGTAGAGACAATGTACAACTGCTGTGTAGCTTGTGTAGCTGCTAAGTTCTTTAACAGACACAATAATCAAAAAAACTTTCAGTTTAAAAAATTATTTATAAGTGTACTGTTTTGTAGCCACATTCTTCTTTACATTTGTGCTTTCTTCTTCAACACTTCCTTCTAATTTTCCACTTTTCCCCTTTCCACCTGTGATCTAACAAAAAGCTATTTCTTAGTTCTGGAATAGTAGACTTATTGATTTGTTTGTTGTTGTTGTTACATTCTCCTAGAACTAAATTAACTATTTTTGTTCTTCGAATGAGTATTAGAATGCTGAAACAGAATCCATACATATCAGCCACTTTTGCCTGATGTCCATCATGTGGCAGAAAATAATTACAGGTGCTTTACAGGTGAAATTTTGCCAAGCAATATTATACTTTCCCCTATCACATAGAAATGTACTCATATTTAATAAAATGTCATAACACATGACTATAAACTGTAGGTATTAAATCACATATCCATTGCGGTAGCCATGATGCATGTTCACAAAATGGGAACAAAGCCAGAAAAACTGGAGAAAAAATAGGAGGCTGAATACGAATGAGTTGTTTAAACTTAGTTTAAAAGCCATCAATGCAGCAGAGAATGATTCTTGAGACTGAATTTAAAAGAGACAGGAGAACCAGGAAAAGACTAGAAGTAGCAAAACATGGCATAGCATAACAGAGAAAGCATTTACTTGGTGACACAGAGAAGACAGAAGAGCATTGTGTTTTGAAAAGGAATGGATAATAATAAGTAGATTAGAGAACATTTTTTAAAAGGTAATCATGCTAAAAAGTACATGATGACATTAAGGGGCTGGGGTAACTTACAACATATATTGTGGAGTGGAATTAATTTCTTATTCCTCACAATATTTGCAAATGCAAATCAGATGGGAAAATCTATGCAACCACGTAGTCATTTATTGTTATCACACCTCAATACCTTTTAGAATGGACACAATGTTGTAAAATCTCTATTTCCTGACCCTACTGTCAAATTCAAACTCAACAAGTTACTTCTAGTAAACTAATCTGAGGACAAGAATATTGCGTTTGCCCTAATAGTTTCTACAAATAGCACACATTTCCACTAGCTAATTTTTTGTGCCATATAATTAATGCCAGCCTATTTTTTAATGAGATGCTGGTAGTAAATATATATGAAATTGAAAAAAAAGAATTTTTCTGTTTAAAAACCAAAACAGTGTATCATTACTGTTCTCTATTGGATTAGATATTCTTAACTTAAAGACTTCACCCTAATACTAAGACAAATAATCACTTCAACATTTGTAAGTCACACTATCAACTGAAAAAAACTGTTTTATGAAATTATCATATATACTTCTGCCTATTGATACATAGTCTGGCATGCCTCAAGTCACTTTTACTTTAAGAAACAAGGTTCTTTTCTATGAAAAAGTTATGTTCTATGCCTGCTTTGAAACTTTTATAGCAGTGAAATGAGATAATACATTAAGTTGAATTAAAAGATGTGTGCCTCATACTTCAGATAATTGAAACTAAATAGTTCCTGTTGATATGATGTACTGCTATCAAAATATATTTGTACAATTTATCAGGAAACTGAGTTGCACACAATAACATCACCTAAAAAATTCTTCAAATATTTCAGTCAGCAGCACTGTTCTGTCCACCTCATCAAGGCAGATGGGCCACTAGTCCTGTATGAAAGATCCCAAAGCTCACACTTTACATTAGTTCACTCTTAAAAGTTAATTGCATTAGGTCACCAACACCATACCATTGGAGTCAAAGGGCAGAAATGAAGATAATATTTCGAATGCAACAAAGATACAATGTCTGCAAACACTTCACTGTGTAGCCCTTATATTTAAGAGTCTCTTTAATTCTAGTGCATTTCTGCTCTGAAATTGCAAAAACTATTGCCATTCAGTTCACTAGGACTACTTCAGATATAAAACCTAGTACACTTTAAACAACTGAAGCATTTTTTGTAAAAGTATATAACCAGGAACTGTTTGCATCCAAAATCACAAAGAATCTACATTAAGTGGAAAAATAAACTAGGCATTGATAGCCATCTCAGTATAAACCTTAATGAATCAACAGAGCAGTTGCATAAGGAAAACGGTAGCAATGAAACCTTAAAAGAACTGTTCAAGAAGCAGACACATTTATGCATTTGTGATACATGTAGCTTTTCTCTAAACTCATCACCTGATTAAGTAATGACTAATGGATGGATATCAAGCGGTAATTGCTTCTGGAGTGGGCTGATCAATTACTAATGACCCAAATAGAAAAGCAGCAACTCAGATTCCCAGAGCACAAAAGACATCCAGGAGAGCAACGGGAAGTCCCTTTCTGAGTTCTGGCAAAGTATCGTCCATCTAGACTTATCTCCTAGTCCCCTTCCGGGTCTTGAGAAAGATTAATCTACATTAGCAGAATGCTACTAATTTTATTGAATTATCATCCTAGGGAAAAGTTACATTGAAGACTAAAACTAAACAAACAAAAAAAACCAGAAGCCAAACATGTTTTAAATTAGCCAGGTTTTATGCAGAGAGACTCGACAAGAGGGAAAAACAAAACAACAACAAACCAGCTCTTTTCTTTAAGAAGGTGTAAAAAGTAAAATGTCAAAATTCATAATGAAAATGTTACTCATTGTATAACGCCTCAACAATGAAGTTCACTTGTGAAGTGTATGAAACAAATAGCCAACAGGCTACACTGACGAGAATAACATCTCAGCACAAACTACGTAGAAGCACGATACACACAGAGGAAATGTGCCACCTCTGCTATTGATCCCATAACAGACAGTCAATGTCTTGTTCCATCTCATCCTCCCCTTGTCTCACTGACAGTCTTTGACTTGCATCTGAAGCTCCTGCCCTCTGTATGTGATGCCCCTGACACAATCAATGTCTGCATGGTGGGTTTTTTTCATTTTTAAAGGAAGGAACATCTTTATAGCTTCTTACCTCTGCTCTCCCTCTCTCTCCCCCTTCTCCCATTTCTGTTTTAGGATTTTTGTATGCTTCTGACTGACAGTAGAATTATTTTTTGAATTCTTTTGTTAAAGGTCAAAATACAAAATGAAGACAAATCAATACTAGATTAGCTTTATTTGTGAAAAAAAAAAAAGAAATTGAGATGTGTTCTTCACTGAACAAAGCACAAGAAAAATATTTCAAAATAACAGATAGACTTTCTCTCCAAAATAAAGGTAGGAAAACTTATTTTATATACTTCTAGACCAAAGAAATATCAACCCAAATATGTAAAAAATGGCAACTCAGAAGCTGACACAAACAATATACTGGACCAGAAGTACATAAGTCAATTGCCATTCTGTTCAAATGAAGATGAAAATGCAATTTTCGTAGAAGCTGCATATAATGTTATGTTAGCTAGGCTGCTAAATAGCAAAGGGAAAAATAAATGTGAAAGATCACAAGAGAAATAAATGAAACATTTTTAAGAATGTTTTACTGCATCAAAATATATGTGTTATTTCTTTGCTGCAGCTAAACTAAGTTCTAATGAAACAAATGCTTTCTGTAGAAAAAGTGTGGATAAATTCCAAACACTATATTGTTCCACACGATTTTTATATTTTTGAAGTTCTAATTCTTGTTATGTTTTACTGTGCTTTCGGGACCAGAATTTCTGAAGGAAGTCTGAACTTCTAAAAGACTGTCTGTTCCCCCCTGCCCCAAATGTATTATTCTTTTAAAAGATATTATTTCTTTCTACTTCTTCCCTTAGCTCATTGATCACCTCAGGCTAACACACCCATAATAATGATATTGCTTAGAATATTTCTAAATCTCAGAAAACTATGAAGCAAGATTCCTTAATACTGTCTTATATAGAGAGAGAAATGCCTTTGCAGTTTGAAACGAATGTGGAAAATCTGTGAATATCTTCCTTTGTATACTTGTATCTTAAGTCTACATACATACCAAAACCATGAAAAATGTGTTGCAGTTATCTTAGAGGAAGAGTCTTCTACACAAGCATTACAATACACAGTTTATATTGCATCAAAATCACTGGAGGGTAGAAAGAAACCAGCACTTTGATGATCAGTAGAGATAAGCAATCTGGCCTTTCCAAAGGTCACTGCTGCAGGTAAACATGCAGACCTGCCTGCCCTACGAATGTGAACTTACAGTCCATGGCATTTCCTACAGACCCTGAAAACATACAACTCTAATGTTATTGTTATAAATACAGGGGAGAATAAAGGTTGTCCCCTTTCTCAAAAATCCCCCCTCATACAAAATAGCTTAAATGAACATTTTAAAATGTTATATATCTTTTTTTTATCTTATTGCATGCCTTGAAAATTAAGCTATTTAGAAATGGGTTTCTTTTCAAAACAAAAGAGGCAAAAAATACTTAAATTTGCAAAATTCTTTCATTTTTCTTTACTTTTAGAAGTTAATGCTTTCACTGACATTCATGAGGTTTCTAATTTGGCAATAGCAGATTTTCACTACAGATTAGAACTTTTTTTTTTTTTAATGCTTTTCTATCACACTTCAACTTTGAAATCAAGAATCTTTTGGTGTGATTTTCAAAAAGATACAGATGAAACTTAACACTGAAGCTAGTTAAAAGCATCTAAAACACAACCTACAATGAAAAAAATAATCAAGGACAAAGTGTGCTATTGAAAGCATGTACAGTTCTCTTTTCAGAAATATATTAACTAATAATGTAATCGGGGAATAACCTGTATAGCTTTTCCATGTTTCTAATAGTTTAAAAAAAACCCACAAAACTTTAAAAGTCATTCTAATCAAGTTCACCTTTTACAAATTGTTTTTTGTTTTTGTTTTGATGTTGCCAACTACCTATGGGTACACTCATGTGATTATTCAATCGTCAGTTTATTCAGATTTATTTAATATGAATATACAGCAGATAAAGATATATTTTATCTAGGATTTTTTACTTTCTGGATAACACATTGCCCTTCTTTATTAGCCAGTGAGGAACAGTCTAATAATTCACATGGGACACACCATATGGCAATTCTAGTGTTCCTATGTTTAAATAAGCTTTATAGATACTTCAAATAAGCATTCATAGTTGAAAAAGTCTAACAAAAAATAAAATATTATGATTTTTAAGGTTCATTTAAAAGGACAGTTAAAAAGAGATGGGAAATTCGGTAATTGCTTTTTCTCTCCAATTCTAAAGATGTGTCATTATTGGTTGGGGGTGAAAAAAAGCACCTAGTTAGTGGATGGGAAAAGGTATGTGAACAGGCCCATGTTCAGGCAGCAGATAACTGTGCATGGGGATGCAGAGGCAGCTTGATGTCTGAAATTGAACTTCTGAGTTCTGAGGCAGATTGTTGCTACTTGCTAGACGCAACCAATAGGGGCTGGCTGTAAATTTTAGTAATAAATGGTCTAGACAAAAGCAGCGTGCTCTGAATTCTCCCACTAATGAAGAGGTGTGAGACAGAAGCACCAGTTAGGAGGCTGATCATGACTTTTACTTCTGCACATAGACTACTTAGACTGAGAAAATTGGGAGCTGAGAGTTATACAAAGAAGAGCAGCTGGTGAAAAGAAGCATCCTGAAAAAGAATTTGGGTCAGGGAAGGGAATGGGGTTTGGAAATTAGGTGGAGAAGATGCTGACTAAAAGACAGATCCTGGAAGTGAGAGCGGATCCTGTATATCAGAAAATCAGAGAATCTCTCAAGTTGGAAGGGACGCATAAGGATCATCGAGTCCAACTCGCTGCTCCTCAGCAGACTACCTAAAACTGAATCATATGACTAAGAGCATTGTCCAGATGCTCCCTGAACTCTGACAGGCTTGGTGCTGTGACCACTTCCCATGGGGATCTGTTCCAGTACCCAACCACTCCCTCAGTGAAGAACCTGTTCTTCATGTCCAGTCTCAACTTCTCCTCATGCAGCTTCATACCATTTCCTCGTGTGCTGTTGCTGGTCACCAGAGAGATATGTGGAGACAAGGAGCAGGGGATTCCTGGGATCTTGGCTGGTGATGTCTAACATCCATAACTGCAAGCAGTGGCACAACACAGACAGACACAACTCTGCTTGACCTTCTTAGACCAGGAGCAACCTCTCTGCTGGGGAGGGAAGTTGAGGCCTCGTGAGCTTAACTCTGGAGGGAATCAAGTGAAATAAGTGTGTGAGATAATCAAGTAGAGTAGAAGCTCTGATCTCACTGAGTTCTTCAATACCAGGATCCATGCTGTTCCTTGAAGACGCACAGCATGCAGGAAAGCTCCCTAAGAAATCAAAAAGACTTGCTCTTAGCTTCACTTTTCCACTTCTGCAGATCGTTGTTCTGACCTCTGGTGATGGCAATGGGTACAAACTGGAACATAGGAGGTTCCACTTAAATATGAGAAGGAACTTCTTCACAGTGAGGGTGACGGAGCACTGGAACAGGCTGCCCAGGGAGGTTGTGGAGTCTCCTTCTCTGGAGACATTCAAAATCCGCCTGGACATCTTCCTGCGTAGCCTCATCTGGGTGTTCCTGCTCCGGCAGGGGAATTGGATTAGATGACCTTTCGAGGTCACTTCCAATCCCTAACATTCTGTGATTCTGTTTTGCTATTTTATTGTGGTTAGACTGAATCCTAGGGATACTAGTTCTACAGAAATAGTTTCTAGCTTTCTGAATGCAGAAAGTGTCTATTTTAAAAGATAATACCTAAGCTAACAGCTGGGACTATGTTGCCCAAATAACATCCATCAAGATCTTGTGATTAAATGTTCAAGTAATTCAGCAAGTATTTGCTGAAGTTTCCTGACTTCTACTTTAAATTATGCAATAAACCCAGTATGAATACTCAATGCTGACGATGGGGTATTTTCTGTGCTGCATGTCTCACCTTAGAAATATTACCAAGAAGTTGAAACTAAAATTCTACCTGGTTGTACTTTAATTTACGAGAGTTCTCTTCTGATGCCTCTCCAAAGGGTACTTTACCCCAAGGTAAACAGGACAGTATTTGGATCACAGCCTCTAAGTAAAACAAAGGTCTGTTTTAGTTCAAAGAAAAGCAACTCAGCAATTCTGTGATGCTGTGCTCCTAAAGCCTGTAGCATAGCTAAACCCCAAAGGGTCCCGGGACAGAGATCTCACAGCACTTTGAAAGACGTTAACTTCCTGTCACAAGACTGAAAGTGTGGCAAATTGTCAAGAAAAACAGAACTCTGTAGGGCAAGGGTGCCCAAAGGATTGTGTACTATGTGTGAGTAAATTCAGCTTAATTTTATAATGAGTTTCTTGTGACTTTCCGAGATAGTTACTATAGTTATGAACTGATGGAGAAAGTTCAGTACAGCAACTCTGTAAAATCCATATAACAAAACAGAGAATGTGAGAAAAAAATGCATTATAATACTTCTGTAAAATGGGAGTAATGACTGGAGGGTTAGGGATTTCCTGCAATCTAATGACTAGGCTGAAGCCTGACGTGAAGCCTCCAATTCTGGAGTCCCAAATCAAATTATTAAGTACTGGGGAATACTGTCCCCATTAACCTCTACCGCATCCCAAATGATCTTAATTCAAATCTGCTGAAGTTTGTCAGTTTAAATGCTAAGAGGAATCCTGCACACGAATTGTGTATTTCATGTAACATAATGTAGAATGAAGAAAACATAACTCCTGTCAAAAGAACAAAAATATACAACAATGTTTATGTAATGGGCCTGACTTTGCATAATAGACAATTTAAGGCAGCCACGCTCACATCTGGCTTTTAGACAGGCTTGCCAGAACCTTATTTACAAAGGTACCAGTCTCAAAACATACACAGGTTTTGTTCATTCCAATTTTCTTCAATGCTTAAATTTTCAGCACTCTTTTTCCAATATAAAAAGTTTCTTTTCTAGGTACTTCACTTTTTTACCTTTTTTTTTTTTTTTTAAACTTGAATCCTTTTAAGGCAGTATATTTTATGTCCTGTGGAGTTCAGGTAGTAGGTAGCAAATAAAAATGAAGGCAGTGAGATAGGAGTTTTGCCTAGGATCAATATTAGAAACTACTCTAATAAAACATTTTTGGAAAAAAATAGAAAGGAAACCTATCATTTTTCTTGGTCAGCTGTTCAATGAGATGAAACAATATAACAAAAACAAAGGCTTTCAAAAATATAAACCACAAGCAAAATAGTATTTTAAACTGGGATTTTGAAATATCTCAGAAAATTAATTTTTTGCCAAGTGAAGCCAGACAGACCATCTAATTACAGAGATTGCACACAAGACAAAATACAGAGCTGCAGAGTCAGGCAAGCTTTCTGTAATTGCTAAGCAGTAACTGCCATCTGAAACATGCCAACATAAATATTTTCTCTTGGGCTTTTCTTAATATAAATACAGGGAATTCAAGGATTTAGGTTTGAGGAGTGAATTCCTACCCTATGATCTGCATGAGTTTATAAACACTTTCTAAAGAAAAAAAGATAGAGGAGGAAAACTTTTCCTGAGCATTAGTAGAACTGCATTTTAAAAGGCTTAACGGCTTCAGCCAGAAGTGGTCAAGCATAGACCAAATAAAAAGAAGGCATCGAGTAAACCGTTTGGCAGAAGGATGATTTTCTTTGAATCTCAGATGTGTCATGGTTAAGCAAAGCAAGACTTGTCTGGCTTTGCAATTAAAATACTAGGCCTTACAAGTATACAAACAGAACAAGAATTCAGAAAGGAAGGGTGAATTTAAAGACACACGGGTTGTGAAGATATTAGGAAGTGTGAAGATGGGAAAAGTGAAGTGAAATGTAACACATAAGACACAAGGGGAGAAGATAGAAGGGAAAGGACTTCGACAGATGATCATATAAGAGGAAATGTTATGCCTTCTTGCCAATATGGAGCTCATAGAATCATAGCTCATTTAATTTTTGCAACTTCCAACAATTGATATATACAGTAAAAGTATGGCATATATAGTGAAATTTGTAGCATAACATTCAAAATCTTTGGAAAGAGGTCTTGTTCCAGGACTACGAAACCTATTGGACCACAGTTCCAAATGCAGAACTTGAAAAACATCACCCACTTAAACACTATGGCATTTAAGATCAATCTTAGCAGCTAGATCCTCTAGACAGAAGCAGGTGAAAGACTTTTTGTTGACAGTTGCCATGTATCTTCTTTGGTTATCTTGGGGAAAGTATAATATTCAAGTCTTTTAAGATGAAAGTTTGTAGATATACAAATACAAAAAAAATGACTTACACATTTCAAGAGAAGACCAACAGACTTAGTGAAAATGTCACTCCTCAGTGATAGCACCTAAGAAACTCTTGAGACTGGCAGACCAGTAAAATAAATCTGAAATTTTTCTTTGATAAATAGATGGAAATGAGAGACATCTTCCTAAACGTCACAAAATCCAAGGGAAAAAAGTTGACTTCATCTCAATTTCTTTAATGCAGTCCCCTAGTGAAGTAGATTTTACTGAAAATCAGTTGCAATACCAATAATGGTATAAAAAAAATCATAATATAGCTGACAACAAATAGGAAGGTTACTAAAAATTGAAAAGGAAATAAAAATTATTTGATTTAGTTAAAATAGATGGGATTATTAAGGTATATCAGCTTCAGATATCCAGAGAAAAAAAATTATCAACCACTATTTTACCAGGATTATAAATTTTTTTCAATAGTTAGGTGACAACTGTTCTTCAAGAAATACATGGCTAGAGGTACAAAAAAAAAATCATTACCACTGATTAAGAATTGCATATATTGAATTGGTATATTAATTAGTGCTATTTGCAATCCAAGTTTATCTTAATTATAAGGAGACTATATCTGGTGATATTCACTTTGGATTTTTAAGTGAGTGCTTTTCTTCCATTAATATTTGTTGTGGCTCTAGCACAGCAGGGCCTAGTTCTAGCTAGGTCTTCAGATTCTGTCAAATCAGCAGGATTATAATATTGTAGTAGTAGTTATTGCATAAGTGTAATAGACAAAGCTTCCAAATTCAGGAATATGAGATCTGAAAACTGGAATGCATGGCAAGGACTGAATAATAGCATGGTATTTTCTTAGTAGAGTTTAATAACTACATTTTATAGAACTGACTTCAATTACATCAGCTTGTACATTATGCCTGATGGTGGGGGTGTCGACAAAACCCACAACGGATCACAATAAAAGTAGCTCAAGAAAAAAAAAGCTGTATCGTAAGTCTTCATTATTCTCGATTATCAGTATAGTATCTAAGTAGAATAAATCAATTATACTAGTTTTAAACACCTTGTTTAAAAGCTGTATTAATCATCACTGCAACAAATTTGATGTTAGTATAATGTAGCAGGGCTCATGCTTATGTACACAGGATTTCTTCTAGAGTATTTAAAGGAAGCCATTATTCAGTAAAATACTTGTCATTTGAGGAGTAGATTTGGAAACATAATGTTGAATTTAAGTGTAATTTTGCAATACGTTTTTAGAAGTTAGACAGAATTTAGTCTCTACAAGCGAACTCATACTGTAGTGCCAAATACACACAGATCTCTTTTCCCTAAAGTAATGAAAGGAAAGCACATTGCATTACACAATATGACCTTTGGCTCTCACACTTGTCAAAAGTTATAAAAATGTGGCTAATGAAATGCTCATTATACGGATTGCCTGAAACAAGTTTCATTAACTACTGCAGCTATTTAAAAGTCAAAAACCCCCAAACAAAAACGCTAACCTGAATGTTAGCCTGGTGGTGAAGTGACTAGCTGTTATATTCTAATCAGGTCATATAAAGAATAATAAATTTATTGTTTCCTTTCTCTTCATTCCAACTACAGTAACCTTCTGAGAAATGACATCACTTTATTATTTTCTTTAATAGGTATGAGAGTTAGGAGAAGCAAGAGAAAACCAATGGTTCTTGTTTTCCTGTAATCAAACCTGAGACAGAAATATAATAATGAAATGCCAAATACAGCATATGTTTAGTTTGTTCTTCTAATACTCTTTTAAAGCAATATATGTACTATTTTCAAAAACGACATAAAGGAAGCAGTTTATAATTCTAAACCAGCAGTATTTGAATGTTGTTCATCCCTAACAATGAGCGTAACACCTATTGTCAGCCATGCTGAAATACACAGTAAAAAGTAACCACTCGACAGATGCTAAAAAACATCTAAAAAAAGTAGATCACCAAGATCACATATAAGCAAAATGCGCAAACTCTTTCACTCCAAGCACAAGCTCAATAAAACAGTTTTTAAAACAAATGACAATATTGACAGACCTGTGGAGGAATCTGCCTCCTTTTTTGGTCAGGGGATGGGACATATACAGCTTGTGTATATGTGTAACTTTTGAACCGTGGTTTAGGAGAAGGTGAAGGTCTCTGTGGTACACTGACCGTGATCTACGAAGAAGAAATTAGAGGTGGAAAGAAAAGACGTATGGATACGTCAATGGATTATAGAAGTAATGATTTTAAGAGTAAGTGAAGAAAAGAAATATGAAGGTCATCATCAGTTATATTTTTCAAGGACAGTGTTGGTATTCAGCAGACAAAATTGGGATGGTATTAAGGAAAGGTCTCATTTAATCTGACATGCTTTCCAAAAGCAACAAACTCTCAGGACTCAATACCAGCAGAATACCAATGTAAATTGAAGGTTCTTTATAATTTACAAGCAAAGGCTCAAAAAGCAAGTGATCTTCTATTAAATCCTGAATAAACAGAGCCAATACTCATCTGCTTGGTACTCTAAAAAAGGCTGAGCATCCCAAAAGCAAGATACAGATTAAATTCAAACAAGTACACTAGGCCTGAAATCTGCTTAACACTTGAGCAGAGACTGTCTAATGATTTCAGTCAAAAACATAACTGACACAGCAAGAATAAATTAATTCCAAGTATTACATGAGCTTTCTGAGAGACCAACTGTGAGCTGAGAACAGATGATCTTAAAACTCAAGTCAATGTCAATAAAATGCTAAAAAAATTAAAAATGTATTAAAAATGAATATAGAGAAATGTCAACTGTTGTTCTCTAAAAAAGGTGAAAAAGGTTCTACATGTCTGTGTTTAAATGTAAAACCTTCCCCAGTGTCTGTGTTCTTCCTTGTGGTGCCCTTTGAAATCAAAAGACCCAGTGCTATAAAAGAGACGTGCAAAGCAGTTATTTGCTGAACAGTCACTTTTAAAACAGGACAGTGAAAGGTGAAAAGCAGTATGGAAGTACAGTTCATGCAGGCAAGTACATATGACATGCCTGTGGTGAAGAGACTTTGTCCACTATGCCTGTGGGTTTCTTTGCATTCCAGTGGGCATCTAGCATCAAACTTATGGGGTAGGTATGGGGAACAACCACTTTAGAGCAGCAAGACAAATACAGAAAAGTGAAACAACTCACTTCTTGTGAAAAATGCTGTTGATGTACTTGTATGTGCTCTTCTCTAGTAACCCTTGAGTGTCGTGGCAACATCTCCACCTCCCTGATGGCTTCCATGGTAACTTGCTGGGGCAGAACTTGGAAGAGGGAAGTCACGTACATTAAGATGGACTTCTTATCTGGACAGGCAGTTGCAACGTCTGGAAGGCAAATTAATATGCATCATTTTGGTTTCCACATTAGAAATGAGAAATAGGCAATCAACTTCATGGAAAGTTTACAGACTAATGAGCAATCTATTGTCCATGTGAATTCTCTAGAGACTAATTAAAACCTACGATCAGTTCCAAAATTACAGACTAAACTTGCATATGAATGAGGAGGAGTCAAAGTTTAGAAAGGTAACTGTTATCTCATTCAACATGAACTTTCCACCTATATTTCTTTAGTCAAAATGCACATAGTATAAAATTTGACACTGTGATCCTTATTAAGCAGGACTAGACATTGGAAAAGGTCTGTTTTCTTGTACTATATAAATACTGTGGTTAAAAAAAATTAGGGCAAACTAATTTTCAAAGTCATGCCTTGTACATTCTCTTCACATAATTTAATAACTGGAAAAGTTGATGTAGAAAACAAAAAGATTCACAGGTTATTCTAGCAAATGGGTTCATACAAAAGAACTACTGAAGCCAACCTCTAATAACGCTACATAGCTTTTATGCCCTACTCAGTCTTATATTCTTCATGAAGTCTGTGGAACATCTAAGGAACATGGTATTCAGACATACTAAAATACATAATAAATAACTCTTAAAAAAAAAATAAAGCCCTGTAAAATCTTTGTGGACTTTAGCAGTAAGTACAAGAAACTTTGCATGAACACAAAGACAATTTCAGGTTTTGCATATAGCCATGACATATATCAGCAGGAAATATGATTTATCTGACTCAACATTTCAAATCAATAACAATTTGTAAAAAGGGAAGACATGTGGTATCTCTTTGAAGATACTTTGTTATTTGGCATTGATATTTACCTCCTACACTTGGTCTAGTGAATCAAGATGTAAAAAGACTGTTGTACAGAACTATACCATTAATTCCGTAAGTGTTTTAACATATGCACTGGTAGACAGCCAAGAGCTATGAGTTTTTATTGTCCTAGGTCAATCCTGGCATAGCTAAGATTTCAGTTCAGGATGAAAAAAAAAAAAAATCAATTAATATATTCTGGCAAATTCAATAATGCTACAAGGTGGTATCTCATTCTGTCTTCCTAAAATGCAGGATCCATGAGGGAAGGCACCTTATGTTAAAAGCTTGACGTATATTTGGAAATCAAGAAAAGATATCAATATTTTTACTATGGCTTTCTGACCCATCTCCATACCTTTGTTTGATACATTATGAAAAGGTTTCATTCTACTTAGAACTACCTGGAATAATGGCACGTTCCCTCCAACATCCACACCCCTATAAGGTTTATTGTACAGTACACAGAATATGCTCATTTAAAACAAACAAACAAACAAACAAACAGTCACCACACACAAACAAACACACATGACTTTTCCAAATCAAGTCACGCTTCAGCCCTTGGTCTCTACAGGCTTCACCTCTGTGACAGAATTTAGTTCAGGGAGTATTTTGGTATCACCGTCTTCTTGTCTTCCCATTAATTTTTAACACTATTTTGTTATACTCAGTGTCCACTAGTAATTGATGTTTATAAAAATATCCGTGCCTTTATACAGGCAAGAGTACACACTGAAAGAACAGATATTAGTGCCAGCTGTGATTTTTTCATTTGTTGTTTATAGTTTTCCATTTCAAAATATTCTGGTAATCAAATAGGCAAATACCTTATCATTTATCTACACAAATATCTCATACAATAAATAAAGCAAGTACCTTGCAAACAATATACATGCCAAAAATTGTTTGCCCATTCTATCTGACAAATAAAAAGTACATATGCACCTGTCAGAATCCACCAACAAATAGGAAAAGATTTAATTATTTCATCACAACAAATAGCTAAACATCCATTGTTGCAAAGCCTGGAATATCAGTCTGTCTCTCAAAATTATTTTTTGCATTACTTTGCATTATCAGAGCAGGAAGGACTTCTGTGATCCTGTCGTATATATTTTCCTTAATATTTTTTTTATTTTTGAATCCTAGTCTAATATACCATCTTTATTGCCTGTTTAGACTGATGCATATTTGAAGTCCTAGTAGTCAGGCACTGAAAAACTTAAATTTAAGTACTTGCTTGCAAGGAAGTTCACTAATTCCTTGGAAATATGTCTGTTTTCATTTCTAGAGGCAAAATATCTGTCAAGCCAAGCTACACCTTCTAAAATCTAAACTAAGTCTTAGAAAAATACACAAGATATTTAACAAAATTAAGTCAACATATGTAGACCATTTAGAGAGAATAGTCTCTCCAGGGCAGGTATTCATTCAAATTGAGAAAGTAAAGAGATATAAACCAAGTCCCTTCTTCTAATACACAAGCTGAAAAAAACTGCCTGATGCTAAGGAGACTACACAAGAGCTAGAATTCGATGATGAATTTTAACGTATGATAACATCCTGTTCATCCAGAGACACAGCTACTTGGTAACAAGTCCCAAAAGAGCAGGAAGAATCTGGACTCGCCACATAACTTTAAAACCATGAAACAAACACCAATCCACCCCAGTTTAAGGGCTGCTGCCTTTAAAGGGTTATTACAGGTTTAATTCAGGAAGTAATTTGTCTGATAAAAGTTCACTACAGCTTGATTTTTAACAACTATTCTTCATTTTCTGATGAACATAACTACAAGTTTGATTGTTGAGGATAGGTGACTAAAACAAACCTGAAATGCTCCGAAACCAATTCTTTTCTGTAGGATGTAGTGCCAAAGAAGTAAGTAAATAAATAAAAAGTCAAACTCTTCAAAAAGTGTTTCAACAGCCAATTTTTATAAGTTTTGCAGTTCACAAGCGGTTTGTTCTTGCATCCGTATGTTCTGTCAATGAGTAATTCCCTGCCAGTGTTCCCAGCTCCAGTGGAAAGAAGCATAAGTGAAAGTGAGGATGATATGAAACACCTAAATAAGCTCCATACTGAAAAGAACTGTACAGGTCTACCCACAAAAACAAAATCCATCATTTTGTTATACAGTGTTATATTATGTATATACAGCCACACACAGAGTGCAAATTACAAGCATTCATGTAACTGTTGCTCCCAATTTTCAAATACACGTCCACTTATAGTATAGCCATTCCTATTTATTAATATTTTGCTTTCTCAAAGGTTTGATCAAATGACAGTTCCGACACTATTTGTGCTGATTCCACTCACTGTTTGTATCAAACTAACAGCAAAGTAACTTTAAAAGAAGAAGCTTAAAAGCCTGCTGCATTTCCAGAAAGATATTATTGTACCTAAATTGCTGATGTGGTTTCTTTACATAGAGAGACAAATTCTGAAACGTACTTCATCTTCTTTACACTGCTGAGAAGCAAGATAAGACTTGAGCCCTATAAATACAAGAAATCCTTTGTCCTCAAAAGAAGTAGGTAGGATTTTCAGATAATCACCAAGTAGAAATCAGAGGAAACTATAACTTTTAAATCCTACACATCACCTAATACTGTTGGCTTCCATGGCAACAGTAATAATAAAAAATCCCAGTATTTTAATATTACTTGCTGCTGTCTCACATGAGATTTTAAAATGTACTAAAAAACCCCATTGCCCTCCGTTCCATAACACTGAAATTCTCAAAGTTTATTTGAATTTTCAGAAATAATGCAGCTTTTTTCTCTGATAAATCGAGGCTGTTGTTTTTTCCTTCTAGCAAAGATATTTTTGTTTTAAGGCTTATTAATTATATGAACACAATATCAAAATTTATTAAAATTTCTGAAAACAATCCAAATACATCTGTTTAGAAAGGATTTAAAAGGTGCATAGCAGGTAAGCTAACTGCTAACTGCTCACTCTCTCAAATTTACTGTAACTTGTAATTTATCTCTTGATTGTGAAACCATGAAATAAAATGTATTATGTTCTTATTTGAATACCAAGAAACAAGCAAGATTATCAGGCAAAGAATATAAACTGTTTTTCTTAAAGATATAAAAAAAAAATTCCCACAGCTAGAACCTGAACCCAAAATGATATTGTTCTGCAATCTATGTTTAGACTAAGACTATAGTAACGATAATGATAATAGCAGGAACAAAAGAAGTATTAGTGGTTTACCCTACTGACACTCACTGTTGTCAGTGAGACCTCGAAGCAATAAAAATTGTGCAGTTTCTCAAAGGTCAGTCAGTAGCTGCAGTTTCTGTAATTATTGATCTTTTTTGTTTGTTTTTAAACTTGTAATTATTTTCTGCCCTGTTTTCGTACTCTGTTAGCAGATTGTACATTACATTCAAAATGAGGAAAATCTTCACAAGCAATCTCAAGGAATAGCGGCAGACTTGCAGACAGACAAAAATGGAATAATTTATGAAATACTGCATAACTGTAAATATTGAAATACAGAAATTTAGACTGACAATTCATTATCAATGTTAAAGAGCAGACAACTGCTGCCCTTTTTCTAAAATTAATTCCTTAGTGCACTTTCCAACTGAGAGGAAGATATTTAATTAAACATAAATCTATGTGTTTACAGTCTCTTGGGATGAAGACAGTTAAAATCTAAATAGGAAGCCTGTATCATGCAATTCAGCCTATTCCATTCCTTGCTAGTACTAATAGTGAATTGAAGTTCTCTTAGTAGAGAGGTGAATAACCCCTTCAGCCTGCACTTTAACTCAAGCTAAAAAAAAAAGTAAAAAAAAAAAGGGGGAGCAAAACTGAATGGCTCCATTTATTGCCAGCGATAGTGATATAAACAAGCAATCAAAGCATTATTTGAAACAGGACTGAGCAAAATTCAAAATTTTTGGAAGGCTACACAGTAGGCCACATGAACAAGCATGGTGATCACAGTCTGGTTTTTTTGTACAATAAAATTCACATTTTGCAAAATAAACTGTTAGCAATACACACAAAATACATATAGACAACTGAAGTGAAAGTAGAAAACTGGAGGAGAGCCCAGCGGTGACCTACAGTCAGATAGTGCAACCGTTCTTTTTCTTATTTTCTATAGATATGAAGCTCCCAGAAGAAAATGTCATTATTTTTTCAATAGACTTTTCCTTAAGAAAGTAAATGTTTTAAACCTTATGGTTAAGATGTACAGGATACCTTCAAAATGCTGACCACAACCATCCTTTGTAGGCTTTGTTGAATGAGGTCACAACAGCAGCATGAAGAAAATATCCTCAGAAGTTTAACATATTTATGTTTGCCTTTTAGAATTACAAAGACAGGATACGGTTTGTGGAATTAAAGTGCTGAGGGATTCAAGTATCTGGTATTAAAAAATTCAGTGGTAGAGAATACCTTAAATCTGTCTGAATGTCTGTTCTGATTTGCTGCATGAGTGTGAAGGAGTCTTGGACTGATAATGCAAGCGCTGTCCTGCTTGAGTGAACTTGACACTATCTCTGGTTTTGAAATCTGCTAAATCAGACTTAACATCTACTCTGAACAGTAGAGGTGATCCTTATTTTCCTTCACGTTTCTTACAATGTTAAACATTTATTCAATAACACCACAACCTTTGCACCCTAAGCTGTATCTACCATAAGCATGTTCTTAGCAGCAAAAATACTGACAGAAAGAAATGAAGTAAAAATTGCAATAGAATAAAATGCTGGTTTGAAAAAGCGGGGGTGCATATGTTAACATTTTTATCATAGGTGTTGTATATTAATATTTTTGTCAATGAATAAGAGTGAGCGTAACTCTCATCAATATGCCGAAATAACAAAGAAAAGGCAATATTTAATTTTTTCACACCACCGATATACACCAGGGAAAGCTGCATTCCAGTTATCTAAAACCCTCAAATGCAAATGCACCGAGGAGCAGAGGCAGGGCAGCAGGGAGAGAAAAGAAAACTGAAATGCACCCTATCACCTAGGTCCTGCTGAAGAGTCCTAAAAATAAAGATCAAGAGAGTTACGCTGACTAATATCTAGATTCAGGAATAGTGTACAAAAAATGGTAACATTACCAGGCATCCAAACAGTAATTTTGTTAACAATATTTGAGTTGTCAGCAAACAGGTCAATAATTCAGGAAGCAAATGGGCCTATGTTTCAAAATATTGTACGTTTTCCATTTTACTTTTATAAATATTTAGCCTAGAAAAGTTTTCACTTGCATATTTCTCTTGTATCAGTCCCTATTTATTGGTATGTTTCAGTCATCATGGAAATTATGGCAATTATATTTAAAGACCAAAAAAGTATTTCTATTATAAAATGTCATAAAACATTCTGCAGGTATTCTCCAAAAGCTACACAGCACTGATTCCAGCTGAGTCCAGATTATCACTTACTGCAGTATCAGGAAGATTTTTCCTACTGGGACTGGCTGTACACACACACGAAGTAAAAAATTGTTGTACAACTATTGTCTTAAGAATTTTAGCTCCAATCATGACCTGTTTACCTGCAGTAAAGCTACAAGCACAATATATGCTTTACTGATTCTGTGGTTGTCAGAATTGTGAAATGTAATAGAACAACCAGAAGAGCTAAGTCAGAATTAGCAATTTCCAAAAGCCAGAGTAACCGGTGAGCAAAACCAGAACATCGATGCCAATTAATTAAAATGGCAAATGAAGTGGACAACTCAAAACCTATGAATTAACATTCAGCCTTGTTAATTACATCTATTATAAATTTTGATCAGACTGATTAAGAGAATTTATTTAGAATGGAAGATGTTTTGTAGTCAATAATTCTGAAAGGTAATTATGAAAAAAAATTAGAGACTGAACTCTGGTAACTAAAGATTTTATAAGTTCTTATGGAAATAAATTCATTACTTTTATTTCATTGTAAAATCTATCATAAAAATAATAATGTAAGATAAATGGAAAACGGCAATAGAAATGTAAACAGAGAACTTTGAATAGACAATGGAGAGAGCACTATGAGTACTGGATGGGTGATACCACACTTAACAAAAGAAGGTAATAGTTCTTTGAGTGTAGTCGAAAGCCACTGGAAAACAGTATTCTTCTGAGATATTAGGTGTAAGATGAGACAGAAGTATTTCATCTTTTACTAGCAAGGTTTCCCAAAATGAAACAATACATTACAGTTAGGATTAAATTGTGAATTTGATATCTCAAAGTTATAAAGTCATTCAGAGTCAGTACTCAATTTCAACCTATTTTTCTAAAGTATTTTGGGAAGAAATTTTAATAGCATATATTACATTCCTTGTTTTATTAGCATATGAATAAAATAAAGAAGGATTCTCTACTTCTGTCTGACATCTGAGGAAAAGATCTGATATATTTATTCAGTCAAAGACTGAAGTTGAAGATTTCCAAACCTATATTGTTCATACAGAAACAAAGACCAGGGGATGCAAAGGGAAATATGAATGCTGTCAGGATAGAGGAAATTTCACTGTATCTAACAAACAGAAGCACCCCAGAATCTTCAGTGGTATCTGCAGTACAGGGATTCTGGTTATATGGTATATAGCTTCCTTTTATTCCCACCTGAAATGGGATATTTCTGACATAAAGACAAGGTAATGATCACCTGAGGCAAATCTCCTCCAAAACAGACACAAGATGGTGCATGTTACTGCATGTAGCTCATGCTCTTCCCCTCTAAAACCTCATGGAAAACTGGTTTTCAATGAAATCTGAGACAAGCAAATCAACTGCAAAATGCCCAAGACAGACTTATTTAGAGTTAAATCAAAACTAACCTGTTCTTAGTTTTGCTTTTTTGGTTGTTGGTTTTGTTTTAAAAAATAGCAGAAAGTTTAAGTAATGTAGCTTAATTTCTATGCAGAAAAATTCCTAGCTTCTGGTGAACTTCACGTGTCAAATTGCTTATAGATATCTTAAAAAATATACAAAATTTGTTATATAAAATAGTACCATCAATGAAAATTCCTATTTTTCACTAATTTAGACCAGAGTATTGTTCATAGATACGATGCGTACTTTTTATACTTAATAGACCGTACTTTCACAGGGCATGCAAGTTTTCTTAATTAAAACTGAAAAAAACCCAAACCAAACCAAAACAGAGAATCTTTCTATATCGTTACAGGAAAGTAAGGAACTTTATTAACTATTAGGTTTAGTTACATATGGAATATTTAAAAAAAACACTGTCAGGAATTAATCTGTGCATATTGATTTGACATGTCCGTTTGAAAATCAAAGAGGAGGTTTCCTTCTGACTTCTCTGGCTATACATCTCAGGTTTCTCGCTGCATGTGTTGTTCCTGCATTTGAATGAAGACCAGTTACCTGGTTAATATTGACTTCTATAATCATGACTTCCACACTGTATCAAAATGACAAATGAGGTTTTTAAAAAAGTTAGCTGTGGCAGATCAAAAAAGGCTACCTCCACTTTAAAAGTATAGCTTTTAAAAATATAAATATATATTGAAAGAGTTGAAACGCAAGTGATCTGATCTCATATACAGTCATAATTATTCCTACTTTAAAATACTAAAGAAATAGGGTAGAATAATTTCTTGTAAATGCAGTAGGGAAAGGATTTCTAACTTTTGAGGGATTATCTCACTAAGAATGCAGCAAATAGATTAATCTTCTTTAGGCTGATCCTGAAAACCAGTCTAAAATACGTCATGACAATAATTTTTAAAAATGCAAGTTTTAATCAAGTGGTTACTCACTGTATACATTCCATCCTCCAGCAAGTTATTTAAATATAACTGTTACATAATTTAAGAAGAAAAAACATAAATGTAATTATCTGAGGGAAAATAAATGGTAACACTTGGCAGTCAGAGTGTCTCAAGCCCACACTTTCAGGCATTTAATACATTTTCAGTTTGAAAAGTCTGCTCATGTTTTGCATCAAAGTAAGCTTCTATTTGCATTTCTAGTGTGTTGTCATCAAGACAGTCTGGAAAAATACATTCTGTAAATGTAAATTTTATCACCAGCCGATCGTGAATTAGGGTCATGCTGAGTCTATTAGACCACATACTAGGATGCCATTCTGCTTGGGGCTCAGTAAGCTCTGCTCTCCTATCCTCCCTTCACTTCATGATCAAGTCTTTAAATACATTCAGGAGAAATGCTAGTGAATATAACTCCTACAAACAGCTTCTGTGACTGTGACATGGTAATCTGTTTTGAGGTGAACTGTTACACATTTTATTCTAAACTCTTCTCTTGCTATCTGCTTTATTATTTTCTATAGTTAAAAGGTGTTATTAGCATGTTTCTACCTTTGTGTACTGCACAACGTTTTCCATATGATATTTTTACCATGTGCTTTCTGCCTTTGATGTATTAAAAAAAAAGTTTCAAATATTCTCTGGCAAGCTAGTTAGCAAACACAACATCTGTCATCTGGTGAAGAAGGTATAGAGAGGAGAAAATAGAGATATAATTGCTTCAATAGAATCTGTAAAGGTTCAGAATGGAGAGTCCTCCTTGACTGTGTGCCAATGAACCATATGTGAAGTGTCAAGAGCATTTCAGGATGCAAATGAATACTGGAGTGACAATATGAATAAATATGAGAACTTATTTTGAGAATGCCAAAATAAATGCAATTCTGTAAGTGGCTAGTGTTGGAGAAGTAGTGAAATAAATCAAGGGCAAAGAAAGATATCTTGTAAGCAAAACATACTTTGAAGACTGAAAAATCAGCATTTTAGTGGCCCCTATTTAAACAGGCAGCAGAAAGGTGTCTGGTCTATTCTAGCCAATGCAAGCCTCAGTCTAACTAATTAAGCATAAGTGTACGTGACACTGACAAACATGCAGCAGCATGGAAGACTGTAAGGAGAAAAGAAAATGCTACAGCTCAGTGTAACCAAGCTGGGTTTGAGGACATCATATCTACAATACCTACTTCAGAAGTTTCTTGCAAGCCAGAATAGCTGTAAGCGGGCAACAACAGCAGCCAAATGTGACTGGGATGCTATGTGTGTCAAAAAACCATTAATACATATATAGCAAATTGCAAATGTGCAATGTAATATATTGCATTTATTTCATATATGAAAGCCAGAGCTATTAAAACATTAAGACAATTAGCATCTAACTGCTCTTATCTGGTCAGCAGACTAGCAACATTGTAATGCTTTACTATGTGCCTAGATAAAGAAAATCCTTCGTAGTATCGCATCCGTTTCTTGACTAGGGAGTTCAAGTGTCCCTGGATGATGAGAAAGGCCAATTCTGAAGGAAGTACAAAACAGAAGTACAGAAATAAGTGGGGAAAATTACAAACAACCGCTGCCTCTTTCCCACTCCCCCCATCCTTCCTGTACTTAGCTCTTCCAGCTCAGATTTGGATCCTTAAATTCTTTAAGACCTAGTTTCTAGCAGATGATAGAACTCACTGCAGACATTTTATCCTGAAATAAAGCTGCCCAGTGGTTCTACTGTTATTTTGCGTCTTTTGAAGTAGTTTTACTTCATGATATTTAGTTATTAATAGTTAAAGAGGTTATGTCATGCCAGTCCATAGTTTATGCTCTTTAAATCAAAATACATTTTTTTAAGTCAAAATAACTTAAATCCAAACTTTTATTAGCATTTTGGGGAAAACTTCTGCATGTTTGGTTTTAGAATTGACTTCACTAGGCTGAACAATTAAACAAATAAGCAATGGTACAGGGCTCAAACAGAGCCACAATGAGAATAAGCAACATTCATGATTACATTAAATGGGAGCAGAATCTGGGATTATAAATGAGAGCACTGAACATCAACAATTTACTTTCTAAAAGCTTTCTTTAATTACCCAACACTACTGAGACTGATCTTAGTCCAAACATAGAGAAGATATATCATCTAAAAATCATGCAGAAGAGGTGGCCTTGGCAAAGAACTAAGAATGGTTTGAAAACCTGAAATTAAGCTTTGAAACTGGGCCTACAACATCTAATAAATACCTAGATACATTAAATACATGTCCAGTCCTACTGGTAGATTTTCATTCCTTAAGCAGAGTACAGTTCTGTAGTAAATTACAGTCAGGTTCTAAAACAAAGGTTACCACTGTCTTCTCTCACTGACTTGTTTCTATTGATTAAAAAAAAACCCAAACAAAACAAAATACTCCTAAAAAAACCTCCAAAACTAAAAGAAAAACCAAGCAGCTCTCCAAACTTTAAACTAACAATACACAATGCTTTCTTCTTTACAAATAATCTAGTAGACATCCTAAAATAAACATAAGATGGCCTGAATTCTGCTTAGGTAGCCCTCACTTAACAGTATAACTCCTGAAAAAATCTTTGGGCCTGCTTGTGCAACCATATTCCCCCAAGCAGATGGGCAAGTTGGCAGAATTTAGCCCTTCTCCACAAAAAGGCAGTAATGACATTAAAAAAGAGCCTGTGGGATTCAGATAGCACAAGCATACCACATCAGTCACAAAGAAATGGCACATGTCACTAACTTGCAACATTAATAGTTTAGTAATACACATTCTGGGCCCTCAGGAAACATGTTTCATTAAACATGAAAGGTTCTAATAGCTTAGAAACTGCACATTTCGAAGTCCTGTAGCAATAGACTTGTTGGAGACTGAAGCATTCAGCTTGTTTCAAGGACGGACATAGTAGCAGTGGGGACCAAGTGCCTTCTCCACAGTGTTCCTCCCATTAAGCTCACACTGACCAGAGACCACAGCATGGGAGCAGAAACCATATTAAGATCTTGTCAACTTCGAGGCACGAGAATAAGGAGTGAACTATATTTTTTTATATATATATCTCTACATATATAAGTAATATATTAACTACATTTATAATCTGAGTCAAGGCACATCAGCAGACAACGATGATAGTTGCACCTCCCAAAATGTTTTGGAATGCCTAGACCCTTTCTTCCAGTCAGACTGTTCAGGTTAGTGAAATTAAACTTAAATACTATAGCTGTGGCATTGCAAATAATATGCAGTGATCAAGTTCCAAGTCTCTAGAACTTAACTGTATTTCTGAAATCCAAGATGACTGAGAATATTGCCCTGTTATAAGGCATGATTAAGTTAACCTACATTACAATTTTCAATTCAAAGGGATGTAAATGTAGTATACTTAGGTCCTTACTCCCTATGTAAATTGTTCTGACTTCCACTGAAATTTCAGTGCTAACAAGGATATCGTTAAGCAAAGCAATGTGTAGAAAACGTACTACATATACAAGTAACACAAACACAAAATATCCTACACCAGGATAACTAGAGGAAGATAAAGCAAGCAGAATCAAAGAAAAATACTTCCAAAAAACATATGTTCTATAGTGCCTGTGTGCTCCTGGCAAATAACGAATAATGACAATTGATAGTGCATCATTATTGAAGCATGTTCAAAGATCTTAGAGGTCAGGTTATTTTTGTGATATTTGTGTTCTATCATTAAACCTTAAAGTCTACTCAAACGTTACAGCTTTATGAAGATTCTGCTAGAGAAAATATGGAAGAGGCAGATCAGTATCTCTGGGTTATCTTTTAAAATGAATCGTTTTTATAAATGTATTTGATTGCATTTCTTTTATAAAATGTTACTATGCCATAGGCAGTAATATTTTCTCATGAAAATGTCCCAGTCTTAGCAGGTTACCCAACACAGAGTTATTGATTTAAGACAGAGTTTGATTTTCTGGCGTATTAATTGTTCCTTTTCTTAGTGCTGCACTGGGATTTGCACCAGACATTCAGGAGAAAGTCAGGAGTTGAACACTGTCAGGAAATTAGTTTAATGAGCATTAGAAATCCATGAAAGACTTGTAAATTTTCTGTTTCTCTTTTGTATGTGATCATAGTCAAATGAGGTAGTTGTAGTAGAGACCATAAATCTTTCAGACATATCAAATAACTCAGGGATATGTGAGTTATCTCACCTCTAGGTCACTTTGAATAAAATCCAAGCAATTAAGAATGGAAAATCACTACCATCTGAACATCTCCTAACTGTTTGGTAGCCAACATGCAATAAGTCGATAGTGTTAATTCAGTTCCTAGTGGAGTAAATTAAAACAAACAAAACAAACCAACCAACCCAAATGTTAATCCATTACTCTTAAAGGGAATCTCAGCAAGAAGGAACATAAAGAAACAGTAATTCACACCAGCTTTTAAACCTCCACAGGTTATGTAATATGGAAGTCAAGTTATATACAAAATCCAAAGACGAACTGACAATCTTGGTTACCCTAACAGCTCACAAAGTCAATTTATTAACAAGCCCAATGAAAATATTCTATTTCAGTGCTGCTACATTGTCTGGTCTTCTTCTTCCCTTCTCAGAGTCTTCTCCAGCCCCCGTTTTGCATGGAACACAACCTCTCTTCCCTACCTTCTTGGTCTGTCTTTCCTGAAAGTCTATATCCATCTACTGCAGCACTCCAGTCATGCAAGCAATCCCATCATGACTCTAATCCCAGTGAGGTCACAGCTCTGCAACTGTGCATGGGGAAAGTGAGAGCTGTCTCATCATGCTGTCTCCCAAACACTTCTTCACTACCTTGCATGCCTTCTCTTCAGATTATTGCAACCCTTCCCTGACATAATTAGGTTAAAGCTCTTGTCACAAGGCTAGAGGCTTGTTGTCAAAGATGTTCTTGTCCCACGTCCTCAGACAATCCTGTTCCTATTCAGCAGACCTTGTTCCTTAAAGAGGGCCCAACAGTGAAAGAAGCCAAAAGCCCTACCTGTGACACCAGCTCTGCAGACAGGTGTTGATTAGAAAATTTGTCCAGTCCTCCTTGAGCCTTTCCTCTTTACCAGTGGGACAGAGGAGAACTCCACCTGGGCCCCATGCCCTTCATCCTCACCAGAACTCTGTAGCCACACTTATACACTCCAGGTCACCCTGGCAGAACCATTGGTGCCAAATGAATGACCAACAAGGCGTAGTAGCCTGAGGGTCAGACACACTTTGGGAGTCTCTCTACAACCTCCTGGATCCAAGTGCTGCCAAGCAGCATGCCTCCCAAGACACCACTCAGGTTGGCATAGGAATGTCTCCATCTACTGCACGAGACACTCTCCAGCAACTATCACCCTTGTTTTCTTCTTCACCTTGGCTGAGGTGCAGCTGCCTCTGATGCCTCCTGTGACAGCAAATCATCTTCCTTACCCATTTCAGGGGCTCTTCTTCAGAGGATAAATTTTTCAGAGATCATCTGGGAACTGATGTTGGTTAGCTTGTGCAGTATGCTGCAGGCTTTTGCTTCTGTCAGCTCTAACAAATCAGCCTCTGGCTGCTCTTTTATCAGCTCGCACCTACATATCTTATCTACAACTGCTGATCAGGGAGCTTATTTAACTGCTTAGAAAGGATCAATATAACCAGTGGGCAAGAGCACAATAAACAGAGGCAGCCAAAAGAGCCACAGCAGTTTCCAGACTTCTTCAGAAGACCTTAAGAGTAATTAAAAAAAATAGCTAGGGAAAGGTAAATTTCCTCTTACATGAATAATCAGAGTGTTTATTCATGAGCACTATTAAACACTTCTAAAACTCTCGGGTATGCATTTTCTATTCAGGAAGAAATGGATAATGCTCCTTACAAACATTAAAATTCATTCATAACTTGGACGGCATCTGGTTTAATCCTGAGTACTCTTTTGACAAGATGAAACATTACATAAAATCACAGTAGCCTCCACAATACAGATTAATCCATTAACCCATTAACAGAGAAAGCTCACCATCTAGAGAAGCTTTCTATGAAGGTTCCAGAGGAACCTATACCTAGGCAGCTCTAAGAGACAACGGCTCTTAGCATACAGTTTGAGAGTGTGTGAAAGACCGTGTAGAAGGCTGAGATATTGTGAATTATTATCTCAAAACTTGCTTGCTAAAATAATATGTTTAAGGATTTGTCTCAAAGCTTACTTGCTCAAATAATATGCTTATGGCCTGCTTGTTACAGAAAAATGCTTGCTCACGCTGCTTGCTTAATTTGGCCTGCTGTAAAGGCCTAAATACAGTGAGTCAAAGTGCAAAATGCATGATCACTGTGAACTGCTAGAACTCAAAGAATGTTTGAAGCTTATGTAAGCTCAGGTGAAGCTCCAGCGACATCAGCCACCAACATCTGCGAGCAGGCCTGCAGTGTGCTCAGGCAACGCCCGCCGCCAACTGCCATAAAATGACCAAGTTACGAATTGAAAGTGTGGCATCCGCCACCAGGACCAAAACCTGTCACCTGGGACTGGCGGACCTGAGACCCGAGTGCTGCCAGCACTACTGGGACCTGGACTCTGATACCGGCACGACCCGAGACCTGCAAACTGCCAGCGCTACCGAGGCCTGAAACCTGAGAGCTGCCCCACAGGAGACGACGTTTGGATCCCTGGCAGTGGCTATCTCTTGCTTATCTCTTGCTTATCTTCTTGCATGCTCGCTTAACTCTCCTCCTAACTTCTCCCCTCTTTTTTCTCTGTTGCTCTAGCTTTAGGTGTGAAAATGAAATAGATTGTCTTTACTCTGTCTTTAGGCATAAAAACAAAATAAGATTGTTTAGCAGCATCTGACCTCGTTTGTGTCTTAATCTCACTCTTGGAATCATTTTTGAACTTCCTGAGTCTGAAATTGGACCAGGACCCCACAGCAGGTGACAGGTATATCTCTCCTAAAACCCAAGCCATAGCTCCAGTCAAAGTTAGGCTTAACAGAGAAAATTACCAAATAAAATTCTTTCATCTGTAGCAAGCACGAGGTCTGACCATGCGAACATAATATTTCAGTTTGGCCACACAATCTGTGAATGTAGAAAAGAACTGCAGTGATATAAAATACCAAAAATTCAGCATATCGCCAACATGCATAAAACATTTAAACCAACAAAACCACTACAGCTTTTCTATTATTATTCTGTGCATTATATATTGATATAGTGCTCATTAATACTGATTATGTTCTAACATGTTTCTGGTACAGTATATTTAAGAGGAAAAATAAAAAGCGATAAAACTCTGTTTTGATGTGGACGGCTTGTCCCTATGATCCAAGAAATTAATCAGAAACAAATCATACATTTATTTCAAAGTGGATATTAGTAAGCAACTCCTGCAACTGGAATGTTAGTCAAGAAAATATTTTTCTCTTAATCTATAGCTTTGGTTCTGGATTAAAAAAACCTTATATACATTTATTTGTGGGAAGTAATCTGACAGGTTGATAATTTTTAAACTCAACATGCAGTTTCACAACAGTTTTAGCATTAAACCTTAGATTAAGGAATGAAGCCAGGACAATTTTCATAATTCCTTCCTTTTAAATGAGTAATAAAGAGTAAACTCTTTTATTTCAGAAGGTACTGTCATTTATCTCAGTTCATAAAGAGCAGATCCAGAAGATAAACCATAATAAAACCAATGCAAAATAAACCCCCCCCCAAAATTAAAATAAATATTTATCAACCATTTTAGCTCTTTGAGCTATTTCACCGTGGAATAATAGGGAAGCACAGTGCAGGAGGAAGGAATGAGATCATTATAGAGCTGACTGGCTTAAATGCTGTGAAACCTTCGTTATAGTTGCACTAGCAGTTCCCAGTTCTGACTGGAATAAGGCTGGTGGGATTAAAACCATAAAGTTATACTCGTGAGTCCACTACTGTAATACTGAATTACAAGAAATACAGTTATTGAAAACACCGATCATTAAGTTTCTGGTCAAATGAAACAGAAATAAAACATGGATTTTCTCTAAAATAATATTTCATAAAAGTTACTGATATTCAATTAAGGTTTTCCCAGCTCATCTTGTCCTCAAACACACCACAGAAGTGTCTAAAAATATAGTTTTATTTTTCAGATATCACACACAAGATTTTATTCCTTCCTTCAGCTCTTCACCTGATTTTTCCAGTTTTATTGTACACTATTTCTATTGCAATTCTGTGTGAACGATTGTGAATGTAATTATTCCTATTTAAACACAGTAAGGTGTTAAAATGACTGTAAACACTTGTGGTGCAGATGCGAATATTTTTAAATGGGACATGGTGGATCTGTTTCATAATTATTCATAATAACAGAAATGTGGCAGAACTGTTCTGAAGTGACTTCTGCACTGCAGTTTTCCCATGCTCTATGAAAAACAGTTGCATTCAGTAAATTACCATACTAAGTTCGTGTTTCTTACACCCCTGTCTGGTGATAGCGGGTATAGACACCCCAAGGATTTACATGCTAAAGCTAATTTGCTGAGTTAAATGGCCATCAAAATCAGCACTGCTCTGAACTTAATAACCTGCTACAGACTTATAAAGCATTATATAAGAATACTATTGACTACTGAAGTAACACTCTCTTTTAATTTTGCAATAAAACAAATTAAAATAAGGTATCTGAAAAAGCAAGACAAACAGCCTTTTGGAGAAGGGGAAAAGTAAACCATTACACTCTGCAACACATTAACTGCTCTACTGGAGCAAGCAGCTTAATTTTTCTTCATTTCCTTGTAATCAACAAGCAAGTCTCTGGGTAAATAAATGAAGGAAGTGATGCTGCACATGCTTGGCTATCATTCTAGTCCACCACAAAGCACTGGTATTCTCTGTTTCCTTGAGTCTTCACTCCTCACTGTGCAGTAGAAATATTTCCTTCTACCCAGTAAAACAGTGTCAAGAAAGCATTAGATAAAACTCTAAATCATATATTGCATGTTATTTCTTGATACAAAAAAGAAACCAATGCTGTACCTCACCTAACATATCTCAGCCTTTACAAAATATCATATTTAATATAATTTTGAAACCCAGAAGCTAGCAGAGAAAATGTGAAAATGTGCCAAATGAATGCTGGAAGATAAAAATTAACATGGGTTGCATCTTAAACTGAATTCCTATTCATTCTCCCCCATTCCCTTCTTAAAAAGAACAAAGTTTTTTGTATTAACTTAACATGTGGCCAAGACTTTAATTTTCAGAATGTATTTATCAACACCTTACCGTTTTCCTGATCTAAAATTTGCATGGTTTTTTACATCGAGTTTAACAGAAAGTATATGTATTACTTGTTTAGAAACACGGTTTATTTGGACTACATACTTCCATATAATGTTGCCACATAGTATGTATTGCTATAAATCATGCATAGAACATATACTAGATATTGTACTATATGCATATATAGTGTGTGTGTCTATCAAAAGAAGGTGTGATCACTCTCCAAAAGGGAAAACTATCTGTTCCTATTGTTCTGGCTTAAGCCATCTGTTTGAGGTGGAATGTGCTGGAGAAAGAGAAGTTTGTTCCTCCTTTAAAAATAACTGAGAATGCCAGGAGGTGCTTCTGGAGTGCACAGTGCAATCAGGACAGCAAGCTATGAGTTTGTGTCACAAACAAAGAGAAAGATCCCAGAGAAAACAAATAGGATCTCAACACAAGGCTCAGAAATGCTGAAAAGAGATAATTTTTCTCAGAGAACAAGGAAGGAACGTAGAGAGCTCACTGCAATCTGGGGAGGCCCTAAAAATTGATGGTCAGAGAGCAAGCATGAGGAAAGAACCTGCCTTGCAAGTACCCAGTGTGTCCATTCCTTCTCACTCAGCAATACTTCTATTTTCTATTTTACAAGTTCACTAGTTGTGCCTTCTGGTTTTGCATGGTACTGCAAAGAAAAGGTGCAAGCAGATGCATGTCAAAAACATGGCACTCAGGGGCTTATTACATAGCCTTTCCTTACCAAATTATTTCCATAATTGGTTAGTAGACTTCAGCACCAAAAAAACAAACCAAAACAAAACCAGTCAACATAGTGACAAAAAGGTTGATTGCAGCTCTTTCAGAAACATGCTACATCTTGTCATTTTTAAAGAACCCTCAGACATGGAAACCCACTGACTCACAAAGCCATTACGCCACACAAGGAACAGGTTCCATATAGACTAGAAGTCTTAGCTTACAAAAAGTCAACTTTTTACTTAAGCACTTCTGCTCCTGTAGTTCAATATGTGCAATGCCTGTTTATATTCAGTTAACTGGAGGTTCTTGGCATAAGAGCCTAGCAGCAACTTTTTCCTTTATTAGGCTCTGCTCAAAAAGCCATTATGGAGGTATCTGTTATGGCCCTCTAGGCACAGACTATTCCACGACCTTCAAGAAATGAATCTCTCTTTTAGTTTTGTATTCTAATTTTAGTCCAAGAAGCCAAGTCACATATCATGGAGCTGTGTGAGATCCTAATAAAAAATTCATAATGTAAACCTTTCTTCCACTGGAAATGTAGACTTGCATCAGTTGCAATAACTACCAACAAAAGCAGGAATGTAATAGTGAATTAACATGCAATTGCATACATTATAATGGCACAAACCAAGATATAATTTAAGCATAAAATGCGTTGTTTTATTTTAAATGATACTGTTTAGGATAGAAATACAGATATCTACAAATATGTAAAACAAGGGTTGACAACCACCCTAGAAAACCTAAAGTTTTAACAAGTAACAGCGGAAAAATGACTGATTTTTTTCTTCATTTTAATCAACCCCACTAAAACAGGTTATCATGCTTGTTTTGTTATCTCTAAAGGGCTCAGGAAAGAAACTATGGAAGAATCCCCTAGAATGGTACAAATAATAAGTAATGAATTTGGAAACTATCTTTTTGTGTTCTGACAATGTGTATGTCTGCTGGGGAAGCATTCTGTAAGTACGTCTTATATGTAAATCTTATATGTACAATAAGTTATGTAAGTAAGCTATATATATTTAATGGCTGGCATTTTCCCAAACCGTTACCATACCTGGTATACTGAATTATGCTTACACAACTGCTTAAGCTTTTTACTGAAGAAAATAAGATTAACTTAGTTTACCTACTCCAGGGTGCTTTTTGCCTTGAAACAAACCAGAAAAACTCTTAAAACATTCCCTTAACATTAGGACTGAGTTGTACAGAATCTGATTATCCTTTTGTTGTTGTTTCTAAACACAAAAGCTAATGCAAAGAAACCTCACCAAGAACCATACATACAACTACACATTGACTTGAATTTGAATGGTTAAAAACAATTTCCATGTCAAGCTGTGGGTCAGAATAATGTGTCATACAGTATTTCAGCCATTGAAGCCAACTTTGCTTCAATACCACAAATGTGAACATGAATTCTGGCACTTGTCAGCCTGTGATAAGTTACTAGCAGACTAATACTTGTCAGTGGAGCGATAACTGATTATACAGCAAAAATGTACCAAAGAAAGGTGATAAACATTATGCAAAGAAAAAAATTTTTAAAAAATCACACCACTCACTATAGCTCGTGGCAGAGTAATTCTGCAGTTCCTTGTTTTAATTTATCACAGCAAACTATCCAATACCAATTTTATCAAACATTTCCCAGTAGAATACTTGCAATGCAAAAAAACAGCAAAAGCAAATGCATATGAACTTTGATATATCTAGCAGCAAATTAAGTACAGTAACCTTGATAATACTGTCAGTCTGTATTTAATAGGATGGATGCTTTTCCATCCCACACTCTCAGACTGTACAACTGAGAGAGATGAGAGCCTTCAGGGAGCAGCCTGTACTCATTGATTTTCCACTTACATCTGACACTTCAGACAACCTAGACCCTCTTCCAAAAAGGCCGTTTTTTCATAATACTGAATGATCATCTGCACATTGAGAACAGGATATGTTTGACAGTTCTTCATTTTCTTACACCCCACACTGCAGCAGAAATGAAACACATAATCTAGCAATACATTACCATTGCACATCTAAGTAGATGTAACAGAGCCAGATCCCACCCTTTTTTCTCATGCTGAGTATCTGGAGAGGAACAGATCGAGATAAACAGGCATGACACAGCCTGTCAACAGCAGTTCACCAAAAGCAGGTCTTATTACACGCCACTCAAATAGGGCTAAAGGACTCAAACTGTAGGAACGAATGTAAAACTACAGCTTGGTTCTCAGTGATGCTGAGCATCCTCAGATGATGTGCAAAGCTCTCATTATCAGAGGCCTTCCCACACTAGGTGCAGAGCAACTTATTTTAGGTACTAGTTCTTATTAGCTGTATTTAAATCTGACAGAAGACATTAGAAGATTAAAGACGAAGTCTTAAAATGTTCTAAAGTTTCTGAACAAGAGGTTCAGAACAAGAGCTACATGACCATGAACTGTTGCCTTAATTGGTTTATCACATTTGTCATTACCATATAAAATAAGATGAATCTCTATTAACACATTGGTATTTAATATGCACACAGAATCAGATACAATGTAAATAAATCTCCAAATTAAATTTCTGTTCACATTTAATAATAAATAGCTTGATCATAGATTAGCTGGCAAATTCCAAATATGAGAATTACCTAATTGATAGTTAATTTTCAAATTATTTAAACTTACATAAAGAACGAATAAAGAATGTTTTTAATTTTAAATGCTAAAATTCATTGAACCTCTGATACTCAATTACAATCAATTTTAATCTACAACTTTAATGCAAAGGATAACTGAGTCAAACACCACTCTACTGTTTTATTAAACCATGTATCAAGGAGTTTGATTTAGTACAGCTAAACAGCAGCCTATGTTCAGAAAACTAGCAATTGGATTGCAACTAGCTCATCCGTGACCAAAACTAAACTCCTCTGAAGTTCAAAATAAATCATCTTGAATTCAGAGCAGCACATTACGCAAATGTGAAACAAAGTTGGAGGTATGGAGATATAACTGCCTATTAAAATCCAGAATGTTTTTTTCCACTTCACAGCTACCTCCATAATGATAGGTTCTAGCTGTAAAAACTAATTGACAGAACTGGATGGGCTTCTGGAAACAAAAGTTTTTTTCTCCAGCACTACTGGAGAAATGTTAACTGCATTTACCATCTGTGAAAGGATGATAACGCTTGTCGACAGTCCTCACAAGGATTTTGTCAAGGATTAATTAATATTTTTAAAGTGCTTTGAAGATTAAACATTCAATAGGAGCACAGTTCATTATTCATTTACTTTACGAAAAAGAGAATTCTTTACAACAAAACCAATAAACAACAAATTTAATATCCTTGTATAGAAGGAATAATACAAAATTCTATACTTGAATTCTATGTAATAGTTAAATTGAACCTTTTTATAAAAATCCCACCATTTTCACATTCTGATGCTTTTAAACCAACTTTCAGTATTTCAGAGGTTTGAAAGCATCTTTCCTTACGTTTCCAACCTGGAACTCAAGCTTAGTCATGGGTGTTTCCCAAAGCACCCCCATTCAACTTTCTTCTCAACAGAAGAAATCATCCTTCTTGACAGAGCATGTTCTTGACTTCAAAGTAAGAATACTCCCTCAATTCCATCTATACCAGAAAAGTACTTATTCCCTTCAGTGAGGTTGGTAAAAATCAGTGTGTTGTTTTCAGAATTAATCTGGAGAGAAGGCTGGATCAGAAAGAATGATGCTTGTGAGCTGAGAAATTTCACCTTCCCAGTTGGTATAAGGCACTTGACACAAGACTGCCATGCCAAGAACAAGATCTTTCAATCTGCTTCCACTGCTTGGTACTGTCTCTCATCTATTTTATGTTGGAAAAACATTGACTGGCAGCTGTGTTCTCTGCAGAGTGTGCACCAGGTGAGAATGAGGTTATTGGCATTTGAAATGCTGTGTCAGCACTTGGAGTTGTATTTAACTCTTCACTTCTGTTAGAAATTACTAGTGGAAGAGCCACTGAGTCTTCCACCACTGTAATGAATGACAGACAGAGGATTTTCCCCTCTAGCTGATTCTTAATCAGCACAAGTCAGCAGGAAATCTTGTACTAATGAAGTATGAATCCATGGGAATTCCTTAACTCTCAGCATAAGGTGGAGATCTTCCTACGCATTAACTGAAGCATTTCTAATACTGGTGATATTTTCTTCTACTCTATTACACTAATTTAGGACAATTACCTTATAAATTCCAGGCAAGACAACATGTAGCATTTAAAGTTTACCATTTTAATGCGAGTGTACACTTTTTATTTAATACTGTTGTCAACTATCCTTCTAGAGGTTTTTCCAATCAAATTTGTGGAGTACCTACCTTGTAACAGACTGCAGTGGATTAACAGAAAAGTTTTAAAGAAAGGAACTGTCCTTTCAGGATGGAGACTATGTATGTCAGCTATCAAGGGACTTCACAAACACACACACACACACAAAACAACTATGAAAAGCATCAGTTCAAAAAGCAGGGATTTTACAGTTGTGGTTTAAAATACTGGAAGAAGGATTATATAAAAGTCTGTCAATTTAACAACATTAGAGCCATGGTAAAATTCTTCAGTATTACATCAGAAACTCCAGCTTGTTTTCCAATTTATTTGGTTTAATGAATTATATTAAAGTTTTGGGGTTCTTTTGTTTTGTTTTGTTTTGTTTTCCCATTTCAATTTAGTGCTGCATGTGATGATCATGTCTAGGTGGGGGGGTTGTTTGTATAAATTGAGAAGTGGTGTCACACTAACAAGAAATACTATTGATTGTATCCATTCTAATTTAAAAAAAATTAATAATATCAGAAGGAGCAAAGAAAGAATTGCTAAGAAATAGAACTAAAAATACTGAGTATTTCTCAATATTTCTTCATAAGGGATACGGAAGTGAATTGCACCTTAAAGCAAATTAAAATAACTTAGGTTGTAGTTATAAACTATTTATATTATTAATGACTCAAGCAAAAAGAAAAAAACTATATAGAGACTGCTAAAGGTAAGACAGGTGAAGAGACAGGAGGACAGGGAGAAAAAAAATCAGTCTGTCCTCAGCTATCTACCATTGTTCTTATATCATTCAATTCAGAAATTCTGAGAAATACAATTTCTGTATTTTAGTTGACTAAGTACTATTAATCTTCTTTAAAAAAACATGTTGAAAAAAACCAACCAAACAAAAAGGGACAGCTTAAAAATAATATTTGAGAGGAAATAAAAATAAATCACAGACGTTCATTGGGCTAGCAAGCAGATGAGAGGCAAGAGAACAGTTTCACTGAAAGGAAAAGAAAAATTACTGTGGAAGAATCAGTAACTGGGACAAAAGGACAACTGCTAAAGAAACAAAGGAAGTTAAATTTCTGCTTCCAGATCATAACTCCTGTCATGCAGACAGCACAGTGTCCATTTATCACTTGCAAGATTGAGATTCAAGAGAAGAATACAAAAGCAGATGAGGGTTTAATCACAAGGAAGTACGCAGCAAATGAACACCTTGGAAAGCAGAGATGAAGGGAAGGAATGAAGACTTAAATAAAAGCAAGCCAGCAGGGCTGAAGAGCAGTTACTAGGAGAAGCATCATTCAAGAAGCTGAAATCATGTCCAAATTGAGGAAATAGAAAAGATAATGAATTCTGACAGGCTCAATGTAAAAACACAAGGAAGACTGGCCAAGAAGGAACAACTAGCAAAACACATGAAAACTAGTAATAAATCTTCCCTCAAATACTTCCAGAGCAGGATCCCTCCTAGAGACTTTGCAGAATGAAAGGATCAGCACAACAGGAACATGCAAAGACAACAAGGCAATTGCTGAGAATCTAAATGGCTTGTTTGAATTAGTATTCCGTAAAGAGTTTCCTGTGCTGAAATAGTCTGGTAGGGCATGGAGACTGACCAGCTAGAGGAACCATCTCAAACTGAAAGACCTGTAGAAAAGATTGTGTAACTACTCAAAAAAGGAACAACAGCTCATGAGAAACAAATGTAATTTTTCCAAGAATTACTAAATGTACTTGAGGGTGAACCGGTGAACCACAAACTGTGATATGTAACATCTTCTCTAAAGTCACCTCAGAAGAGCAGGCATGGAGAGTGGCAGATGCAATGATAACTTCTAAAAAGGCTCCTATACGTATAACTCTAATGATAACAAGCAATAGAAGGGGCAGACACATTAAAAAATTATACACAACAGATCAGTCAACATAGTTTTTGTAAATGGCAGTCTTGTTTGACAAGTGATAGAACCACAGAACAACCTAGACCATGTCATCACAATCAGACTTAAAGGGCTGATTTCTATCAGGTTGCTCAGTGACTCGTTCAGCAATTTCTGAATGTATCCAAGAATGGAGATCCCACAAACTCTCTAGGTACCTGTCCTGGTGTTTGAAAAAGAAATGTTCTTTACATCAAATTTGAATTTCATTTGTTTCAGCTTGTGAGGAGACTCTGAGTCTGTCTGCCTTCCCAATGGTCTCCCATTAGCTAGTTGAATACAGCAATGCTGAGGGTGCTGGCAGATGTCACTGTGAGGCCACTCATCTTCAGAAGGTCTCCCCTGAGCCTCGTCCTGTGCTTAAGGCTAAACAAACCCAGTTCTCTTAGCTTCGTTTTGCATCTTACGTGCTGAAACCCCCTGAATATCTTTGAGGTCCTGGACTGGTCTTCTTTCAGCGAATCAACATTGTTGTTGTACTGGAGAGCCCAAAGCTGGACACAGTATCCTAGAACTGGTTTCACAAGTGCCAAACAGGGGAGAAGAATTGCTTCCCTCAACCTGCTGGGTACATTCTTACTAATACAGCTGAGTATTCAGTTAGACTTCTGCGCTGCAAGGGTGACCTGCTGACTCATGTTCAGCCTGGACTTCTCTGCAGACTTGCTGCACTGTACTTCCTTTCATCACCCAGGTAATTACTGAAGACATTAAAACATTATCAGCCCCCCTATCCACCCCTGAGGAACACCAGCCACCTATTGGATTGTGTACCACTGATCACAATCCTTCAAGACCAGCAGTCTAGTCAGTTTTCTACCCACATCTCTCCAATATAGATACGTATATATAAAAGGATACTCTGGGTGCTCTTGCTAGAACCAGGGTTAAAAAATACTCCTTGATTTTCTCCTATCCGCACAACATCTTGATCAGAGAAGGATGGCCAGGCACAGTGTGCCCTACCTAAAACATGGTGGCTGCTTCCCATCACCTTCTTACTCTTCATGCATCTGGACAGAGTTTCTAGAACTGGCTCCATAATCTTCCTGATTACAGAGTGGAGGCAGAGCAGACTGTAGTTCCCTGGATCCTCTTCCTTGTCCTTCCTGAATATAGCTGTGACATCTCTCTTTTTTCCCAGTCATCAGGAAATTTTCCCCAAATGCCATGAACTTTCAAAGATGTTAGAGAGTGGCCTCACAGTGACATCTATAAGCACACTCCACAGCCCTGGAGGCATTTCACCTGATCCTATCAACTTTCGTGTGTTCAGTCAGTTTATATGGCCCCTTACTTGATTTTCTTCTACTGTAGGTAACAACTAACTCCTGCGGACTCTGCCATAAAGTCAGAGAGACCTGAGGACAAATGACACAAATAAAACCTGAGGTGAAAGAGACACTGTAATTCTTTCCCGTATCCTTTGCTATGAGCTCTCCTGCCTCACTGTGCATCAGAACCACAGTTCCCTTGGTTTTCTTTTTACTGCTGACATACTTCAGAAGCATACTGCTGCTCCTTAAAGTGATAACGGTGAACTAGAGAAAGGAAATGTTATCAATACTGTTTATTTGGACTTCCAAAGGTATTCTCCTTGGAGAACAACTATCTTCTGCTGCATAAATTTAATGGATAGACGCAGCTCAGGAAACACTTGTTGCTAGAAAATAAATACTTTCACAGGTAATTCCATAGAGCTCTAATTTCAGTATATTTTTGAGGGTAAGTAGAAATATTTTTAATTACCCATCTTTAGTTCTACTAAAATTGCTGCCTCCTAAGACTACTAAAAAAATATTTTCATCTACCAATTTTAAATGGAAAACATTACTGCCGAAGAATAATAAAAGCTTCACACTTGCCCAATTTTCATCACCATTTTATTTTTTCACACATGTATCCCAGTTAGCATCCAAGACTGCTCTGGTTTCAAAGTAGGAATTTCCCAGCTGGTGACTGGAAAACTAGAACAGTAACTCTTTGCATTTGGCCACATCATGTGCAAGAGAGAGATATAAAAGGGTACTCAGGCAAACAACTCTGGCAGTGTTCTTTGCACTATTTGAAAGACTCATTTTGCCTCAAGTTAAAAGGTAAATTGTGCATTCCTAATGCAGAAGAAATACTTGTCTCAGTTCATTGAACTAAAGCAATTGTTCAACAAGTACTTCACCTATACAAATATACAGTTCACATAACACCGAAGGTCAAAAGAGATTAGGTCAATCTAAATTTCAAAGGTCAAATATGCCACATATTTATCTTTAAATTCCTGTGTAGTAATACCAAATACTAGTGCCAACCACAGAAGAACACACAATAGGCACAACATTTGGAATATTCCTTATCTTTTCTCTATTCCAACCACTTACCTCCCAGAAACGGTTTTAAAAAAGAGCTATGCAAAGTTACAGAAAAAACAATCAAAATGCTGTAGATTAAGCACAGGAAAGGTATAACTTATGTATTTATGCATACAGTGAAAAATATTCATAGAATAAGCTACAGACAAAAAATAGTGCTAGAAGTAGCACGTGTAAACTGAGAAAGGCATGATGAAGGTCTGCTGTGCCATCCTTGGTATTTTCTATGATGATAACCATTCACTACAGAGTAGAATTGAATGCATAGTAATATTCTAAGGCTACGTGTTTCTTCTGCACGCAATTTCTCCTTAGTAAAGTTTCTTAAATTCTAGCTTTAGTTTCACACCTGAGTCCTTTCCCTTAATAAACATGCACAAACCCCTCAATTAATAGAATGTTATCATTAGCAACACTGTGGGAATGAATATGCAATTACTATAGGGTCCATAAAGCAGCAATGCATCTGAGCTTTACACAGTCTTTTGGTTATTCTCAAACTGCAATTTGTGGAATTCCTCTAGCTTCTTTGATATCTTTCTGGAAGCTTGCTCCTGTCAGCCATCACCTTTCATTATTTACAAGCAGAAATATCTAATTTTAATACAACAGTTTGTGAATATGGATCTTGAGATTTGTGTTTCTAAAGGACAATTATCCCCCTGGAGGCAATCTACTGGTCTTTGCAGTCACAGAGGGGAACCACAGGAATGCAGAATTTACAGAAGCTCAATCAGAAGAGTAAACAAAGGCTATGTATGTACTATTACCTCATCATATTCAGTTTAATTCAATTAAATAGATCTTATTCTATCTTGCCCTTGTAGATTGTGCATGCATTGAGAAAGCAAGCTCTAAGCAAACATCTTCAGAGTCATACAAGACTGAAATATAACTGTATTTGTCATTTTGGTCCCAGGTGCAACAATGTGGTTCATTGTGTTTTGTTTCGTTTTGTTTTTTTCTTGCCCTTAAGAGGCCACTGTCAATTACAAATACACCAGGCATTGGGAGCCATCGCACCTCTAAGAAAACTTCTTTCACTGATGGGGAAAACATGATGGTTGTTTCTTTTAGAGGCCAAAGAAATCTTGGATTATCATCTGCACAGTGACACAGCTCAAAATAATAGCCAAGGACAGAGCATCAACTGACATTTACTTTGATTTGGATTACATTTGTGTTTAGTTCCATTTAATACATTTGGGTGTTGTGAGCTGACCCTGGCTAGCAACCAAGCCTCATCCAGAAGCTCACTCACTCCCCATGGGACAGGGAAGAAAACAGATATAACAAGAGTGCAAAAACTCAAGGCTCAAAATAGAGACAGTGAAATCACTCATCAGTTACTGTTGCAGACAAAACAGACTCGAGTTACAGGATTTACGTTCATTTATTGTCAATTAAAAAACCAAAACAAAACAATTCAAATATTGAGAAACAAAAGATTACATTTGAATGCTTAAGGAAAAACACCTTTCTCCTTTGCCAGACTCAATTTTACTTGAAACCACACTTCACTTCAAACACCTCTCCTCTCCTTCCTAGTTTCCGCTGCTTCATTCCAGACACTCTCCACCTTTGCTATTGCCACAAGTTATGCTCGGTTCCTTCAGTGAGGCAAGGAAGACCACAAAATGTCAGGGTCAGTGCTTAGTGGTTTCTCTCTCTCCATTCTGCTGCTTCTTCGTTCTCATTCTTTTCCTACACTACATTCTCCATGGATTGCAGTCCCTTCAGGGGACTGCCATGGAGCAGCTCCTCCTTTTCTAACCTTATTGATCCATCCTTTGCCCCATTCCCTCAGCCTCAGTGTTTTCTGCTCCTTCTTAACTGTTTTCACTTGGGTTCCAACAACTTGGCTGATGGGTTCAGCTGAGTCCTATGGTGGGTCTGTTATGGAGCCAACTGCAACCAGCTTTGTCCAGCACATGGTAGTCTCATGTCTTTTCTCACAGAAGCCACCCCTGCCGTCTCCCCTCCCTACCTCAGCTACCAACACCTTGAGACCTTGTGCTGATTTTGGCTGGGACAGAGTTAATTTTCTTCCTAGTAGCTAGTATAGGGCTATGTTTTAGTTTGTGCTGGAAACAGGCTTGATAATACAGGGGTGGTTTTGTTATTCCTAAACAGTGCTTACACAGAGTCAAGGCCTTTTCTGCTTCTCATACCACCCCACCAGTGAGTACACTGGGAGTACACAAAAAGTTAAGAGAAGACACAGCCAGAACTGACCCAAGCGATTTTCCATATGATGTGATGCTCTGCATATAAAGCTGAGGGAAGAAGAAAAAAGGGGGGATGTTTAAAGTGATAATATTTGTCTCACCAAATCACCGGCATGTGTGATGAAGCCCAGCTTTCCTGGAGATGGCTGAACACCTGCCTGCCCATGGGACGTGGTGAAGGAATGCCTTGTTCTGCTTTGCTTGTGTGTGTGTGGCTTTTGCTTTACTTCTGAAACTGTTTTTATCTCAACCCACAAGTTTTCTCACTTTTACTCTTCATGATTCTCTCCCCCATCCCAACAGGAGAGTGTGGGAGAGTGGCTGCATGGTATTCAGTTGCCAGCTGGAATTAAACTACAACACACCTGTACTCAATACATTTTGGCAGGACTAGTTTAACCCATTAGGAATTATTCTGTGGTTGACTAAAGTTAATTGATATCACAGTTAGATTTCAGTTGAGGTGAATTAAAATACAAGCAGAAACTTCAAATAGAAGCTAATCTTTTTCAATTTTTTTTTTAAACTTTAGATTTATTGTCTGTGAGTTCTGCAATTGCCAAACAAATACAATTATTTTTATGAGAATTTAGTTAGCAGCAAATACTGTTTTAGTTTTACTTATCATATAGAACCTCTACTGCAAAGGACATATTAGTCCTGAAAAATGCTCCCTCTACATTCATTTGTGTAGTTAAAACTGGCAGTCAGTTTTCTGACACACTTAAGTCATATCCAAAAGCTTAGTAAGTTTTGTTGCTTAAACAAAATGCAAATTGCATGCAAACAAACCAGGAGTCATTTTGGCCATTTTCTGTGCTTTCCTTCACAGAAATATTCCTTTTAATTAGAAGAACACTTTTCTATACAGCAAAAATTTTGAACATCATTACTTATCATTACTTTAACACATATTTAGAGATGTGTCTTGTGTATGTTCACTCCCAACACACACTGGCTGCTGAAATGTGGCCGATTTGCCTGAGTTTTGGGGTTTTTTGTTGGGTTTTTTTGTTTGTTATTGTTTGGTTTGATTTGGGGTTTTTTGTTTGTTTTGCTTTTCCCTTGCAGCATTTAGTGTAATTTTCAATCCCATATTTTCCAGAAATGAGTCATTGCTGTTTGCAAAATTTTTAATCCCTTGGCTGCTTTTCAGCATCTCTGTCCAGGAACATACACTGGCCACAGTCTGACTGCATGTCACAAGGTGACATGGGTGCATTTATATGTGAAATCTGACCATGGAGAACAGAAAGAACCCATGACAATTCTTTATACTTTTAAAATGCAGGCTACTAAAAAAAAAAAAAAAAAAAGCAAACACTCCTTCAGCCACCCTCACTCCCAGTTCACATTCAGAGAATTGCTTTGGTTATGTCTCAAGTAATTTCTCACTGTTTCAGGCTGATTATTTATGTAGCCACTTCAGCTGTTTGGCAAAGTAATCCCTTAAGGTCAGATTTCAAAATTATTATCCACAGAAGGTTTAATATACATTAGTGATAACAGTTCTTCACTAATTCACAATAACCTTTCTGACTATCTCTCTATACTGTTGCACTAAATAACGTAACAGTAAATTTTATGATAAACAGAGCAATCAGAACTACCAGAAGATAATCTACAACCTACTTACTGCCAAAGGCTATAAGAAAGATAACAACTGTCCTGACGAATTGCAGAAAACTGTAACAAAACCTGAAAAACTTAAGTTCAAAAAAACCTTTTTTTGGTTTTTTGACCACTGTAACAACAAATTTCACTCTGATGGCTGGTTTCCAGCTGAAAACTGTTACAGAAGTTATCCTGTATTCATGTAATTCATAAAATGGTAACTTCCAGTATTTACCAAAACACAAATCCATGTTATAATTTTTCTGCCAAAAGAAAGCATTCATTTGAGGTTGTTTTTTTCCACTTAGCTTACAGAAAGTAACTACCATGAAAGCCACTGCCCATTAAAGCACCAGTTTAAAAAATAATATATGAAAATGAAATAAAAGATTAGGGAAAAACAGAGAGAGTATAATTTCCTAAAGCCCGGTGCCTTTATTTTTTTAATGTATTTATTCATTTTTTGCAAGTGCCCCATCAGTGACTGCCATTTGCCATTCAAATGCCTCAGAACTTTTCCATGAATCCTCTCTGAACTTTGATTTCTCTGATTGAACCAAGGCTTTTCAAAATACAATGAAGCCACAACAATAGACTAGAGATTTACAGTAATTTTAGAAACAGCTTTTGCCTTCTTCGCAAAGCAAATAATGCCCAGAAATACCAGAAAATGAATAAACCCACCTTGTTCTATGAAATTTATGATAATACAGCTTCTTTCCTTTTTAACACTGAACCTCGAAGCTAGAAAAAATTGGAAAATCATTAAGAAAAACTAACCAAGTTTCTCCTGTAGTCCTGCCTTCCATACACTTTCATTTTAATATCTTAAGAATGCAAAAACTGCCTGAGGATAGGTGATTCTTTTTTCTCTTCCTAGATTCAATCATTTCAGTCATTACCATGTGTTCTCTTTGGTATCTGTAAAATATAATACTCATTGTATGGAAAAAGGATATTTCTCTTTCAAAGTATTTTTTCTGATTGGATTTCTGTACAGAAAAGCCATTACAGTGCCCAGAAAGTCTTGTCTGCAAGATTAACACAGACACACTGAGATGCTAAGGAAATTATTAAGGCTTTAGATACATTGCCTTGTTATGGAAGAATGTCAACTGAAAATGAAAATAACCACAGAGTGAATTATATCTCTTAGGGTCTTTTTAGAAATTTTTATCTCAAGACAGCCACACTTAAAGGTTGGGATACATTGCACAAAGTTAGACTTATGCACATGAATGAGTTTAGACTCAGGGTCAATACCAGAACATATCCATTCCAAGTAGTTATCTACTTTTAGGGCATGATTCATCTCGTACTAAACAAAACATCCACCTTAAATGACTCAAAAATTTGGTTCTTCCCTGGCTGCAGAGTCTAAGAAACCAGCTCAGATGTCAAATTCTGGTTTAGAGAATAAAGGTCAATTATACTGATTCTACCCAAAAGATTCATATGAATTTTTTCCTTCCATTTATTTTCCAGAGGCTTCAACTCACATTTGTTTCTTTCACCACCTGGTGGATGTGTCTCAGAGGACCTTTGATAACGAGTATCAGAATAAGAAAATCCAGCATTTCCATTTGGGGTACAATGATTTACTAAGATTTCATAAACTAATTTCCCTAATGCACATGAGCCTTTTTCTCACTATGACAATTATCAGCATTTTGATAACTAGAAAAAACTCAGGTAGTTTGACTCTGAAGAGAAAGTAGTGTACTTCAACAGAAATTATGACCTTTCTATTTACTTGCCAAAGAAAGGACAAAATCTTATTCCTTTCCAGTGGACCTTGCACAGCAAACAAACTAGATTACTAGCATGGCTGCACCCAGAAATATCCTCCTTTGCAAGAGGGCTTAATCAAACAATTAATGTTTCTTTACAGTAAACGGAGGCTTTGCAGCTTCCTTCTCTGCATGGGAAGTAAATGATAACTTGCCAGTTGGAAAAAAGCCCTACTTTTCCTCTGCTCCCAAACAAAACACTAGAACCAGCATTTGTCTTTTATGCTGAAAAGCCTCTGTCTTTTTAACTGCAGAGGCCATGGCTTTCAGATTTTATGAATTTATTGCACATCTTTGGATTTCTTTATTTCACAAAGTAAGCGGGCTGTCGCAGACAGAAGCGACTTCTCCTACAGGACAAGACCTGCTTAAAACCAAATGACTAAATCAAACGATCGCTTATGTCATGAACCCCACACAGAACTTCTTCTCCTGTCGGACACAAAGTCTCCAAAGTAACTGCTTAGAGAAACCACAAAAAGTTTCCACAGGAAATGAGCAATTGAAATCATCAGGTCCAACAAATTATTTCATTATTCTGGAAAGAATGATTTTATTACTTTCAAAAGGGAAAGTTCTGTACATATCCTAACATTAAGTGATGGTTTTATTATTATTATAACCCTGCACAGTCAGAGAGTGTCACCTCAATTTCACAAAACTGCTGTAATTTCTACAGTTTAACAAAAAGTATTGCACTGAAGTTCAATCCCGGGGGTCATTACATTTTTAATGTGATATTTAACTCTTAAAAAGTTTTAATAACAAAAGCTGCTTTTACTGGGTTATTATTCTAACTGGCAGTTCTTGCAATTGTCACAGCATTCATGCCTAAGTAAATTCAAGAAGTACATTTTTCTCAGTCCTTTGGAGAATTTTAAATTTAAGACAACCTTTGCCATCTCTTCTGTACTGAATTGGAGAAAATTATTTTCAACTATTTGAAAACTCACTTTCTTCAAATAATAAGGTTCTCAGATCTAGCCCATAGAACAGAGACAGAATAAAGAAAGAAGCATACAGATATTCAGGTTTCTTTTATGGTATAGATTCTTTCATACTCTGCAGTAAAAATTCTTGGCTAATCTTTCTCTCTCCTTTTGTAGTGACAGTCTGTAATCTAGAAAAGAATTGTCACAGTATTGGAAGTTTTTTAGCTGAAAGGAACTTTTATAACTAGAGAACTTCATTACCAGTCACTGATAGCACTTTTAAACACACTAAAGTTTATTTTCACTATTTTCATGACAGACAGTTTTGATGTAAAAAAAAAAACAAACAAACAACCCAAATAAAAAATATCAGATGTTACTATTAATATTTTCTTCGTAATACTTTTACCCAATCTCTTCTTTCTCCTAAAGTTCTTTTCAGTAATTTTCAGCATTTCTTTCTCTCTCCTTCTCTGGACATTGTGAAATCTTATTTCTCACTAAAATATTCCACACTCCATCCTCAACTCATTCTTGTCTCCTTATCAAACATTTTCTAGCATGAGAAGCAGCATAAGAGAAGCCACCGTGAATTCATCAGCAAAACGAGAAACCCTACAACTTAAAATCATAAGCTTAAGAAGCAAGCATAAAACAATGTTTAGTCCACCATCTTAGCTAAGTTCTTAAAGTTTATTATTTCCTTCAATGTACAAACTTGGCATTACAGAATCATAGAGCTTGGATTCTGCCTTGTGCAGTCCAATACATTCCCTAAACTCAGGCAGTTAACTTTCACACAGACAAAAAGAAAGTATACAAACAAAGCACTGCAGAAAAATCTGGGATACTGGGCAGAAATCACTGATTTTGTCTTACAGTTTCATGGGAACTTCTGAAAACAGTCTTTAGTGTGTGCATCTTTGTATACATGTCTAAAAGGATATACCAAGATATTACCAGGAGTTTAAATACATGCAAATGCATGCTACTCCTATATTATTAAAAATACGCCTCTTTCTTTTTTTAATTGTTTTTTAAATTGGAGTACCAAAACCAACACACTCAGAACTTCCTAGGACAATCTGGAAAGAACTATCTTTATTTGGTATTGACCTTTAAGCAAAGTAGTTTACTTCTGTACCTAAGGCAATGTTTTGTTCCTGGTACAAGGTTCAGCATACTGGCTAACTTGACTCAAACATCCTACCAGGTTTTAGGAGGTGGTTAAACTTCTCAAGCTACTTCTATGAGTTTTTCTCTTAAGTTATGTAATCTCTTTAGCAGTTTTTCAAACTGATATTAACAGACAGGCAGATAGTGGTATCATTGCAGTGGCAGTTGCTTATGGGTTTTCTTAATAGAGAAAATTCTCACAGTTATAAAAAAAATGAAGGCTACGAAGACACCCAATAATTTTTTTTCATTAATTTTAAGCAAAAGGTATCCTCTAGATTTTTTTACAGAGTATTAAACCCCAAGTATAATCTCCCATATTCTACAACTCTACATGAACCATCTGTATTTTCAGAAATCCTTTTTCTGATTTTATATATATATATATATATTTGTACATGTATTACAATGCTGAAAGTACAGATTATGGAAATATTATTATAGGAACTGGGATTCTAAGATCAAATCAGAATATTTTGAACCGGGCCTATTCTTAGTTGGAAGAACTACTCTTTATTTACAATAAGTAAATTAAAACCTATTCTTATAGATGAATCTCCTTACTTAGAGTGAAATTATCTAAAATTTAATAGACTTTATGTTAGCTGAGCAACTACAGTGCTTTCACATCTTTTAAAATTATTGTGTGACAAAATATCCAGTAAAGATATATGGATTGCTGTGCACCAACAGAAGCTTGTCAGACTTCATGTTGAGTGTTTACCTAAATAATCCCCCTTCTTCCTTTGTGATTTTAAGACTAGTATGTACTTATTTTGTTCTCTGTCCTGATACAGGAGACAACATGATTCTGTTCTAAATGATCTCTTCTCAGTTGTCTTCCATTAGTGATTATTTTGAGCAACTGAGAACTATGTGCACAATTGCAAAGGGCTTCATTCATTAAATTACAGTGTTAAAAAAGCATGCTATAAACAAACATCATTAATTTTAGCTTCAAGCATGGATTAGGGGCATAGCAAGTCCCAGTGGAAGACACAATATATGTGCAATTAAAACACATGAAAAATTTGGGAAGAAAATAACGCAAAATTGAACCTGGGTTAATATTTTAACACAGAGAAATTATTTATTTGGAAAAACAAGGCTAGAACATGGCATTAGTAATGATGAACAGAAAATTATGCACAATGTGATATAGCGACAAAGAAACCTTCGTGATTATTTGTCAGAGCAGACCGATGATTATAATTTGACAGACAGTTCTGAGGAACTGTGACTGCAGAATATTAATATAGACCCAAAGATTTATAAAGAACTCAGGAAAATGAAAAACAAACAAACAGACAAACCACCAAACCACACCAAACACCCCCCTGAGCAGAACATCTAGGTAAGAAATGAGGGAAGTCTCTGCAGTACCTCATTCATGATGTTGTCAGCATCATGTGAAGAACAGTAAGTGTGGTCACTGAAGCTTAACAATTTAAAGAACAACATTGTTACAAGCTATGACATAGTTTTACAGAAATGTATGCCTGAATTATACCACCACTAAAAATCCAAGGTGAATATGGTGATCATCTCTCCAATATACTAATAGTACCCCTGCTTTCATTCATAAAATGTAAACCATATTATAGGTATCACTGCTGCAAGATTCTTCATGTATTTTAAAGAAGCAGCATTAAGTTCTCCTTTCTTTGGTCTTATACATTTCAACTTCAAGACACTAATAAAAAAATAGATGCACTTCATTTAGATTTTACAATTGTGATACTATGATCCTATAGAAGTATTTAGTCAGCTATTAAAAGGTCAATAAGACATGCACTTAGCATCCAAACTCCTGTAATACCATGAGCTTGCTTTCTTAATTTTTTAGTCTACCTTTATTCTTGCCAGATCAAGTATTTATGTATACATACATATCTCATACACATGTGCAAGGGTGGACAAAATTTTAAGATACATCCTATAAAAACTCATTATGCCCTAGATGAAAGGTTAAGTCCTCTCCCTCCTGTTACTTTTGTTCATACAGCTATAATGCATGATCTCCAAGACTCCTGTATATCCCTTGAGACTTAACTTTCCATAATTTCTAAGAATCACAAAAATCAGTGGTTGTTCCTGGCTTAACAGAGAAGAAAAAATCTAGACCAAGGGAAGAACTACTAAATTTTTTTTTTTTTTTTTAATATGCACAGAAACAAACTTCTTTTGTCAGAAGGTCCTCAGGAAAAGGGTTGTTTTCCCATTTCTATTTGATGCATGACAAACCAGTTAATAACCATTGTTTTATGTGATGTACAATTCTGTCAAAATATATTTGTAGAGCAGAAAATCTTTTAAGTTCTGGCTAACAAACTTTGTTTACACATGTTTTCCTACCACATGGATCTTTGCAACAGTCCTTATTTTCCTTACTTTCAACAGAAAAGCGTTACTGGAAGCCCCAAAGATGGCATATGTGCCTTTATGAGACACATATGCTGAGGTCGTAGATAAAACATTCTTTCTCACAGAGCACACTTCAAGCAGAGCAACAGCTGGACACATAGAAAAAACACTGGTAGTGTCCAAAATCCCGTGACCCATTTCAGCTGAGAAATAATCTCAGTCAAGTACATTTCACGAAGTTGAGATGACTCAGTAGTGTGTTGTCAGCTGAAATGCATCTTCCATTACACTGGACTTCATTAAAACAGGGAGATAAAATTACTGATGACAAGGCAACAGAGGTCTGTGGCCCTTTAGAACATATGCAGAGCTCCTTACTCCATCCAAGCAGATAGAGCAGATGTGTACTTTTTTAGTCTTCATTCTTATTACATATATAAGGCCTTTTGACCGCTTTAAGATCATCTGGTCTTCCTCTAACATTATCTTTAAGAATAAATCTTTGTAAAAAGTACAAGAAAATAACATTTCCCAATTCCTTTTTTTTCTCCTTAATTTTGTATTTCTCAATGAAAACAATGGTCAGAAGTAAATATTTCAGAATATAAGACTTCGGAAAGCTCCATTGCTTGATAATAGAAGGAATGGATATTATTTTTAGAAGGTTGAACTGTCAGTGGTGTCACCATCTACAATATATAATTTCTCCCTAAGAGGCATGCCAGAAAACCTCTGAATTCAATGTTCTCTGCAAATAACTTCCACGCTGTTTTACATGTTGGAAATGTAATAGCTTACTTTTTCCTCTTGGGGCGAAAGATATTAGTCTTCATTTCTGAAACAAAATATGGAATATTTTGGACAACATGGATTTGTTTATTTTTATGTCTTGCCTACACTGATGTTACCAAGATGCTTATATTTTACATTTACAAAAAAAGAGACTGACTCAGATTCACAGTCTAAACACTGAAGGAACCCACCCAACTCTTTTTGCTAGAATAAGCTGTTGAGAAATATCACATTATCTGTTCAACATTCCAAAAACTTTCAGACCTTCATATATTGATAATTACATCTAAGAGTTGCTGAAATACCTACAATGCAAAGTTACCAGAGAGCTCTTTATAATTCAAGTTCAGTATTTCAGGTGATATTATAATCTGCAAATCCATTGCGACAGAAAATCTTGTAATTTCTTATGTAACGTATGTGCCCTGCTCCCAATTAAATCCCAGTTATTGTAAGTTTTCCCACTGATAAGAAGAAGGGCCTGTTTTGTCGTTCAGTCTATTAATGTGGCACTCTTCAAGATATTTATTTCCGTGAAAACCTGCAAAAGTTACTGATTGTCGAGTAGTCTCTTGATAATTAAATTGCTCACAGGTCAATGAGGCGTTATTAAAGCTGTTCATAAATCTGGAAGAGAAAGTGGGCTTAGATGCAAGCTCGTGAATTTACTATTTTTGCTGACTATTTGTATTTGCTTGAAACTGCAAAGAAAAAGCAGGTATTTCATTTATCAGTAGGAAAATAGGAAATGTAGTTTAAATTGGGGGCAAATATTTCTCAAAAGGAACTGTAAATTAAAATATTACAACCAGAATATTGATCAAACTAGCAACCACTTGAAAAACCTATTTCTATTACAAATTTATTCAGAAAAAAGTTTACGTATTGCACTACATAGCCAAAATATTGTATACTTTCACCGTTATTTTTGAAGGTATTTCCATAGCCCTTTGCTTGCTGTGTTTCAGAGCTGTGCTACAAATGAATGACAAACTACATTATATGGCACGATGACATATCCAGCACTTAGAGCTGCAATTCCTACTGACAAACGGCAAAGCAATAATAAAAGGGTTGTGCTTTTGCTGTTGTGCTTCAATGCTGCAACAATGTTAATTCAAGTCCTCCCAGCTATATATAGTTCCAGTGGAAGGAATGCTTAGAGATAAGCAGAATTCATATGCCAGAACATGAAGAAAACTTCAAGAGAATACTTCAAAGCATTTTTCCTGTATTTTTTTTTTAAAGGAAAATTTTAAGACTCAAAAACGTCAGGGAGAGAGGACATGATTAGGAGTTCTTAATTCCTTTTAAGGGATTTATCTTTTTCTTATTTGAACAGTACCGCTAAGAGCTAACAATTGTTCACTGACTATCTTGATACAGGACATAATTTTAGAAGTCAGTGTCAGAATCAAAACCACCCACTAATCATGCATTCCACAGAAGAATTCCAGTTGCACAGCTGCAGAATACCTCAGAGCAGGTGATAGCACTCAGGAAACACAAATTAGATAAAATGGCTTTGGTAGTTTAGGTGTATATATATTTACACTGCATTTTAATAATATATTATTACTTTCAAAATAGAAGCAAAAGCAACCCAAAAATTACATATTAAGATATATATGACTGATGACTTATTACTAAGGTAAATTTTTCTGAGCCTTGGAATTTTTGTTTTGCATTATCTAACTCATACACAGGTTCAAACACTGTCAGACTATTGAATATTCAGACCAGCAAATATACAAAGACAGTTCTCAAACACAATCTTCTGTTGTCACTAAAGATATGGCTAAAATAAATAACATATCCAGCAATCTTGCAACTTGATAAATCATTAAATTGGCAATAGGATTGAGGACCCCTGCAGATCTGCATTTCTTTTCTTCAATAGCTGTGTAACAGAAATCAGACACTATGACAGTGTCCCAGCTGCAAATTTACTGCTGGTACTAAGCCAGTGGCATTAATTTAAAAGGCAACTCCAGACATAAAGCTGTCCAAGTATTTATGTGCAAAGTCCAGTAACAACATCCTGTAACAATTAAATTCTTTATTGTTGTGAATCCTGTAGACTTTCCTCTTATTTAACCAAAAGTATTCCAGGATTAGAGAATCAAAAGGAGCTTGAAGAAAACGATCCTTTTTAATTTTATTTTCTAACAGTTAAGGTTTTTGTGTAGCTGAAATAATGATTTCTAAGCTTGATGCAGCAATTTCCTTGACTATTATCAGCAGCACAATATCAAACATAGCTCTTGTGACTTGTCTTCCCTTAGCCTTGAAAAAAAAATCCCCCATACAGACACTGTAATAGGCAAAACATTTCTAAACTTTAGGTTATGATAGAAAAATAAATCCCTTCTCATATTGCCTTGACATGAGCCATATCGGTGAGGGCAGTAAATAAGCTGAAAAATAGTATACAATAGTATACCACTGTATACAACTACTGGGTACAGATAGGGTTAACAACTTCACAAACTACAATGCTGACATGTTTTTTTCCCCCTCTCTTCTTTGTGCTACAGGTACGGTAGAACCCATTACTGTTGAGATGCAGAAGTATGCAAACTCAAGATCAAACAAAAAAGTTATCAAATGGAAAACTCTCTGAATCTCATTATCACTTAATAATGGTGCCAAAAATGCATGTCATCAGTGCAAATCAAGGAAAAATATGGAAAGTGTGACTGGGATGGATTAAATGAGGTTTTTATCAAGCTACACAGTGAAGTATAAGAAACTGGATAATTACTTCACCTAAAAAGGACAGCAGAAATGCCATTATATAACTTCACAGTCTATTTGTCATTGGGCTAGCACAAACAAGCACAAGAGCCAGGAAAATTACAGCAGGGATGAGTTCATTAAACCAAGAACCAGAAGTTTATTGCTAGAAGGGAGCACACAGACACTTCATCTCCTGCTGCCACTGCTACCACACTCACATTTGGTTGTTGTAAGGGGAAAGAGAAGACAGCTCAGATGTATTCCCAGATTCAGTTTCTGAGAGAGCCCTCCCTACTGTTTCTCAAGAGACCCTTCTGGTCCTAAATACATGTGTGTTTTATCCTGAAGTAAAAAGTAAAGTCAGCCAATAACATTTAACTACTATGTGTTGCTGACCATAACACAATTGTTGCTGTTTGCTTGTCCTGTTCTTTGCTTGGTGACATTTAAAAGGATGCTCATGAAAAAGTGGACACGCTACAAGGAACATAGTAGCCTTTACTAGATTTTCTGAAGTTTGTATTTGAAGACTGGAATCATGTCCCTCCACAACTGCGATGAAGGTAAAATGAGCATGAAGAATCAGTTAACTACTAAAAGATGTAACTGCAGGTACTAGTAATTAGATGTTATTAACATATACAGACTAATCTTAACAGCTTGACCCAACTGTTCAAACTTTCATATATATGAGTTAGAAGTACTAATATCATCATTTGGTTGATGTGCTTAAGACATTTTAAGTCTCGTGCTGAAAATAGATAAAGTGAACCCACACCAACAAAGATGGGAAATATCTCCATCACTACTCATTCCATATACATAACAATAGCTGAGAATAAAAGTGAGAAATGTAGGGAGCTCAAGACTCTAAGTTCATAAGTTTTAAAAGAAAAATGTTGAGGGAGTAATACTATTTATTTCTAATATAATCTAAATTCAAGAGAGCAGTCAGAAAAACAATCTGAATTATTTACATTGAAAACAAACAACCAAAATATTTTCGAAAGTCAGCAACTCAGATTTACATCCAGAATACCACAACAGCCATCGCAAAGGTCTGAAAAAACAGTTGAACATTTTCTTTAGTTGTACCAATAGTAATGGTATTCAAAAGAAAATAACATTAAAAAAATACACATTACTGTGTACAATTTTGCACATGCTAGCTTCAGCACTCACATCTGCACAAAAATCACTAGTAAAATGAACTAGGTTGGGTAATGTTCATTGCATGGCATTTTGAGTTGAATAAGACATGAGTGGAAGCTCACAAATATTACTTTTGAGCAACCAAAGGAAAATTATTTTTTTTTCTTTGAAAGGATCACAGAGAACATTATAAAGATTTAAAATATCTTAGCTGCATAACCATAAATGTCTTACAACAAAAGGTCACTGTGAGTTATTGTGGAATAATTATTCAAGGGGCAAATTATTGAAACTAATCATCGAAGGTACACTTATTGAGAATAAAATTGTACTCACATCCTTGGCACATAAGGCAGCTGCTCAGCATGCAAGGAATCTGCTCTGCATGGTTTGCCCATCCGGTCTGCATTCTTGGATGTTAGTATATGGGGAGACCTCAGTGTGTTGGCACCAAGGAGTACAGAGGGTGGAGTGGTGTGGAGATACCACGGCCAGGCTCTGCATATTAGGCAGGTACAGGAACTAGATGGTACCATGCACATAGCTGCTGTCAAGTAAGAGATAAATATTCCATTCCATCCAACATGCTAGATGCTGAGCTAGCAGTTGTGGGGAAAATTGTCCTGTGGATGAACTTTCCTCATTATAATCTCATTATAATACCAAGACACACCTCCATCCCAAAGGATACCTGCCTCCATGTTTCCTTGAGCTCTCTGAATTTTTTTAAGTCTATACCTTTAAAACCAAAGTGAGAGAATTTTACTGCAATCAATAACAAAGGTATGTATGACAGAGTCACTCAAGTTCCACCTAAATGTATAAAATAGTATAAAATACCCTAACAATAGGAGAAAGTTAGTGAAGACACCATCACTGAGAAGTCAAGGAGACAGCATTCCAGACTTCTGAGATCAGTCAATGGGCTGAGCCTATCTTCTCCCCCAAAAGGGCACTTTTGGGTGAGATTTGCACACTTGGTTATACTGAGTGTTCTCCCGGGAAACTTAGACTTCAAGCTTGTATTTGTAATCACACTAGTAGCACTATATAGTCATCTTAGTACATATATATTTGGTACCTAAGTGTCAGGTAAAGTGTATTTTTGCAACTGAAGTGGTTTTTATCAAAGGCAATCTAAAGAACTACTCATACCTGTTGTTTTAATAAACACCATTATTTGTAGATCTAGTCATGAGAATTTCTCATTGGATGCGCTCAGGCTTATACTATATATTATACTATTTGTGAATCCATGTAAGCACGTAAATTCAACTGCCATGACCCAATACTGCACTATTAGTGAATCCATAATCATGTGAATTCAACATAATGCCAGACTGGCTGTTTAGCATGATCGGATTTATAGTGCCAACTTGAGGTCATTTGATGTAATTGGGCATCACTTGGAAGCTAAGATCTTCTGCCCCCAGCCCCCAGTAAAATACTGAGGACAAGCTGGAATGCAAGGGGGTTTAGTTTCTGCCAAATGAACGCTTTTAATGCAACAGTTATGTAGGTATACTTTGGCCTATAATACTAGATTTGCAAATACACTTTCCCTTTTGAATCCCGTCCACTAATCTCCGGGTCTTTATTAACTTGATTCTAAATAACACGTTCTACTATGCGTCAGTTTCCCCCGCACCTTCTCATTTTTCCCCTTGTCATCTTTCATATGCTACAGTAGTGAACACCTGATAGACATATATGCCTCCTTACATTTCACTCATTGGTAAGATTCAATCAAAAAGACCATAGAATATCTCAAGTTGGAAGGGACCTATACGGATCAAAGTGCGACTCACTGCTCCTCCCAGGACTACCTAAAATTAAACCATATGACTAAGAGTATCATCCAGACTCTCCTTGAACTCTGACAGGATTGGTGCTGTGGCCACTTCCCATGGGAGCCTGTTCCAGTAGAGCAACCACCTTCTTGGTGAAGAACCTTTCCCTAATGTCCAATCTGAACTTTTAATTCCATTTCCTCATGTCCTATCACTTGTCACCAGAGAAAGGAGATCAGCACCTCCCCCTCATCTTCCTCCTCCTTGAGGAAGTTGTAGACTGCAATGAGGTCACTGCTCAGCCTTCTCCAAGCTGAACAAACCAGGATGAGTGGCTGAGGTCATTTAAGTCTTGTTCTTGAGATCTTTCATCATCTTGGCAAACTACTTTAGCACTTGTGTATAAAATAAGAATTTCTTAAGAAGACGCAAGGATGCAGAAGCCACCTTTTACAGGAGATATATAGTGGTTTTGTCTGTGTTTTAAGACGCATGTATCATCAGTACAAATACAACTGGCTGGGGTTGCTTTTGTTCCATTGCATGAAAACTAACCAAAATGCCTGCTTTAAGATACACTGCTGATGTAAAAAAGCATTTCTGACAGTAAATACGAGTGAGGAAAATACCAAAAACCATGAATCCAAACACAAAAGTTTTAACTTACACAACACACTTTTTACAGGAAATAATTAAACATAGTCCACATCTTAACCATTTTAGTGATTGAAATGGACACCATATTCTGAAACAATGTTTTAAAAGCTGCTCATGGGACCAACAAGCTCAGAAACAAACTGACTATCTCTCATGGGACAGACTTGAAATATCAGCAACCTCAAAACCAAACTTCATATATAACCTAGAAAAACAATGTCTAGCTGAACAAAAATATTTACTTTTCAAAATGTAATTGCTAAGACAAATTCCCTAGTCACCTGTTTCAAGATGTATCCATCATCAATAACCTCAGAGCACAAACAAAAAAAACCCCAATCCTTTCTTTTTTAACTACTTTATACAGCTGCAGAAAAGTAGGGCTTTATCGAAGTGACTTCCTTTCTACATAGTATTTTCAAAATATCAAGACAGCAAATATTTAATTAACAAAAACAATCTTTAAAGTGTATTCACAAATCATGTGTTGTTTCGACAAATATTGTGTTACATTAAAATAATATTTCACCACTGAATGAATACTCCCTTTTGTTCGAATATAGTAGCACTTTGCAGTTTTTATTAAATTAACAGCCAGAGAATAAAGTGTTGTTACACAATAAGAGATAAGAGATATTTCAGTATCTAATTAGGAGAGGTGATAAATATACAAAGAAAAATTACAGAAGTAGAATGCTGGAACCTTCAAAGAAGACTCCTCACTTATGTACCAGTACTTCTGCTTTTCAGTCTAGGAACAGATTTATTATCATGAACTACATTGCTATCGTTTCAGAAATTCATATGTTTTCAAATAGGTGCAGAATTTACTTTTCCTTTGGATAAGTTTGAAGTCTTTTATTTCGAGAAAAAAAAAAAAAGAAGTTGCAAGTACCACAATTTACAACAGTGAATAGCAAATAATTACAGCAGACATTTGGAAAACCACCAATGTTTAAGAGATTTTCAGCTGTTGGCTAAACAACTGCAAGTATCTTTGCCAAAACCAGAATAAAATGTCTAATCAAAAGTGACTTTTGCATACAGAAAATAACTTATTCCCTAATCTATTTTAAGAAGAAAGTTCAATCAATTATAGCAAAGACTTCAATTTTATCTATTCAGTTATGCAACCCAGTTTTCAATTCCAAACTCATTCAGAGCTTACAAGCTGCACCTCATGTGTTAGCACATACCAAGTCTGTTCCTACTCCAGTGGTTCACACAAATTCAGTTCTAGAAATTAAAGAGAGTGTGCTAGCAAGCAATGCTGTACTGCTTTTACTGTGCATTTCTTCCACAAGTTCCACTACAGGCACCCCATACATTGCTGGTATAAAGGGAACTACCTGACTGCACACAAGAGAAGACACTCAGGAGGCACTCATGAAGCTTTCACCTACGAGGTGGCAAGTCCATGTCATCTTTGACTCTTAGATCTTATTTACTGCTCTAATTGTGAGCAGAGGTTGAGATACTTCTCTTAGTTCTACACAGCGTAAAATATTGCCATCTTGAATTAAACCATCTCCTCTAATAGATTTTCACTCTACAAAGCAGTAAGGTTACAGAACCAGAGAGCTTTATGATGTTCACCTACAGCATAAGCAATTTTTTCAAGCATTTCTCCTCAGTAAATATAAGGGTTATAAGGTTATTAGTTCAATCTTGAGACATGCTCTACTATATTTAAACATTAAGAAACTTGATGCTATATTTTAGACTAATTTTTACATTTTTTTAAATTCTGGTTCTTCAACTCAGAAACTCATAACGAGGTGAGCCACTGAGAACAATACAAACATAGAGAAAACTGCATTTATTAGTGGCTTAATAGGCAAATTGTAGAAAATTGCATGAAAACAGCATATGGATCATGGTGTAGAAAAAGACAGCACATATAAATATACAAAGGCATACACAAAAAGGAAATAACTTTTGTTCAAGATCGCCTTGTAGTAAAAGATGTTCTAGAAATGTTCTCTGAGGGAAAACTACTTAGGCCCTCAGCAATGCAGCAAGTGGGGCAGAGAATATAAAGAAACGGACAAAATTTAAAAGATCATATGAAAAAGAACAAACCTTTCAAAGATGACTGCATAAGGACATACAAAATACAGATTTAAGGTAAAACAAGCAAGTCTATTCCATATAAGACTAAGCAATAGTGATATGAGTAATGTCATCCTTATAAAATTTCAATATATGGAAGACATATAAGTCATATTTTAAAGATATGAGTATCTAGAGCTCGAATACACATTTTGAATACATATTAAAAAGTAACTTTAACTCATGATCTTTCCAGAAGATATAAAAGCTGCAGATTCTCTAAACTTTTGAAGCAGAAATCAGCTGTTTCTTGAGATACCTTTAATTCAATGCATGCCCATTAAAACACTGACCTAAAAGCTGGAAAAAAAGTGCTTTAGAGCATGTACATGCAGGCAGTTCTTATGCTACTTCAATAGCATACAAAGTTAACATTAAAACATAAATAAAGCATTTTGCCTCAGTTTAAGGTCTGTCTTGCAAAATGGTAAATTCTTGTGCAAAGAACTCAAATAAATTTACAACCAAAGCATGGAAAAATTGATTTTCCACTTAAAGAAAAGAACATAATTTCTACCAACCTTCAGGATCAAGGAGTTTTTCTATGCCCAGATGTTGCCTGGCTATGTTGAAGGCATGGTCTAATCGTTGTACAGGTGACTGCTGAGAAGCAACAGCATTCCAATCAAATAGGTCTGGTCTAAAACAAAAATAACACGAACATTAAGTTTCTCAATTTTTAGCATTAGATTTAAATGCATATTTCTACAGCTATCTATCAGCGTCAGCTATTACTTTTTTATTTCCTTAATGAAATAGCCTGTTCAATCAGTGCTGGAACTAATGAAGCTTGATTTCTAATTGGTTTGCGCCCTATACTCATCCATGTCCATCACCACCACATTTACCACATTTCATTTCTCCAGTAAGTCCCATCAGCCTATAACCTCTACTCCCTCAAACCACCTGTTTTCACCCATAGCACTCTGCTCCTGTCACTGCTTAAAATGCCCACAGTGAGTTTGCTCCCCACTTCCAGTCCCTAAGAGTGCCTGGGTGAGAGGGGTGATGTGCTGTGGCCATGTACACTGAGACTGGCTTGTGGCGGTCGAGCAGGATGGAACTACTGAGGTAATTTTGCAGCCTTCCTCCCTTCTGTCTCCAGCCATGAGTTCTTCACTTCTCTTCCTATTTCTAAGAATGGAATTGCTACTGAGATTACCAGCTCGCTGTTATATCTGATCAAAATTGGTCAACAAGTTCAAAAATTCATGACCTGGGAACATATGCAGCATATGTTCACATGACACATTTCTTAACAAAACCTTCAGAAAAAATACACACTTTTCAGATGAGTATAGAACTTTAGTTCACTCATAGGTTTTAGCCGATAGCAGCAAAAGCTCTAGAGCAATATTTACATGCTCTTGCAGGAAAAGACAGAACGACCAAAGCTAAATTATTGCTCAGATACACAGTCTGAGCCCTCGTTATTATCAGTTGTGCTATTTGCAATATAAATAATGTTAATACATTGTGATCTTTGGCATTTCATCTGAGAGTTATCTATTAGGAGATCAGAATTTGTTTTCAAGTGCTCTGGAAAAATAGTTTAATCAGGTATTCTGTAATTAATGTGTATATAATATGAAGAAAAACAACTACACTATTTGTGACTTTGACAGAGTGTTCTAAATCAGAAAATATTTAAACTTACAATTTTACGTACAGATAAATCAAGTATGTTATTTACAAATTAAAATTTTGCAATTAGTTATGACAGATTTACTTACATTTTTATTAATTTTAAAAGTTCATTTTAAACAGTATGTCATAGTTGTAATAGATGGCAAAAAAATTCACTACATCGTACTCTACTAAGAGAGCAAAGGAAAAATACTATTTATGTATTAGTAACTTCCCAGTTATGCACCATTGTTGTCTTTTTTTTTTTTTTTTTTTTTTTTAAATGAGAGGAGAGCTTCTCTATGCAAAGGTTCTTAGACATTAATTAAAAATAGAGGTTACTCCTTCCCACATGCAGAACAACTTCAAAACATTAAATTTGGCTGAGGGCAGGACAGAAAGAGAGATGAAACTTAAGAGGTGGTAATCGCTGTTTCTAGTCATGGATGCATTAAGTCTCTGATCTCATAGACTGGTTTGTGTACTAAAACACAGGCATTTTCAAAATACAGATTATGTCTGCACAATTTTTTCCGTCCTTCTTGTACTGGGTATGACCGGGATGGAGTTAACATTCTTCATAGCAGCCCACATGATGCTGTGTTTTGGATTTGTGGTTAAAACAGTGTTAATAACAAACTGTCTGTTGCAGAACCACGCTTACACAGCATCAAGACCTTTTCTTTTTTTCCCTTGTACCTTCCCCAAGTGAGTAGGCTGGGGCAGGCAAGAAGCTGGAAGGGGACGCAGACAGAAAAAGTGACGCAAATTAGCCAAAGGGATACTCCATCCTATAAAACTTGCTCAGCAATAAATGCTGGAGTAAAGGAAGACGGGGGTTGGGGGGTTGTCTCCCAAGGTGTCTGCTGCTTGACAAGTGGCTGGGCATCAGTCTGCTTGTAGGAGATGCTGTGTTATTGCCTTTGCAGCACCTGTTTTTGTATTCTTTCCTTCAGTTATTAAACAGTCTCTGTTTCGACTCATGAGTTCTCTTGCTTCTGCTTTTCCTATTCACTTCCCTGTCCCAGGGGAGCAGGGGGAGAAAAATGCAAGGGTCTGTGTGGGTGCTCAGCTGCTGACTGGGATCAACCCACCACACTCCTACTCCATACACTACAGGCATATCGTAAGCTCATTTATCATATTTAGCTGAGAGAACACTGTAGTAACCACAAAGGTTTCCATTATAACTTTCTTAAAAAGCACTGCAAGCATGTGTTGCACAAATACTACAGAGACAAGGGTGTAAAAGATTATTCAGAGGGAAAAAGCTTTTAGCACGAAGAAAGAAAAGAAAGAGACCTCCTCCCTCCCCAAATGTTTTTATAGGGATTTGGTTCGATGTTCTAGTCACACTTCTGCTGCGCAGAGCAACACATTATATTCACACAATCATGACTCGTTTGGTGATATAAGATTTTATATATAGGAATATGTTTTCTCCTAAACAGTCAGGACTCCACTTGACAAGATCAATAACATTTAGAATTCTTCATTGAGAAATGACACAATATTGTCTTATTCCTCTTGAAAAAAAAAAACCCAAACAACTCTGTCATCATTAATAATATCTTAGGTGACCAATTTCATCCAACTTCTCAATTGCATAATCCAGGAGGATATTTTCAAGTTAATGTGCCCAGATAGGCCAAGACTATTATCATCACATCTTGTGCAGAGGTAGAATTCTCAAGATAAGACACAGAGTGAATGATTCAAAACAAAACAAAAAACCCACTACACACACAATACAAGCAAAAAAACCAGTCAAGCACTCAAACCAAAAGTTTGAATAACAACATTTCAGATAACACCATGTTGTAGAACACCTCGGTTGAATTTGCATGCTTACTAGCTCTACTGCATATGCATGTGCCTGTGTAGAGCATGTCCCTTTTACACCTACTACAGGTGGCAAAAAATTGAGCCCTCTGAGACACAACTATGAAAAAGAAGTACTAAGAGCTCTTCAGTAAACCACTGACAGGTTTCTTATGAATTTTCTTAGTATTGTACATACAGAAGACAGCAGAGAATCGAAGTCAACTTAAAAGTATACAGTGATCTACAGCGATTCAGCTCCGACGGCAACAATTTAATTAAAAAAAAAAAAAAAAACTTTCCCTATTCCAACAGCAATTTAACTTTCTAGATTTTCCTTTTGTTGAAAGAATATTTGAGTATATGCATTTCAGTAGCACCATCACTAGAATACAAGTGTCGTAATATCATCTTGAGGCATCCACTTCTCAGTGCGATGTGTCTAGATGTTTCACAGGATATATTTATGTAGCAAAACTACCAAGTATTATTTCAGGAGATGTTACAGCCTAGAAGTTTAAGAACTGTGGTATATGGCAAATAGCTTTTAAAAATCACTTAAACAGCACTGAAGCAGGATTTCAAATAACGTGTTGTTAGCTTTCTTGGGAGTTTAAATACAGGGATGAGTAGGTATGGAATAGTAGGGGAAAGAAATAAAATGGAATGCTGATTCTCCGCTTTCATTTTCTCTCTCCATATTATGCAAACTGTACAAAGGGAGAGGAAATTTGTTACGTCTGCAGCTTGGTTCATGTCTGACAGGGAGTAAAGCCAAGGAGACATAACCAGCAGTCTTCACTCCTCTCCCTGAACACATTCAAGTATTTTGTGACAGATACACTCGACCCCCTCCTGCCCCCAGCCAAACCAGCAGCAGTTTGGTTCAGGCTCCAGACGAGGTAAAGGCCTGAGCTGCAGCCGGGCCAAGAACTCCTTCCAGGAGACCCACAAGGAAGCAGAATGGCACACTGAACACAGATAAATTGTGGGTTCAGGGCGTCTTGTGCATACCTTACCCACTGTATGCAATTTAAGTATGAGTCAATCACTTTATTCCATAAATATATCAGCCTGGGTAAGCCTACTTTGAGCTCCCCCTACTAAACAAGTGTGGCTGTATGGCGATGATCTTCTACTACTCACAGATCACTGGATGAGCCCAATTTAATCATTTAGCTGCAGCCCCTAGCAGCGATACAGAGTTTCAAGACACATCTTCAAAGTTTCCTCTTATTTTCCCCCAGAGACGACCTGCTAAATCTTTGTCAAAAATGGAAAGCTAATTTTAATGCATGCAGACATAGCTATTAGGATCAAATAATCGCCCCAAAAGTTTATGAACAGAGAAGAAAAAATAAATGGAATTTTTCCATATGGACCTGAAGTTAATTCATTTTAGATGCATATGGCAGTGAATCCTGAAGAGGTAATGAATTTTCCAAAGGTGTAGATTCAAGAAAAGCAAGAGAAACAAAGCATATGCTCCAGAGGAGAATTCTGAAGGAAGAGAAAGATTTTGAAGATACTTTAACATCACAGTATGCACTGTTTTAATTTCTTCAACATTTCTGATGTGTCTCATTTCTAAAGTATCACAAGCCTTTAAAACAGCAATCTTTATAACTTATGTAATGTTTGGTAAAAAATAATTCCACAAAGGTAATTATGAACATCACAAAGAAACATCATGCATGTTTAACAAGCTATTTTCTTAAACCATATTCACGTCTAGCTAAGGTTTTAATGCTATTAGAATTGGGCTGCGATAAAATAATTTAGCAGAAGAGCTACTTGCAGAATTAATAAAAACAACTTCCCATTGGTGTATGTAGAGAAAAGCCACATTTAGATAATAAAAGTTACCATCTCCTTTTCAAGAGAAAAGTTGTCATATTGTTGTTGTTCTAGCTTTATTTATACAAGAAAATTTTGTATATGTTTTCAGTACAATGTAAACAAATCAGAAGCCAGTAACCTAGCAACTTGTTACAATAAAAGTATTTTCATACCTCTTCATACCATTGCTTTTACTTCTGCTTTTCCTTTAGCTTCCTGAAGACAAACTTTTGCTTCTACCCAGGACCTTTTTTCAATACCATTTTCCTGCTCCCCTCCTCACTCTGCCATCCTGAAGCAGAAACAGCTACAGTAAAGTGCTAATTTCTAAGGCAATCACCTGGCCTAACTTCAGGCATTTTAAGAAAACAAGAAGGAGGCTAAATAATGCCAGTTGCTCCCACTTCTAAATAAAATACCAATACCAAATAAACAAAAAACTCAACAAAGTTAGAGGAAGGAGGTAAAGCTCTCTCTGATACCCATCTGGAGGAAAAAGATTACAAGAAGTAAACAGCGAAAGCTCTTGGGATCTGGAGCCTGGAGTAGGGAGAGTTTAACAGGACTGACCTGTCTTCCTTTTTTAATTTCCAGATATTTCTAGGGTGGTGGTACCACTCCACCACTGCTGCCTTATTTGTTCAGTTCAATGCAGAACATACCATTCAGGGAACTGTAGCCCAAGTTTATATTCTGAATATCCACACCCTGGGCTCATTGATTTGCCCTTGTAGCTTTGCCAAGTAACCTGTGCTCCACTGGTCCTCACGCTCGGTATTAAAAACAATTGCTAAAGAGCCTAAATGTCCACAGAGAGCTGGTGGTTATACAAATGGGAATATCTAGTAAAAGAAACCCCTTTGTAAAATGACAGAGAAAGGGCATTAGATCTATCTGATCAAAACAAAACAGTCAGCCATAAGCAAGGGAATAGTAGGTTAAGACTATGAAAGATTAAACTTCCTACTGAGAGTACTGCTCATAGGCTACATAGTTTATACAAATTCCACACTACTGTCTGAACTGCTAAAAAAAAAAAAAAGATAGATTGGTTTTGGTTTGTTTTGTAACTTAAGACATGCAGTTATTTCATTATTATCAGCCATCAAAGCAAAAGGAATCACATTGGATCTTTTTGGGGATTCACGGAGAGCCAGTATTCTCTCCTTGATAACAACATTTAGGCATTTCACGTATTAGAAGCTCAAGGAATTTTGGAGTTGAAGTCATTTCGCTTGTGCACGCATATTGTGGGAAGTCAACAATGCTGCCTTAATTATTCTTTCCTCCATTCTTGAGCTTTTTGCATCTGAACTATGAACAATGATTATTTAGTACTATCTAGAACATTTTTGGAAGGCAGGTACATAAAATATAACAGTGGTATAAACAGAAGAACAAGCTATAACAACTTTCCCATGTGTTTGTTCCTTGACAATTAGGACCTCGAATATGACTATGATGAACATAACAATATTTTCTATAATGCACTGTCTGTCCTCAAATGTTTCATACAAATCACTCAGCCTGGATACTTTATGGTGAAACAGGTAAATACTATTTAGCAATAAAACTGAATTATATACTTAGAAAAACACATAAACATGATGTAAGAGAGGATGGGAGGGGGTGCATTTTTTTCTTTTTCAAGACCAGATGGACACATGGCATATACTGTTAGTAGCAACTCCAGAGTGTGTTGATATCAAAATGAAGAAGAGATGTAAGTCTATCTCCCATCTTTATCTACTCAGTCGACTTCCTTCTGCTATTCTTCTTTCCCTTCCCCACACTCAAAAGGAGCTGCCCATAGACAAAGCTAGTGCAACCAAAATCTAATTGAGGTTGAACAGGAAAGCTGATTGAGGATAAACTAAAGACATAAACTAAAGACACAAAAACCAATATAAACGTAAGATAGTGTATACTCTGATTTATTTTAAAGTTCATATGTATTTCCTTCAAAAGTATTTCCCATTATCTGCTGTGAGCTGCAAAAAGTCAAGTTCACAAAAAAGTTAACTTCATTTCCCTGAAGTCACAGTGAAATCTTGTGACTAAAAATTTCCTACTTACTGTAAGCAGTGTTTTGTGAAAGTAGAATGTTAATTAGATCTATTTCTAGTAAGCTACGACTTGAAAATTTGAGCTCTCAGCCAATATTTCAGATGAGGCAATACAGATACTACAGTGTGGTGTATATTTTGGTGCAGTTATAAGAAAAGGCTTGAATTATTTTTAAAAGAAAAATACAATTGTAAAAATAGTAGTGTGATTTTGGTACACAGTAGGACTAACCACGGCATGTAGCAACTGATCTTAATAGCTTACTACTTTATGCCAAAATACCATTCTTAACATTACACCATAAAAGTATTACAAAGTACTGTTTTTAAAAGCAAATGAAATCGGATTGAGTTTAGAAAATAAAATGTATTGTTTGCATATTGTGACTGATTCCTATAGGTGTCAAAAATAAATTACTTCAATGCTACCAGGAAATCTTCCCTCACTTTCAGTGCGCATAAATACTATGGAAAAAATTGGCTATCATCATTTTTTCAGTGTTGTAGAGATTTTTGGTTGTTTTATTGGGGTCTTTTGGTAGCAGACAGTCTAGGCATAGTGCCAAAGTTGGCAAAAATACACATACCAGGCACCAAATCCACCACATGAGTTCATTATCGTACCTGATTTTCAAACTATGGCTAGCATTTTTTTCTGACTAATTCTGCTTCCGTTCCTGAGAACATCTAAATGTGATGAAGACTGTGCATGCAAATTACAGTCTGAGGGTCAACGCGAAAGACTTATCGCTTACCTCTGAAATACACCTGAAGGAAGGGCTAAACTCAAAGACTTCAGTGTCAAAAGAAGCTACTATTTGCATAAAGACCATTTTTGACAAATCAAAAAAATCTCTTAAGTTTTAGGAATGATGAACATATGTCTTAAATCTTTAAAAATAATATTTTTTCATCAACGTGTTTTATACACGTACTACATTACTTCCTATTTAACCATAAAGACAAACACAGCTGTTCTGACAACTAGATCAACAAATCCTTGTTTTCCTTCAAAAGCTCATCTCAATATAAAAATTGCTGAGATAAAGAGAGATACTGAAACTTATTGTAGAGAGGGACAATAATGAAAGAGGAAAAAGTACAATAGAAAAAGTGAATTAATAAAATACAGAGGAATAAACTCAGAGGAAGACAGGAAAAAGAAGAGAACATCTGGATAAAACTTTATGGAGAATTGTGAAATGGAAGAGAAAAAAGTACAACAGGAGAACTTGAGAAATAGAAAATCAAACAGCGAAAACAGAGAAGCTAAATTTAAAAGTGTTTGTCTTCAGAGGGCTTGTCATTCTATGTATGCAAACCACAAAATATTAATAAAGCACAGGATGTGTGAGACACCGGCTTTCTCTGAGATTTCATCTAAACTGGAGTTTGATCAACTTTTATTAAATGTATATTCAAACTGCCTTACTTAGGCATGAAGCCAAGATACTGACACCCAACAAGTAGGTACCTTCATTTTAGAGTGACTAAGTTAGGTGCCAGCGCTTCTTGGAGAAGGCTTTTCATTTTTATAGGATGGAACTAAGTGCTCCTGAACACTCAGTGTGTGTTCGTGTACCTATTTTATTGATTGTATCTTGAATCTTGAAGGGCAAATCAGTGCTCCTGCATACTGAACATGAAGTGCAAAGTCACCAAAAATCAATATAGCGAATACACTAAGTACAGAGGTTCATCTTAAAAATTACTGACTCAGGGCTTCTGAGAACATTAGGTCTTCCTCTGAGACTTCTGCAGAATAACTTAGTGACAAAAGTCCAGAAGAAGACAACTGGTGTGTCTTGGAGACTTGCCTTAGGGAATCTGAATGCACACTTGCCGTTTCCCAGATGAGTGCATTAACTACTGGGCAAGAGACCAGACTTCAGTGGAGTAATTCTTTTTTACTTCTATTGAAGATAGGCTCACTGTGGAGAAAGCTTCCCAAGATTTATGGCAGCAGACACAAGAAGAGTAAAAGCAAGCTTAAGTTTTGCAGCCCTCTTTTAGAAAACCTAAATAAAGTGCATAAATTGTAGTGAGCAAGAAATGAATGTTCACAATTCGTGAACTTTGCACTGAACTGAACACAGCAGTGCATGAAGTACAACATACGGAGTCAGAGATTTGTCTAAACAATCCCAGTGTGCTTTAGGCTGGCAACTGCTTTCCCCAACAAAGGACTGTTCCTGAATAAGCACCTCTGTTCAGACTTCTGGAGCTTTTCTTACAGAGAGGGACAAAAGGGAATTTCTGATTACCGATTTCAGACACCAGATGATATTACATGGTCCTGTAGAGCACACAGGCTGGATATCTGAGTATCAGATAGATATCCGAATCAGGAAACAGGCAGTCTGATATTGTGTCTAGGTAAAAAGACATATCACCACTTTGGCCTTCTGCTGCACTGATCTGCTGAAAATGAAATATGCCATAGAGTACTGCTGGGTTTAGTCTTTGAGTCTACAGCACTAATTAGCTATCCAATATAATTTCAGTATAACTATTTTTTTGGCATTTCTGAAATAAGTATCTATTTTTTCTACCCCAGCTGTATCCAGTGCAACAAAAGGCAACAACGTACCACCAAAAGTTGCAGGAATCACTTAGTCCTCTTTGTATCATAGTTTCTGTGTGACTTGAGTAGCCTGGTGGCTGAGTAAAAACCAGAATTTTACCACTTAATAAGGTTGTGTATGGGCAATGCTAACAGAAATTATGCATAAGCTCCCATATTGTAACAGCACTTCTGTGAAGGTAAGTGATGCAGATAGAAGAGTATCCGACAACAAGCTCTTTTTTTTTTTTTAAATCATGTACAAGTATGGAATCAGATTGTTAGACAGAAACAGATTCATCAGTTTCTACAGGATAACTGCAATCTTACGTTCAGGTCCATCAGAATGAAACCACTTACGAAATGAGAGACAGAATATCATGGTTTAATCCCAGCTGGCTAAACTAAACTAAACTGGTGGGATAGGGAAGAGAATCATGACAGTAAAGGTGAGAAAACTCTTGGGTTGAGATAAACACAGTTTAATAAGTAAAGCAAAAGCTATGCACAATATCACAGCAAAACAAGGGATTCATTCATTGCTTCCCCTTGGTAGGCAGGTGTTCAGCCATCTCCAGGAAAGCTGGGCCTCATCACATGTAATGGCTACTTGGGAAGACAAACACCATCACTCCGATCATTCTCCCTTCCTTCTTCTTCCCCTAGCTTTATATGCTGAGCATGACACCATAAGGCATGGAGTATCGCTCTCGATCAGCTGTCTTGGCTGTGCACACCCTCAACTTCTTGTGCACCTGCCATAGCATGAGAAGCTGAAAAGTCTTTAGCTACTACTTGGCAACAACTAAAATATCAGTGTATTATCAACATTACTCTCATTCTAAATCCAAAACACAGCATTATACCAGCTACAAGGAAGAAAATAAAGTCTATCGCAGCGAAAATCAGGACACAGAGAAAACTAAAATGAGAAATTATCATCAGAGGAAATAACGAAGTAAGTTAAGAGAGTGTCTGAAGAAACACCATCAAACCACATTTTAATGAATGCTCAATGAACAGAGTAGTAATTGAAAGCTAGTGACAGTCACTATAATTCTTTTCTTATTTAGCTCTCCAAATGCAGTTCTCCTAATACCTGTATAAACACACCAACACCAATCAACAGTTGAGTAACAGCAGGATGGTGGGAAAGCCAGTTGTTAATGTTATAAATACCAAATGCAGATGAAAGACATTCACCAAGACATTTTAGAGTATAATAAATTCTTCCTTAAGATAATGCCTCACTCCTAACATTACAAACAACACTTGTAATTGAAAGTTCCTGGATCTTAGTTCAGTCAGATCTACTCAAGGCTCCCAGGTATATGCAGAGTGAAAAAACAGCCCCACAGCAAGAGATGCCTGCTTTGCCTGAGACAGTGTTAAGGCATAGCCACTGTAAAAGGCTCTCTGTGTTGAACTTTGGACTACAGCAGCAGTAGATTTAATCAGACAGTTTCATTTGGAAAACTAAATGAGCCAGTGAAAAATTTGGAAAGAAATATCTGCAGCTCTTCACTGATTAAGTTGGAAGGCATATATTGTCTCAAACGATGCTTTTAGAAGTATTTTGCCTTATTTTATTTTAAGCCTTTAATGCAACTGAAAATAAATGGCCTGACTTGTAGCTTGTAAATCCCTGTTGTCTCTTACTTAACAGAACATTCCCATTTACCTGTTCAAAGACTCAGCTCTCACTGATAATTTGGAGCAGTCAGCCACTTTGCAGGACAGCCCCCTTGAGCAGAGAGGTATAGAAGTAAGAGAGATCAGGAGGTCTACTTCATTGAAAAAATGAGTACTGCTTTAAAACCAGTAGTGGCAAGAACTAGGCCTTTAAGATAGATATGCTTGCACGTCTTCTTTATGGCGAGTACACAGAACCACCAGAGAACTTTGAAGTAGAGTTTTATACAGCTGTCCTGGGTTTCGGCTGAGATAGAGTTAATTTTCTTTCTAGTAGCTGGTATAGTGCTGTATTTTGGATTGAGTATGAGAAGAATGTTGATAACACACTGATGTTTTGGTTGTTGCTAAGCAATGTTTATAACAAGTCAAGGACTTTTCAGCCAGAAGGCTGCAGGGAGGGAGGGAGCAAAGGCAGGACAGCTGACCCAAGCTGGCCAAAGGGGTACTCCATACCATATGACATCATGCTCAGTATATAAACTGGAGCTGGCCAGCGGACAAATACCGCTGTTCAGGAACCAATGTGCTATCAGAGTTGAAGGTGGTGAGCAATTGCATTGTGCATCACCTGTTTTGTATATTGTAATTATTAGTATTATTATTATTATATTTTTTATCTTCCTTTGCCATCGTTTTAAACTGTTCTTAACTCACGAGGTGGTTCATTTTTTTCCTTTCCCCCCTTTCAACTCTCTCCTTCATCCCACTCAGGGGGGCAGTGAGCAAGCCGCTTCATAGTCCTTGTTGCCAGCTAGGGCTAAACCACAACAGCACAGACTAGAACAAGACAATTTCTGATCAAATCGGCTTCCCTCAGATCAGCCGAAGAAACAACATGAAAGGTTTTGAAAGCAAAGGCTGCTTTCTCCAGCTGTGTCCTTTCAATGCAAACCCATACTTGCAATCCAGCAACTGACAGAGGCTTTCAACAAACACTACATTTTCCTTCTCTATGTCCCCACCAGAAAATCTCTTTCTCTCTAGGAAATCCTCAGAGGCTTATTTATGGATTTATTCCTTGCTCTTCTCAAAAGCTTCCAAGCCCATACTCATTGAGACTATTTACTTGGTATATACACTGAAAATTCAGCAAAGGATCTGAACTCAGCATATTCAGCCCTGCTGTGGAAAGCTCAGAACCTCTCCCTCCACAAGAGGATACAGTCCAACACCAAACATAGCACCCAGGTCAAAGGGAACAGGCAGTCATTTAAAAGAATGCTGAAAAACCCACACAGGAAGCAGCTAAAAACCCCGCATAATAGATGCACCATTCTCAAACCCTGTTATAGCTCACTGAAGTAATGAAAAGTTAGTTTTCCTACCTGTGACTGTGGAGGAGTGCATTGAAAGCCAATCCATCAGACCAGCTACTGGTGAAATTGATAACATTGACTTGCGGGTAATTACGAGTCGATTGGCGGACCCAGCTCAGCAGAATCTTTTCACTGTTTGTCTGCTGCAGTCCAGCCATGATGTTTTTCATGACATCTTTGACCTGCAATAAGAGACACAATTTCACTGATGATTGAACTTATTCATTAAAAGTTTTGGGTTTGGCGGTGGGGGTTTTGTTTGTTTGTTGGTTTGGTTTGGTTTTAGCCCAAAAAACATCCATTGCCTAGATTTAAGCATTAAAGAAAAATCTAAGTAATTACAGAACATACTTGGTGTCACAGTATAATGATAGCAGTCAATTCTGAACACTTAAAGACAACTGATATTGACTTCTTCATCACCATTGCTGATGCATTCAGTACATTCATCCCTGTGCCACGTGATACGTTCCATGCATGAACAGAGATGAACATTTTTTTTTTTCTTCACTTAAAGAAAAAGACATCATTCAAACTAAGTATTTTTCCACATGGTTTTCTTTTCTCTGGAAATATATCCTTAGTTAGTATGATACATTACAGAAGAAGTTCATAAAAGGATGAAAAGAATTCTTCTCTCTTTGACAGACTTGAAATAAGTACCAAGGCAAAAGAAATGTGTTCAGTGCACTGTAATGTTTTTTACTTACATGTGCAAACTACATTTGCATACATGCACATGGATGAAAAGTGAATTTCATTGCATGCATTAAAGGAGTATTGTGTATTTTTCTTTTTCTTCTAATGAATAGTTAATATTCCTCTTTCATTTGAGAAAGCTCATTGACCTCCAGTTATTATTTTACAAAAAGCCATTAATTCTGAGGGCTTCTAAAAATAATAGCCTGGAGTTTGACAAAATGGAGTTGATTGTATATTTCTTACTAACTTCTTTACTAGTGAAAGAACATCCAAAACTTCTATTAGAAAGTCTATAATTCCTTTTCCTGTAAAGTAATTCCTTTTAAATCATTGCTCTATCCCTATATGTTGTAAAAATTGGCAGCTTTTAAAAAATACTCACTGAAATATAATTTAACTATAAAGTTGCGTATTGTTGCTTACTCGCTCATAGAATATATAATTTCATTATAATTCTCCACTCGAATTGCTCTGCATTCACTACCAGTTGCAGAACAACATTCAGTGCAGAAGCTCCTTTATTATACAGGGTGGAGCACTTTGAAATTCTAAAAACCTTAAAATAACATCTAGGAGCTGTAATCTCAAGGAATAATCAACAACAACAAAATTAATTACTATGATACTCTAAAAAACCCCCAAACCATACAATTTTATTGTTCATTCTGGTAAGTGGCTTGCTAGTTTTACAGTAATTAATTCAATAATTTGAATAAGTGAAGATATTAATTACTAAAAGGACGTCATATTTTTACATCTCATATGCATACAACCCAAAGAGTATCAGTGTCTTCCATTTTCTTTTTGAGACTTAGGTATAAAGTCAACTTTATACGTTAGTAGTTTCTGAAATGGGTGGAGAAACTGATCCTCTCTAAATTTCATGGGATTCATTCCTGACTATAGTCTAAGATTGTAATTTGCACCAATGAAAATTAATATAAAATTCTGTCAGATGATAATAGCAGTATTTTATAGTTGCCTCCATTTCTACACCAGGATACAGAAAGTCAAGATTTTAAGAAAATTACAAAATAAACTGTTCAGTTTTGCTTCATATTTCTGAGTGGATGTTTTGAGTTTCTCATTAGTATTTTCAGTGTCTTCATACTTGAGAGCTGTCAAAGTAGATTTCCATAATTCAACAAGAAACTAAGAGTTTTGCCTCCTGTATTTCCAGGAAAAAACCCTTCACTAATAACAAATAGAAAATTTTGTTGTTCATGAACTCAGGTGCTAAAAAAGAAGAAAAATTTTTGAGATTAGCATCTATTTCATCAAACTTAAACAATATGAAAGACTAGAAAATATCGAAATTACAGTAATGGAGAATTGGCCAAGCCAGGGTTTCATTGTTCATTTTGGATTTTTATCAAGTGCTTGTATTTACAAATGCAGATTTATATTATAAGAAAACAGCCAAATTTGAAAAATACAACATACATTCTTATAAAAGGATAGCTGAATGAATGCAGAAACACGAGATTTAGAAATATAAAAGTTCATAACATATAGAAAAAAACAGTTATGTGAGTTGACATTAACATAACAGGAAGGAAACAGAGGAAACTAGGCAAAAACAATAAAACAATGGGTTGTCAGAAAGCCAATTATTCTGAAGAATCCAGGTGATAGTTTTCCTTTTGATTTAAAAAGACAAAGAAAAAAACTTAGCATTTATTTCTATTTTTGAGTAAATGAATATAAAATAGCTTCAAACTCATCTAGCTGAGTTTAATATGCTGACAATGGATAAAGATTTAGTATCATTTTCCTGCATTTCTCTCCAACAGTGAAGACTTACATTTATGGGTTTTTTTTGTTGTCTCCTAGGGAATGGCAAGCATTTAAAATAACAAAGTAAAAGAGTCTGATCTCATCCCAAAGGCTGAATACATTTCCCATTCAGTGAGGAATGTTGAAAAAAGCTCCACTTCTAGGACTGGAGCCACCTTGTCACCGTGAGTGCCCTGAGGCGTGCTGCCACCCCTCCCCACCCATCACCTCGGTCCCACCACGCAGCAGCGTGCCACACCATGGCATGCCATGGCACATCACGGCTGGTGCAGCACCACGCTGCCCACAGGTTGGCTGGGCCCTGGAGCAAGATCAGTGTCTCAGCAGAAAAGTGCTGGCTGACACTGAATTTAGAAGGAAGCTTTTTGAAGGCTTCCCAGTAAAGATGTACTGTTCAGGAACTGTAGTACATAGAGATGTTCTCGCATCAGCCTGAAGAGCTTTTGGATGTATAAGGTCCCTCAGCATCCCAGGCTCAAAAGCTACAGCCATTTCAAAGCGTCTGGTAGGCTCTGACCTTTGCTGTCAAATGATGAGGTGACCTCTGATACTCCTTTCTTTGTTACCTCTAATTTCTAATGCAGTAAAACCTGCAGGAAACAAAGCTCTAAGGCATAGGAAACTCCGACTTCCGGAGAACAGAAATATTTGCTCTTCCTGGGGAATGGACCTATTTTATGGCAAAAAGAAAAGATCCAATTTTGAACACAAGCAGGGAAAAAGGCAACACAGATGTCACCTAGATGACTTCTGAAATGTCAAACTGCCAAATGGAAAGCTGTGAATGGAATGGGAGCACTGCTGTTCTCATCACCACCCTGAGAAGCGGCCAAAAGCAGAATAGCACGCCAAGGCCTGGCCCACGGTGGCGGGGCACCTCTGACCTCCCGGCTGCAGGACCGAGGCCTGGAGTCTGTGTGTGTAGCTGTGTGCGTGTAAGGTGACCAGGAACACAGCACGACCTCAGGCTTGCACTACATCTGTTCCACCTAAAACCAACACTCAGGCACATAACATTTTTTAAGACTGGCACTTGGCTTCAGGATGCCAGCCCCTAGAAAAGAGGGAGGGAAGGAGAGAATCTAAAGGAGATATTCTCAAAGCAAGTTGTTTTAAATTTACTCAATCAAATAGGGACATTACAGCTCCCTGACAGAATGACATTTGTGATTTTTACTTGCAATATTTCGGGTATTCTGACTGCACAGATTACTTTTTTATAGCTAGAATCCAACCAAGTCTTTCAAATCACATTTTAAAGAACTCTTCTAAGAACATTTTCATAGAAGTTCAAGACACCTATCAAAGTAAAGGATGTTATTTGCTCATTGATTTGAGGTGGATTGACAGAACTGTTAATATTGCATTTCCACCATTGTAATGCAAAAGGAAATTAAATGGTAATTCCAATTAAAATACCAGTTCTGCAACAAGCACACAACAGACCTGATGTAACAGGTCTACAAACAAGGCTGGCTGACTGTTGAAATGCACCTCTCTGAAATATTTGCCTTATGTATATGCCTATTATTTTGCCTTTTTTCTGAAGAAAGTTGAGGTTTTGGTTGTAACTCTTACTAAACATTTTTGCTAGGGTTTTTTTTTCATGCTCTACATGAAAATAAGTCTGCCCTTCAAAACAAAACAATGTGCATACTGCAATATAGAATGACTTTCCACTCTTAAGAGTCTTTGTCAAATGTAACAGTTAAGAAATTAATAGTTTGGTTTTGTTTTTGCTTAAAGGTTAATGCTCACAGAACTGTGAGAAAGAGGGCAGCAGTTTCAAGGGAATAGAAACTCTGATGGATTCAGCACCATAAAGAGCTTTGGCAGCAGGTGCTCAACTCAGAATGATGGTTCAATTACACTGAAACTTTTAATAATAATTCGAAAAACAGGTTAGATAAGAAAGGACACAATCACCACAGGGGATACAGAAGGACACAAGATTTCTACTGAACAGAAATTAGAGTGGCAAGAATGAGTCGAATCTTGTCTGCTGCAATGCCTCCACCACTGCCTCTCCACAATGGGACTGCTGACATCCATTCGGACTGGTACTGTCTCATTATTGCTTTCACGCATAGTTTTTCTACCATGTCTTTTTTTTTTTCTTCACATTTCATGCAAAGAGACTGACATTTTTGCAAGAGATGGTTTCGTTGTCACATGTAATTACAGATCTGTCCTAACCTGGTCCTGGCTGTAGAATGTGAAATTGGAAAAAGCTTCTTGCCTGTTCATCTGAAAAAAAGTAACTGTCCACACAACTTGTGGTGTTTCTTTTTGTTTTTTGGTTTCTTACATGCAGGCAGATAAACTTCATCTAGGTGAATTCTAGCCAAATTAGAAATTTAGTTACAAAATTTTGAATAAAAAGAGAAGTCAAGAACGTGCAGGTCACTTCCTTTCAGTAATCCATGAATAGAATGAACTGAAACACAGAACTCAAAGTATAGACTAAACACAGACTGAATCACTATGACTACACCAAGTGACACACCTTTAACCACTTCTTTGTAAAATATTATCCCTGGAGTTTTCATACACGGGTAGTTCAGCTGAAGTCACAAGTACCATGAGAACTACTGTCACAGTTACCACCAGGCTCAAGATGAAGCTTGAAATGAATCATGTGTGTACTGCAAGCAAGCGGTGATCTAAGAGCACATGCCTGATGTCAAAAACCTCAGCAGACTATACCAGGGAACATGTGTGTCTTCTACATGTGTGCAAGTATGCCTTAAGAGGAATGGTGGGAAAAGGTGAAAGAAAAATTGATAAGTACACAGCTAATACCAAAGCACATCTTTAACACTTTGCTTCAGGAGAAAATACGAACAAATCAAAATATCTACTTGAATAGTCATCTCAGTCCATAATTCACGTAAATTAAAACACAGTGTTTCAAGGATTATTGGTAAAAGTTGCACAGCTAGGTTTCATATCCTATCTGCTCATAATAAATCATTTAAAACAAAGTTACACAATTAAACTAGTAAAATTACAAGAAAAATGTTCCGTACTTCAATGAATGATGCACATGTGATTTTTTTTTTATAGGAGTGTTTAATTTTTAATATAAACTCTTTCAGGCTTTGCTTCCCACCATCTTTTCTTCTAATGCTACAAAAAACTACAATTGTAGATTATTGCTTGGGGAACAGAGCCAAAAAAAAGGACAGACTCTTAAACCAGATTCATATAAACACGCAGACTCAGAGCATCTAGATGGTAGTTTGAATTTTGAATTTTTATTCTACTGCTGTCTCAAAATTTGTTTACTTAAGTGTCCTTATCCACCATGTTGATTTTTACTAGATCTATGTCATAATCCCCCCTTTATCTCTAAAGAGAAAAGAAGCTCAATGAGCCACATCTGCTTCAATAAATTGTCAGAGTAGCAGCTTTTTAGCGTTCTAAAAATAATTCTTGGCAGGCTGGGTCAGCGGTGAATAGCAACAAGTGTGATTACTTCATGAAAATATAAGTCACTGTCTCTAAGATACTAAAAACTGGCTCTGAAAGCTATATATCCACATTGGCTTTGTCTAGTCATTTTTCTTACAATAACTGTATTATATATTGTCTTACAGTATCTGACTGTGAAAACAGAGCCAAAGGAGCTGCTGCTAATGCTCTAAAATCTATTTTCTCTTCTTAAGATTCTTAATATTCTAAATATTCTAGGTAATATGTAAACAGACTGCCATAAAACTTGCTGATTTAGGACATTGTTTGCAATGTCTATGTTTACTGTGAAGGTTGTAGCTGGATAATAATGGAAAAAAAGATCAGTGGAATAAAGGTACTTCATGGAAAGTAAGCAGCAGCACCACTCACCTGCCAGTGGAGGATTATATTCCAGATCAAACCAAGGGTCAGCTTATGATTTCCATCTACAATGTCTGAGCTCCCAATATTTACCAAATCAACCTAGTAAAGAAACAAAAAGATATTTGTGCAAGATTAATAGCGAGCATGAGAGACTGGTGTTATTCTCATATATTTGGTGTTAAAACTTTCTTTGTGGTGAGGGAGCGGGAGGAATGGGATAGTATAAATATCTCATTTGGTTTCTGTTGTTTAGTAAACACACAACTCATGTTGGCACAATTAATGTGCTGCCAAAAAGCAAGCAGTGATGTAGAGTTCCAATTATTCCAGTTATAGCATATTGTGAAAACATACAATTAAAAGTGATAGCTAATAATAACTCAAAAAATCAAAAAGCCTCAATAATTACAAATCACAAAACTGATAGGTGACACAGAAAAAACTCCTGTATCATGCTCCTTACACAACACACTTTGCTGAAAGCTACACACACATCTAGACACTGTAAGATCCTACAAACCCAAAATATTATTCTACATATTTAGATTAAAAGAGAACTTATAGAACCTATTTTGCCTTAATTAAATTCTACACTGTGTAAGACAAGGCAGGATGTGTTCTAGAGTGCAGAGAAATCAATGATTGTGATCTAAGCAAGCCTTTTCCACATTAGTCTGTCCAGTAACATAGTTTTTCATTATTATATTATGCATTTGCAACTTCATAATGCATCAGCATTTATCACCCTGGAATATTCTTCACTCTCCCTCCACTTTTGACACTATTTTAATAAGAAAGTCAAATTCAGGGATGTGAGTGCAAGACAATACAAGCTAAGGCCTGTACTTTTGGATGGAAACTATGACTCTAAAATTTGCATCCTCACTGTTTCATAGATGCAGTTTTTCATGGTCAGAACTGATCTTTATACAGTAAAGTACCCATTCCTTCACAAATTATTCTACTGCACTTCTGAAGCTATTCAAAGTTCCATTTGTAGAATGACTAAAGGTTTTGCACACTCAAAACAAACCTTTTTTTTTTTTTTTAGTTTCAATGCATCTATATATAGGTCATTTTTATTAATCACGTACAAAGTAGATATTTTGTCAAGAACTGTAAAACTCTCTAAGAACTCTTTTCTTCAAAAATTCATCATTTTTGTAATAAAAGCATGTGAGACTGGCAATTTTTTTCTAATCAGCAGTGGTTTGGAATGTTTCCCAAGTGGAATTTGGACTTTATAGCCTAAATTTTAAGTGGGGTCCATGTAGCAAGTTACCCAGTACAAAGCTTATTAGGGTATCACCTACATGTTCTACAGGCCAAATCCTCCATCTGTTTGTGGAAATGAAAGCCTGAATACGCTGAGCCTACCTCTATTTTCCTGAAAGAGAGGAACACTTCCCTGTTTGTCTCAACATTGCCTGAGGCTATATTGAGGCAACCCCTCACCCCAACACCATCACCTTTCCAGGAGAAAAAAAGGAAATCTTTAAAATGGATTGACTGGAAGCAGCAGCATTTTTCAGTCTGTTACTACTCAGATGACTGCAGAACCTCAGAGCAAGGATGGCACATACCAGCAGAAAAATCTAGATCAGTCCCGGGCTTTAAATAGATTTAGAATCATTGATTTTGCATTCCTGAAGTCTCATAGAAATTGCTCTTGAGATTATTTTGAAGGTTGAGGAAACTACTTCAGAGGCCAATCTTCTGGCTTTATACTAATTTGATACAGTACATATACACACTATATTAATTTTTATGTTGTGTATAACTTCTAAGGTTTTCATTACATGAATATAAATGGCCACTGGATGACCACTTCACTTTCTAAAAGAACATTTTTTCTTTTATATTATTCAATTGGAACACTCTCTGTTTTCTTTCCATAAAGGACTATTGCTGTGTTCGGGAAACGGAATGAACAGAACATTAACGGATTTAGCTGATATTTTATGAATAAACACTTTTAAAAGTACTTAATATGAAAATTTGTAACCATATTCCAGGTATGCAATGAAAACCTTGTTTTATACTGTGAAATAAAGTATTGCTGATTTTTTCAACCATGTCAAATATTGAAGATTTTAAAGAATTAGCAGCTTTGCCTTGTATTTATTTACATGAAATTCCATTTAAAAAAAAAAAAAAATCAAGCTGAGGTCTTTATGCCAGTCTTATAAGGTCACTTTCATTTATGCACAAATCTTCAGATGGATAAGCATTACCTTAGATTTATAAAATCGATAACTTTATTCAGCAGCTGAACTCAAGCATGTTTAGTGACCTACTGTGGCTATCAAGAAATCCAATATAATACGCAGCACAGAATACATTATCACTGTTCTATCACATCTTACTGTTAAGTTTAAGCGCATGTTGTAGTTTGTTTGAATTTATTCTTGAGGAGGAGATATGATATAATTAGTTGGCCACTGAAAATGTCTGCTAAAGTTATGGGTCCATTAGAATGCTTACATAAGGAAGATATTATAAGAATATTTACTCAAAAATGATGCATAGGATACTGGCTTGAAAAGTCAATCCTGACAAAGCAGAATGAAAAGCGGTTTTGATACGATTCATTTCCTTAATGTTATGAACCATAAGGAACAGACATCAATGAAATTTTACCAAAAGGGTTTCTTGTAGGAAAAGCCTCAATTTTCAGACTTCATAATCATCAGAGCCTGTGAGTAGGTATTTTGATAGATAGCACCTTCTAACCAGCTATGGATGACTTCTTCTTGTTGACCTTTTAAAATGTATTTTAAACATCATGCATTACCATAAAATTGTGCATGTTGATCACTCTCCAGATAGCATCTGTTATAGATATATTTTTCAAACATTTGCTGGCAGTGGATTTTAAACTCCTTCAAATACATTCCATCCTGGTACTGAATGATAAAGTATCCAAGTCACATTAATGAAACTGCCTTGCTCCAGTAATCGTACGCTATAGGCCAGAGTTTGATCCAACACTTACAAAGCATTGAGTATGCTATCTATAGGATGTTTTGACCCTCCCCAGCTGATTACTTACGTTATTTCTCTGCAAAACCTGCAGTGCTTTGTTGACATTGTTCAGAGCATGAACTCTTGTGGAGCCTTTTTCTTTTGCCTACAAAGAAAACAAAACAAAACTGACTGCCCCAAATTAGAAACTAGAATACACTATATGGAAGCCCAATCTTTTATTACACTCATAGTTTTCTATTTCATAAGTTTATGACAACAACAGTGGGAATATTACCATACACTGTGCATATTCAGCTTCCCAATACGAAATAAAGACGAATGTGAAACAAACTGGGTCACCAGTTGGAGAGTAATTTGGTATCCTGACATTTTTCAGTGAATGAATAATTGAAATCCATAGAAAATCAGATAATTCCTGATTGTTTTTATTACGATTAGTCTTCTTCCATATGGCACAATTTAGGAACATTATTATGGCAACCAAACAGATAAGCATCACTTTGTTTTATTTTTATTTATAAATATATTCGCTCTGGATTTTGATTCTCAAACTCCCAGTCTCCTCCATTAGTCTTTTATGGAGAACTTTGAAAGAAAGATCCCAAGCTTACAAAGTCCAAGTAGGAACACAAGAAAGGATATACAAAAATATGTGTGATGTGTCACCTCAGAGTTTCCAGGTTAACAATAGCAAGCTCTTCTCTATTTTCAGATATGTACAACTCCAATACACTGACTGTAAGCATGCAGTTTATTAGCAAAATATTCTAATTCTGCACATAAAATTCTATTTCTCGTATTTGGCACAAACATCTAGTAATAAATAATTTATGAATTCCAGCTAAAATCTAAATATCTAGATGAACCCTGCCTCAGTCTTATTTCTCTTTGTCACACTTCCTTAATAAGTGCATACAACAAAGTTGAATGTTTTCATTTCAAATATATGCTTAGTTCTCAGTTGCATTGTTTCCTCAATTTCAAATGAAACTTAAAAATATTCAGATCCCTAAAAAATACCATTTTCACAGGCCATCACCAGTGGTGAAAATTAATTAACAACACCTGTTACAACTACCACAACATCAAGATTTCAATATACAGTAAACATGTTAATATAGACATACAAGTTTTTGGCCTGTAAGACATTCCAGGAGCTCCAGAAGTCTTCGTCCATCTCGAAAATCATTAAAAAGATCTTCGATGTAGCGTCTTCCAAACTGAAATGCAACAATGGCTTTAGTTAGTTCAAATACCAAAAAAAAGGAAGGATCGAATTGCCAAAATAAGACCAGAAAGCTGTAAAAGCCACTGTCTTGCAAACTGGTGTATTCTACTTACACAAATACACTGTGCTATCTAATTAAATAATAAATATGAAAGGTATGACGCAAAGTAGAGGAAAATATCTTACAACTAAACTCATAGGGTTCTTATACATCTGTTTTTAATAGGGTTCTGTTGCATAAGAGACATTAGTGCCTACCTTATTTCAAGTACATTTCATAGGGTAAGAAATGTACATCCTTTATTCCCTCTGAAAATTACTATTGATATAATTTGTGAGAAACTGCTGTGAATCAAATAATTTATAATTTGTACACACAGCATTAATTCAAACAATTAAGCCAGAACTAAATACTAATGAAGCTAGAACACAAACTGGAATTAGCAATTAAGGTGCGATTCACAAGAAAAATAGGAAAAATAATTTGCCAGGTGAAAAAAAGTAATCCAAACACAGAAAAATATATCAAGTTTAAGTGCCTAATAGGTGCTCTTTCACATGGTAGAAACAAACTTGGAATTACACAGAAATAAGATTTAAGTCTATTCCAGTGAGGATCTTAGAAAGATATCTATGTTAATAGGGCATACTTGGAATTGTACTGAATCAGAGTCTTATTACCATAAGTGGCTAAAACACAATTCACATTTCATACATAGCATTTGCAAAAGATGGAAAGAAATACTTTAGATTTTCTTCCATGTGGCAATGGTAAAGGACAACTTACTCTCTCTAAAATTCAAGTCAAGTTTCTGATCTGATGCTTTTACTAATGTATTAAATTTTAACTATATAGATATATAATTTTGTATAATTTAGTCACTGTGCAACTTTTGTGTGCACCTTCGAGTTTTGACATATTTTTGTATGTATGAGAGCTATTGAAAACCACAACAAAAACCAGTGATTATTTTGTGCAGTGTCAAGTAGATTCACATGTCCACATTATTTCTGATTTGTGAAGTCTCACGCATGCTTTGATTTATTTGAGAGGAAGCATTTGTATTTTAATTTGCTAGAATTGACACCATGCTAGCCTACATTGCATATCTTCCATTTTTACCACAGAGCTAGGTAGAACTGGGAATCCATATTACAGAGAAAGCATTTGCTTTCCTGTCAGCAGTGTTGTTTTGCTACTCATTAGAACTAGCTGGGAATTTCATGAAAAATGTATCTTGTCAGAAAATATAAATTCCTTCAGAAGGTTTCTTAAACAGAGGACAGAATTAAGGACAGCTTATGGTGCTAGACTCATTTTTCCTTGATCAATAAATATTTATATGTACAGCACAAACTTTAGTGCTATTGGCTACTCTGGCATTACTCTTTCCCCTCTCCTTTCTCTCTCACTGCTCTTCTGGGCCAAGAGCTCCTTTCCATCCTTTCATTTTTTTGGTAAGGTCTTTTTTCTGTTTAATGGAAAAAAAAAAATCCAAAACATCAACAATTTTCTACAGTAGTGGAAATCCTAGTTTTCTACCCAGCTTTCACGCCCTGCACAACCCATTCCAAATAAGAGCTAATTTCTAGTTAGCACACGTGCTGCCACTTCACTACCTAAAATATCTGAAAACCAGTACAGAACAGATTCACATATGATTTATTCGCCCTGCTCAGCCTCTTGAATTACGTGTTTAAGTAATAATGCTCAGCAACTCTATTTCCTGCCTTGCATTTAGTATGAGAAATAGTTTTGATAAAATGTTTTAAATTATGGTATGAACAATCTTGTGCCATTATGCAAGTCAAGTCATGCACGATATTCCTGAAGTTGTCAATTACTTTATACACGACAAATTTAAAACTAAAACATATGATGAAATCAGAAAGACTTTATTTTGTTCCCTAATCTTGCAGGAAAAAAAAAAAAAAAAAAAAAAGCAGAGGGAAAGCAGAGGACCTATGCTCTTCTAAGGGAACATTTCAGCATTCTTTGGGAAGTTGAAGTGATCAATAGGCCCTTCTGTAACACTATGAAAGAACTGTGCCCATTCTAATACTGAATCACTCTGGGAATATGAGCACAATGACATTTTGATAATAGAATATAATTACATTGGTTTGTATCATAAGGGAAAAATGGAAGTAGCCTTCACAACTGCCTCTGTGTCTGTCTTTCTTCCTTTTTGAAGTATTTAATGTATTAGCTTGAAATCCATCTAGACAGTCAAAAATTCTGTGAGACAATGTTTTGGGTTTTGTTTTAATAAAGCTTTCAGAAAGAAAATAAAGACACAGCATGGTAGCATCCCCATGGGGACACATCAATTACAAACATATTACAAGTAAACCTTAAAACAGAAGTTACCATTGATTTTTTTAGGGTATTAAAAGTATACTTTCCATGAATCAGCAACTCAAAATACCTTAAGACGCTCTATACTGCTGCCACACATCATCCTTAACCTAAAGAAGGTAGCTATTTTTCTGACAACAAGGTAATTAAGTCCTCTTTCTCAAATAGATTGAATGTCTTCACTGAATTGACATTGTGGTAAGTCTTCAGAAACAAAAGGCTCAAAGATGCACCAAATAAATTCGCTGTGTCATTGAAAAGTGTCTGCTCAGTTGTATGAGCCTTGAAAACAATGAAAAAACAAACACAGCTAGCCATTGGCTTCCCAAAACAAATGCCTAGTCCTCTATTGCAAAACTCTTTTTGAAAATAACCTTGTTTAAAACTTTGTTTAGGTGGTGTTCTACAGCCACTGCCCTTTACCTACAGAGGAATGAAAATGTTCAGAGGCATCTCCTGTGTCATTTGTATGCATGTTGATTTTTTACTCACCCTATATTACAAACTTTTCCAGAGTCAACTTTTTTTAAATGCCCAAAGCATTGTTGGTTCACAGTTAGTTTTTTCTTCTTAAAAACCAAAATGATGGAAGAGATGGGGGAAATGAGAGAGTACAGGACAGAGGAAGGACTGTAAACACTGCCTGTGAAGCACAGGGCAACTTTTCATCTATGTGGTACTAATATCCCAACTGGCAGTCTGACTGAAAGCGATGTGAAACTAGAGATAGTTGTATGATCATAATCAATATATAAGCTATCTATAACATTAGTCAAGTAGATCAGCAAAGTAATTTTCATCTTACTTGCTTATTTTAGGGAGAGCAACAATTCATGGAGAGATTTGGGGGATTAGAGACAGGGATAAAAAGGACAATGAGAAAAAAAATACAGAATAAAGAAAAAGGGGGAATAACTGTACTAGGGGGGAGGGGAAAAGAGGGGAGGGGGAAGGGGAAGGGGAGAGGGGAGAGGGGAGAGGGGAGGCAAAGAAATTACTTTCTAGAAGTAGGACTAAAAAGAAAAATCAAAGATAGGAATTTGTTAGAATCTTCACGACTAGAAAGACTCTAGGGATTTAAGTATACAGCACTTTTACGTATTATTCTAACCTACTGTCTTTGTGTTAAAAAAAGGTCAAAATACAGACAATTTTCTTGGTTTAGCTGATATGGCTTTTGGCTGAAACTGCTGATCTTTACATAACATCAGGGGACCTGAAGGAAATCCAGGAGATTTATTTTAAAAGAAAATCACCAAAAAATGTGCTACAGAAGGGAGGTAAGATTCCTGTTTTATCACGGATGAAATTAACTATCCAACTTAAATAAGGACTGAGGAAAGCTCTGACTAGAATTCATAAAATACATTTGTATGAAAAGAAAAACAAAACAAAACAATGCTATACTACCATAGACAACCACACAAGCCTTAGTCTTAGAATTACAAGGTAACGTACAATTGACATCTCAGCAAAACATGGGCACTTGCAGGAGAGTCTTCCCCCGAGTGTTAAAAGGGAGAGAAACATACTTAGAGTATTCCATGTACTAACTCAACTGCAGGTACATATATACATGCATGTACATATTCTAGAATGCTCTCACTATTACACTGAAATAATATCTGAAGTGTATTAGTTATTCTTCAAACTCAGACAGCAACTGAACCAATGTTATGCCAAAGAACATTACATAAAAAGATAAAAGCAGATGGCAAAGAAAGAAAAGCAAAAATCAGGAAACGGAGTGAAAATAAGTGTTGATAGATAAAAGTATTCGCAATTTTTTTGGGGTGTGAATACACTTAGAGAACTTAAAATATCAAGCTCCATCCTGTTCGTCTCACTACTGTCCACTTTCATTGTCATTCCCTTCTTTCCAAAGACTCTGCATTTGACCTCATTCTCTCTAAATATATTAAAAAAAAAATCAAACAAGTAAATTATTTAACCAGTTCATTAATCAGATACATTATGGAAGAAGTTAATACGGTGGCAAGTATTACACGAAAAGCTGGTATTCCATGAAAAGCTCTCTGTTCAGAGCTACGTGCAAGCCAGTAATTCTGAAAGTGATACAGAGAAGAATACCAAATAATTGAAAAATATTTTGTCCAGAGAAGGTACAAAGACATGTGTTCATGAACATTGCCTCTCCTATTGCCCCGTGCTCAAAAATTGTGAGTCAAAGCTCCAAAAATTCTGCTTAGCATAAAACTGTTAGCAGACATTATGTTTTAGAATAAATTAGAATAGGCAGATCCTATACTAAGGGAAAATAGAGCAAGAAGAAAGGAAATAAGATGGGAACCAAGTTGGGAAAGGAGGGGAAAAGAAAGGAGGGGAAAGGGACTAAGAACAAGTCATAACTTAAATATTCTCCCACAAGCACAAAGGGCAGAAATGTACTTCTATTTCCTGAGATTCATAAACACTCAAAATTTCAAGCAATGAGTCCGTAATAACAACTCCAGCAAAATACATGACAACAGAAGACTGTAACACAGCTATTATTTGAAGGTCTTTAACACGCATCTTTTTTCTTTTTTTTTTTTTTCTGTTTTATAAAAATACCTATGATACTTTTCCCCCTTTTTTTTCCAGAAAAATGATAATGGGTGAAAACTTGGCTGAGGAAGAGATCTCAGAATTTTCATTTTCCTTTGCAGGCAAGTATACATTTAGATTACACTTTTCATTTGAGGGCAGACTAGAATATAAGAAGATTATTACAGTAAGAGAAGTTGGATACTATTTCTTTTGCATTTTACAGTATTATTGGCTTATTATTATCAGTTCATGTGGGAAATCTAGCAACCAAAACTATCAACAGATTGAGAGAGACGGAGAATAAAAGAGAAAAGGCATTGTAAAGACAGATAACTCAAGGTTAGGCATGATCCTAGACAGATTATTTAAGGTTATATTAGGCATAAATAAGCCAAATCATCTTACAATGAAACTAGCAGACAGAGAAGTCCTTCAGACTCCTGGGACAGGCAAATAACCAAGACCTTAGCTTGGGACAAGACCTGTGCCTCCAGGAGGGGCAGGGAACCCAGACCGGTGCAGTCCCAGACTGGTGCAGTCCAGCTGTGCCCCCAGCCTATAGGGCTGCAGAACAAAGAGCCAGAGGTGCCCTGCAGTTTGGCTGGGACGTCAGGCTGCTGATGGCTTGCTAAAAAAAAATGAAAAGACAAAATACAGTCCAGAAAGGCAGAAGGACATAAGCCATAAGGCTTTACATAACTTTTTAAAGTAATTGTCTCCTCAAGTTCAGTTTATAAACCTGTAAATTTTGCTGAATATACATCTGTAAGAAATAAATATAAAACTTGGTTGGCTTACAGATGTTAGCCTTAGTAAGACTTTCAAGAATCAGCCTTTTCTTGCAGTCGAAATATTTGATGCCTCACTCTGTGAAACAATAAAGAAAAGCCATTGAGCTAATCTCAACAGATCTTTTAAGTCAGTTTTAATAAAAGAGGGATTATTAATACTCACTCTTGCTCTGCTAAATATATTAAAAATTGAATTTCTCTCTCCGACATCCTCATTTATGGTTTATTCAGTTCTGTTGGGAAGTTCTGCGAAAGTGACTGACATTTCGTTTCATTGATGCTGGATTACTATTACAGCAGCAAAAGATATTGTCCCAGTCATGAGGGAGGAAAGATGCACTCGGCAGTTTAATTATTAGGCCATAGCTTTACTGACTCATGGAAAGAACTAAGCAATAACTTGAGCCGTGCAAGCCACCCTTTCTCCCTTCATCCTTTTCTCCTGTTAGAACATGGAGACATCTATTCTGCTGCAGGTTAAACTCTATGCTGGCCAGTTTTAAGTCAAGCACTGTGCATGCTGTTTGCCTCTCTACTGTCAGAGCTCAAATTTATTTCCCAGCATTTGCAGCAGACACCTTTTTTTACAGCCTAACTTCAGCTTTAAAGGAATTGCACAGAGAGGTAACTGATGAACATCAGTATTTTAAAAATTACTGCTACTGACCAAGCAAGAAGAAACCCTTTTCTAAAGATGCTGCGCTCTTCTCACAGGCAGCGAACCAAATATCACCATGAATTTTCAACAAGGTAGCTACCACAATGCCTGCAGCAGGTCCAGAACAGCCAACTCTACCCTTAAGAGGGGTCTAGGGGCAGGTCTTACTAATTGTCTGAAGGCAGTTACTGTTTGTGGGACAGGACGAATTCTCCCAGAGTAGGAGTTGGTTTCCTATCCAGACTCTGATGTTCATGCAATGACACCAGACCCTCCTGGCGCACATCTGTGCAGTTCTTGTAAAAGCGTATTTTCCCCTCAGCACAAGGAGTGACTCTGCTTTTCTAGTGGCATTACAGAGAAGGATACTCACACCTCTCTACGTTTCTGAAGAAAACCTCATTATTTCCATTTTAAAATAAATCAGAAAATCACACTGCAGGGCCATACATATCCAGAACAGAAATACAGATTAAATGAGAGTCACAATCATGTTAGTGTAGTTAACACTGGTTTTCTTAGCTCTCAGAAATTTGTCTCTAAATTAAATGTACATTAAGGAACAAGCAAATAAATTTGTCATAGTAACTCACACCTCATCTTTGGTTTACCCTCATCTAGATCTTACCCAAGAAGGACAGATAGGTGCAGAAAGTTCTGACATCAAAGAAGTAAGAGAGTTAATCAACAGGTGCTGAGCAGTCTCGCCACAGTCTCCAGTTATTGTATAGGCTCTACAGATAATCTATATTATCTCCTGAATACACTTTATCATACTCTTGTGAAGCCAGTACATAAGGCCTTCTGAGACCCAATATGCAAAAATATTTTCTTTGTAGAATCTTCTAATCTACCTTCCCTTTGTTGAAACCTACTGCAAGATTAATTACGTGATAATTAAAATATTGGAAGTTTCATCATGCATAACAAAACTTCCTAAAGTTATGTTGAAATGCTCCCCATACTTGGGTTCACTGAAATTCATGAAATTGTTTTCTCTGCTCTGTATTAATTAGACACATATCATTTTAAAAGACAAAGCCAAAATAGTCATCATCTATCCTATTTTCATATATTTTTTCCTTATGAGGTTTATTCAATACAACTTGAATTCACTTCCATTAGACATTCTATCTTATCTATTAATACCATTTGAAAATCAGATTTTGAAATGAATCACATCACTAACCAGATTATTTTTTCCAGTTTCAGTGTATTATATTTTTCATAAGAATGAAATTAGATTAAGAGCAGATATTAATTGTAATAGCATGATAGTAATAAAAAATGAAAGATCTGTTCGGAACAACAAAATAAAACCTACTTATACAGTCTCAAATTAAAGCAGGAAAAATATAATTATATGAATAGTAGTTTTTTAATAGCATTACAACATATAATATTACAAAAAGGTATGTAATTGATAATATCAATTGCTAAAATGAAAATATATAATTTCAGTATTTTTAATATAATTTTTCAGAAGGTTAACTATTCCTATAGAAGAAAATATCTTATTAATAATTGTTATTGCTCACTACGTGCAGACCATAAACATGCAAATAAAAGCGGGAACAATTTTTAGGCAAAATTTGATGCAACAGTTCAAAGCTGACAGAGAGGGTATAGCCACCTCTGGATACCTACACCTGAACATGGCAGGTTTCAATGTAAGCACATATCTGTTAAAGAAATAAACAGAAGCTTATTATTTCATATATGGTGCATATATTTAATATATAAGCACATATGTCCCTTTTAAAATACGATACAAGTCAGGTTACTGATTCTGTGCAGGATAAAAGAAGTATTTTTTTTTAATGAAAAGTTATCTCTATTGCAATTCCAGTATAGCTTTATCTGAGATACAAATCGGGTGAGAAGTTGACCCTAGCAGCTCACAGATGATGGGAACAAAGATTTCGGAATGGATCCTCCCTTCACTTGCACCATGAAAGCTACACTGACCACTCAGATAATTCACACTCCTGTTACTTAGGTTTTGGAAGTGTTCTGTCATGGCTTTTCAGTTGTTCTGCCAACCTGAGCAGAAATTCAACTTGCCAACATAACCATTTAACAGCTCAACTTGTTGCGGTTAAAAAAAAAAAAAAAAAAAAGGCAAGCAGTGGGAGAACTGCCAAAGTTTAGAGAAAACGAACCAGTTTTTTAAAAAAGTTAAACTCATGCTTACTAAATACACCTGTCTTAATTTGCCCACTAATTATTATGCAAAGTTTCTATTTGTTAAGCAGTGAATGCACAATGTTGGCATCTATGGCTTTTCTTTTAAGCAATACAAAGCTTACAGGGATCCATAAAATAAATCTGGATGCTATGGAAGCTATCTTTTCTCACCAGTTTAATCTAGCCAGCTAATGTCACTGAAGCATTTCCTATTTTGCAGTATATTGCTGTTCAAGGTCATTAGGTACTGGATGACTAGCAATGGGATCAAAAGAAACCTTCTGGAAGTGGGTAAGAACATGCACTCAGCAAGTTCCTACAAGATTTGAAGAATGACTCATGAATTGAGAGTCAAGGATAGGGGCACTTCTTTTGACAGTGCAACTACCTTCAAGTGATCTAGTAATTAACTGGAATGAGCTTCTTTTCTTGTAAGTATGCATATAATTATGCTCCCCACCACTGAAAAGAAACATATAAGGAAGAAAAATATAATAAACAACTAATTTTATTTATAGTGTTATATCAGATGTAACTGTGAATAAAAGATGGAATGTTAATTATATTTACATGTTCCAGATACTTGTATTTTTTAAATTTTTAGTGTGTAAGTACTCTTGAGCTTATAGTGGCTAGAGTTTTATAGCAGCATTTTTAAACATTGGGAGCCACAAAGATGAAAATGCAGGGTTTTTGACAGAAAGAGCCCACTTGCCACTGGAGAAGTACAAACTGTATCTAGCAGATGCCAAATGCAACATTTCTAGCTAAAATTCTCATTTAAGGGAGCATCAGTTCCACAGCAGACTGTTTCCATGAACATTTGTTATTCAAATAATTTGTATTTCCGTATGTGGATATTAGAAAACAGAAAAAAAGGAATGTCTTCAGTCTTGATTCAAATCACTAGCATTCGTGCAAAATCTTGGACAGCAGAGAAAGTTTCTGAAATATTATAATACAGGTACTGTTGTTTCCTCACATACGAAGATGTCCCTTCTGAGTGAGTTTGGATTCTCCCTTCCTTGAGAGACAGGTTTTAGCAACACGTTTTTCGTTAGTTTAGAGCTTAAATCCTGGCTGCAAAGGAAATCTGAGGGGTATAAATTATTGGCCAAATTTCAAACATTTTTCTTTGGAGGACTTTCAGGTCCACAGTCTCATCTTTGAGAATAAATAAGAGAAACAAGCCCCTACTATTGTTTTTACTTGTAACACACAAACAGTCAGGCTTCTAAATAGGTGCAACTGCAATTAAACAAGACAAGAACACAGCAATTTTAATCAATATGAAAACAAAGAGAATAAACTCCCTAATTATGAGTTGTTATTACTTGTTTTATGAATCCCATTTAAACAAGAGACTTAATTGAGATCAGTTCTTCGCTGACCAGGATGTGAAAGAAGCAAATATGATACATAATTTGAACAAAAGCTTTGAACAAAACTCAGTTTTACCCGACACGGCTCACATAATGTGGCAATTCCATCTCTGTGCTTGCAGAGTGGTGGCACTGCACACTGCAATGGATTTTCACTTCCCTTGTGAAGTCAGCTTTCCCGAAGCACTGAAGAATGGGCTAGTTCATGATAAGCCACCAAGAAGGGGGGATCTTCTCAGTCCACAGTGAAGTTAGGCCTCGCCTTAGGGCCACAAACCATCAGTGAAAAGTTCAGCTGAATTACCTGAGTGCTGGCTTTATCAGCCATTGACCATATGGGGAAAAAGCTAACAACTTTCCTATTTCTGCAGCCTAAACTTTCAGTTCTTACTGCTTCGGACAACTTTATATGTAAGGAAGATATCTACAATTATCAGGATCAACACAAAAATTGACATGTCTCAGAGAAAGTAGCCTACTGCATCCTAACCTGGACAACTCAGTAGATTTAAGTCATTGTAGCAGTTGCTCGATTTGACTTTGTCTAAGGAGGAAGAGCAAAAGGCAAAAGTTCTGGCATTTCTTGTCATGCTTCTAGTCTAACTAATTCTTAGGGTTTTTTTGCTTTCATTAACATTTCTTGATTAGGCTACTATTTTAACAAAAAAGACAAAGGAATGCTGAAAGGGAAGAGGGTTATCATACAGAAAAGAAGTAAGTAATGAAATTATGTATTCATTCTTCACCAGTGAGAAGTCATCCTCAAGAAAAAACACATTTTGGTAGCCAAATGCAAAACAAATTCTAAGTTTACCTGAGGTAGCACTGCTTTTGAATATAGTTTTTCAAATTTATTATAATTGACTCAACCAACTCTTCAGTACTGACATGCAAGTGGACAATTCATCTTGCTACACGGAATGGTTAAATCAAGTACATATTTGCTTTCAATATTGCCACTTAAAGCTGTAGCAATGGTAAAATCCATGCAACCATGTCTGAGCTGGCTGGTGATCATTTTCATTTGGTGAAAAGGAACGGCCTGCATTTATTTATTCAAAATAAAGGTTACTCCATTAACTTACGTGCCAGAGGAGCTTCGTGTGATCTTGCTGTCCTGTGTCAAAGCCCAGCTGAGCAGGAGGGTTTACTGCACATGTATTACAACCAAGAACTGTTCTCAGAGTTCCTCTACACACACTGTACTTATTCCCAACAAGCTTAATTTAAATAACATACTTTAAAAGCATTTTATAAGTGACCGGAAGCATGTTGTAGTTGGGTTTTACATTACCTGATAAGTGCCCATGAATCTAGTACTCTCTAAAACCTCCATTTTTATTACCCCATATTGGTACCAATACTGTGACTAGGTATGCTCAAGAGGTGAGGAAGAAAAAAAAAAGAAAAAAGGTTGGTTTGTTTCTTCTGTTTATATACATATATTTTTTTTTTTCCCTCTTGGAGTGCTCCTACTGTAAATGTAATTTATGCAGGTTACATATGTACTATATAGTTTTCTTACCTTAAAAAGAACGCAAATTTTCACTATTTCTCACTGTTCACAACTCATCAAATCACATATAATTCTTCATATGGAAAATAGATGAAATTATAACTGCTCGCAGTATTAGAAGACATTTTGCCTAGATACTGAATTGATATTTTTATAATATCGATATTACAGTTCTGCATATTATTGTCTGCAAAAACGTGCAACATATTTGTTATGTTTAACATAATATGTTGCAGTGTTTTGGCTACCAGCAGGTAGCATATATATGTACTTCAGTCACCACAACTAATGATGGTAACTTAGTGAAAATGATTGGCGTATGCTGCTTTTGTCATGTCTGCCAATAAATGACCTACTTGCATCTGTGAATCTTGATCTCTGTTTATAATTAGTGAAAAATAATAATATCAGTTGAACTTCTCTTTAAAACCAACCATTGAAAATTGACTGTATTACAGTGAAAAATAAGGAAATAATAAGAGGTTTTGGTTTGCATTTTAATTGCATTTGTTGTGTTAAGTAATAGCTTATGAATGGATTCAGAAATCTGTGCATCTTTTTGCAGATTATATCACCTATTTTTCCCACCATTTATGTACTTTAAAAAAATATATATTTTTTTGTTATGAAAATGTAGGGTTTAATTCTAATCTTGATTTTTTGCTTGGCACTCTTATAAAAATAGTACAGCTAAGGCAGTAGCACCCAGCCTGAAACGACACAAAGGAAACAGATGACCAGCAACCAATCTACAAATTCTTAACACCAGCCTGAATACAGCAGAATAAACCAGCATCCAAGAAGTACCACGAATCTGAACAAGCTAGAACAGTTTGGTTTGCACATATGAAAGGAGGAAATAATCCTTTGGACCAGATTGGTTTAGACCCATGGAGAACCATATGTAAACATCAGAGATATGCAACAGAGCTTGGGGAAGATGGTTTTGGCTTCCTGATTCACAGTGCTGTTCAGCCCCGCCAGCTCAGTCTCAGAAACTAAAATCTGTGGTCATAAGAAGTAACAACACAGAATGAAACTCATAATATCATACACCTAACGCTTGACCAACACAGTTAATCAGTGCCCAATTCTTAGTTATTAACCTATTGATTGCCTAGCAGTTGAGAACAAATAAATGCTTCTGAAATGATGTAATTCACCTTGTGTCTTGATCCCCCAGAATATTCCCCATAACAAATCCAACAATTGCAACACCTCAGAGTCATAGATTCCCCAATGAACAGGAATAACCAGTAACAGCTGAAGAAAGTCCAGGTGGCAAAAGAAAAAGAAGATAGTTCATTGGAGTTCCACGTATGCACTGCAGATCTTACCATCTTCCCAAATTACCATCAGTTACTGAAACTGAGAAAAGAATACAGCCAAAGATATCCCTGAATGCATAAATCAAGGAATTGTAAGAGAAAAGGCATGGGAAAATTCCACTTTTCCTTTCCACAGTTCGGTCCAACAATTTACCAAATAAAAGGAGTCTGTGCTTTGACATGAAGGAGACTTAATAAAAAACCCAGAAGGTGCACCTTTTTTATACAAATTCTGGGCAATGTCACCTACTGCAGATGGCAGATATCCTGCCACTACATTCTGGCTATACAACCAGTATCACCAGCATTGATACCATCATTTCGAGTCATGGAAGTCCCCAAACCTTCATTGCCCTCAGTACACAGAGGCACCTCTGTAGCATGGGCATCTTCTTTGGCTCGCCTGGGTGAGCTTTCCAATGGTTGGACCTGAACAGCCTGCAGGGCCATGTAGAATTTCTGCTAGGATTAATGCAAAAGGGGACATTGCATTTGACTTAGCACATTCTTTGCAGAATTACTGGGCCTTCGGGAAGTAGCTACACAAATGTCAGCACAATATACGGACTGTTTACGGACATGATGTATGTAATATTGAGAGAAAGCGGGTTGGTTACACAATGCATGGATTTAAATAGTTTGTGAAGTTTAACCTCAACTGCTGCTATGCATGTTAATCAGATATTCAGTGTCCAATCCACATCAGCACTAATTAGAAAGTGTTATTTACTGTAGAGTGTAGGCTTGCTCGGGCAACTGCCTGACATTAATTATACTTTGAATGCTGGAATTTAAAAAAAAAAAGGCAAAAAATCTATGAGTAATGCCATTTTTGTTTAGTGTCACACAGTTTTAAATCAATGAGGACTATAATGAGCCTTTATTCAGAGTTACTTACAAAATAAACAACTGTTTTTGCTGGAGTTCATTAGTTTCCCAAATTTGCTGTTACACTCAAAGATGGGAAACTTTTCATACAAGTTATATGAAAATTAGCTACTTTGCTCCTACTAAATTATTTAAACTCCAAAGAATGATAAGACATTGTTATCTGGGAACAAATGTCACCTTCAGATTTTCATTTCTCTTTGAATGGAAACAACTTTTTTTCAGATTCTGAAGTTTTAATAATTTTGTCGAGCATTGTGGTGCTTCCACTTTAAAGCTCTTCTATATGGGGACAGACATTTTAATCAGGCCTGCATTAATAAGACAAAGGGTAATGGCTTTAAACTAAAAGAAGGTAGATTCAGACAAAATAAAAGGAAGACATTTTTTACAATGAGGATGGTGAAACACTGTCCCAGGTTGCCCAGAGACACTGTTGATGCCCCATTCCTGGAGACATTCCAGGCCAGGCTGGATGGGGCTCTGAGCAACCTGATCTAGTTGAAGATGTCCCTGCTCATAGCAGCGGGGTTGGACTAGATGACCTCTAAATGTCCCTTCAACCCAAACCATTCTATGATTCTGTACCACTGGAACAACCTGAACACAAATCTCATCCTAGAGGGAGTTCTGCTAAGAGAGTCCAAGATGAAACCTTCAGCAAGCTACACAGTCTGAAAATAGTTTGAAATCCCACAAATATCCTTTTGTTAACCGATCAAATTGACAAATGTGATTAATGGGGACAAAACTCAGTGTCAAACATCCTCACTTCACTGAAATTTCATGTGCTGTAGTTCTACATAAATTTTGTGAAAACCTGAAGAGAAATATTTAAAATAGACTTCATACTCAGTATTTTTCAGTTCTACTTAAAACAATATAAATTTGTGTAACAACAAATCAGAATTAATTTCTATAATGCATAAAAATTATCTTAAATGCAACAATTAAAAGAGAACAATGAGATTATATAAAGAATGTTTCAGCAGAACAATGATTGTTTCCTGTTTTAAAATAATGTTTATGTGCTTTTAATTAGCTCAAATGAATGTAAAATAAATTGAAAATATATCAGTAATCAAGTGTGCATTTTAGAATTTAAGAGGTGTTTCGACTAATAGCTTGCTATTCATTCAAACAGCTGCTCTCTATCCTATGTTTCTTGTTTCATTGACATTTTAGAAAAACTGCGTGTCTTGAGAGCTCCAGTAAGAAGCAACTGATTTTGAATTGACTGAAAATCTTTTAAAATATATTTAAATGCATGGGAACCAAGTATTTTGCAGTAATCTACCTTATGTTAGTTAAGTTGTCCTTAGAAGAATTTTAACTTTTATGATCAAAGCTCACCATTTTCAAGATGGAATGGTCCGTTTGTGCTGCCTTGGCTAAAAAATAATGGTGGGTGTACTTCTGCCTGGATTGCTATGAGAACATATAGTGCTCCAAACTTCCTAGACTGTCTTTCTCTACACAGCCAAGTATTATCTCAAGACCTCTTTAATGTCCATATGGTTTCACATCCATGCAGAAACCATGCTAAGGCTCATTTCACTGAAAGTGGAAAGTGGATAACTTAGCACCATAGAAGAACAGAATGCCACACGTTAAAATAGTAGCTGTGTTGAAGCCAGAGTCTGGGGGACTAAGGGACATGTCAGGAATGTGAAGGTCAGTTGCAGCTCCTGCAAAAGTGACGAGAAGATCCTGAGAGAAGCAAACAGGACAAATAAAGGAACTACAGTGCTGGTCTTGAGGAACACAAATTTAGTCTTGATCAGAGATCACAGAATCACACAGAACCACAGATTGTTAGGGATTGGAAGGGACCTCAAAAGATCATCTAGTCTAATCCCCCTGCCAGAGCAGGAACACCTAGATGAGGTTACACAGGAAGGCGTCTAGGCAGGTTTTGAATGTCTCCAGAGAAGGAGACTCCATAACCTCCCTGGGCAGCCTGTTCTAGTGCTCTGTCACCCTCACTGAGAAGAAGTTTCTTCTCACATTTAAGTGGAACCTCCTGTGTTCCAGTCTGTACCCATTGCGCTTTGTCCTATCATTGGTTGTCACCAAGAAGAGCCTGGCTCCATCCTCATGACACTCACCCTTTACATATTTATAAACATTAATGAGGTCACCCCTCAGTCTCCTCTTCTCCAAGCTAAAGAGACCCAGCTCCCTCAGCCTTTCCTCATAAGGGAGATGCTCCACTCCCTTAATCATCTCTGTTGCTCTGCGCTGGACTCTCTCCAGCAGTTCCCTGTCCTTCTTGAACGGGGGGCCAATATTCCAGATGAGGTCTCACCAGGGCAGAGTAGAGGGGCAGGAGAACCTCTCTCGACCTACTAACCACACCCCTTCTAAGACTTGAGTGGACAAGGCACTTAGAAATCTGATCTAATTTGACCTTGTATTAAGCTCCAGAGGTCCCTTCTAACCTCAACTATTCCATGATTCTATGATTTTTTTTGACATAATTATTTTAAGTAAGTGCTGCATGCTACCTACAAAATACATCAGGTTCCTAACTACCATTTAGTGGGAACACATATATTGAAGCAAGACAGTTAATGCATTACACAGCAAAGGTGATTTTTAAATAATAATTGTATTAAAGTTCCAGTTTCACCTGAATAATTGTAACAAGCCTGGATCTTGTGGCTGGAATATTTCAGATTTATGATGACACAAATAAGCCAAAGGTTTTCCAACATGCTAAATATCAGTCTACAAATAACCTTCCTAATTTTACCTGGATAAATAATGGATATGCCATACTCAAGTGAGTTAGCAGAAGAAAACAATTCTTCTAGGGCTGTTCTCAAATAGGTAATAAACAAAGTGGGGCTAAGAAGGGGGAACAAACATGCCTGAGAACTCCTAGGACAATTCTAAATGTAAGGAGATGTATATGAGACTCTCTGGTTTCACATTCTATGTAAGAACTATTTCAACAAACTCAGAATAGAAATCCTATTTAGTACAAGAACTAGTTTTAAAATATTTTTATCATTATTTCTCCTGTATGTGTAGCATTAGTCTGCCTCCAAGCTACAAACTAGTGAACTAAATTAATAAATAAAGATTTCTATTTTGTCATAAGTTAAATTACTCTTTTGTGGATAGACTACACTTTGCATCAAATTACCTCTAATGCCAGCAGAATCTCACACACAAAGAAAGGCAACTGGCAGGGACAGATGCACACATCACTCTGCCAGATAATGGATTTCAAAGTGAGATACAAAGACTGAACCAGCTGAACAAGGAGCTGATCAGTCACCCTCTTACAAGGGAAAAGGTAAGTAGTTCAGCACTGCAGTATTTTTAAAAGATCTGTGCAGTCATAAGTGATGTCATGAGTGAACAGTGTTTACTTGCACGTTACATCGTCCACTAAAAGAAGCTGGGAGGGCCTGGGATGAAACCGGCAGGTGGCAGCTGCAGCACAAGCAGAAGGAAGAGTTTCTTCACCATGTATTTAGCAAAGTTCTCCAACCCTTTAGCCAACAGAAGGTTGGTGATGCTAAAGCTGACCCAAATTAAAGCATTTACTAAGCAAGTTCACAGAAGAGAAATTCACTAAATGATATTAAGCCCCAAAGCCATTAGTGAATCAGAAAATCCCTGAGTTGCAACTGTTGGAGACTGCAAGGTTACGGAAAAGAAAAAAACAACAACCAAACATTGTATGTTTGCTCTACTGATATATTTTTCCTTAATTTTCTGCTTTTAGACACTGCAGGAGACAGTATACTCAGCTCAACAACCTTTGTTTTTACAATAGGACTTTCTGTGTTTGTAAACTAGACCTGCAGCTGTCCATGGCTTTTAGCTATGAGGCCTGACGTGGTTTTGGCATGACATACCTTACTTTCACATCATTCAAATTACCTTCTAGGACTTCATGTTTAGGGACCGTATGTGGTTTTTTTCAGTACACATATTCCAGGGCCCCAGCAAAATCCATCTTGAATACTGCATTTGCTTTGACAAACATCTATCCTGTCAGAACTTACAATGCTATCATCTTTTTTTCTAATTTATCAACAGCTTTTCCAAGAAAAAGAAGTTGATAAAACAGGTATAATTTTTAGGATTTAAAATATCAGTAGTTTTCATATAGGCAACCAATTGAAAATATTCACTGCTAAATCTCCAGTAACATACCACAGTATCTCATTTTTACATTCTACAGTTAATTTGCGTAATGGAACCAACATTTCTAAATGTATGTGATTAAAGAGGATAAATATGAAACCGTATAACAAGAAAATGACATCTAGTAATCTGAGCATTCCCAAATATGTAATGCCAAACTCTCAGAAATTATAAATATGCACATTTGCACAATCATTTGAAAATCTTTTACCGTCCAGTAAACTACTCGTCCAACCTCCTTCTTGACAGCAGGATCTTAAAACTTGAAGTATTAAGTAGCTGAAAATTATAAACAGAGAAAACCCTGAGTTGCCTATGCCATTTCTCCCACCCTGAAATTGCCTCAAATAGGGTATCTGAGTATCTTGTTTTATTCAGTAATAATTCAGAGAGGAGGCTATGAAAGAGGTTTGTTTCATTCACTGTACGAGTTCTAACAAATTAGTATTACCTATTATGAGGCTTTGAAGAATATAATTATAAATTCCAACTGTTCATGCCTCTTGAAGACAAACTTCCTCACAGCTACTAATTGGCAATATCAAAGTGGTTCTGAAGAAAGCAAACTCACCACTTTTACACAAAAGCACTCTCATCCTCAAGAAATCACCTACATATGCCTGTGCTCATCAATCAATGGAAAAGGAAATATTTATTTAGCCTGCCAGCAGTTCAATTTCTGTATGAAAGAGCCCACCAACATGTGACAGCCGAACAAAAAGTAAAAGAAAAGAACGAACCAAAGACAGTTTGCATTGTTTGGAAAATACATTGCTGGAAGATCTCCAGGGAGCAGCGTGATACCTTTCTGACAGATCAATCTCCTAGCTCTATAAGGATAGTTCACTTACAGGCATGGTGCTACAGCTTTTTATTATAGGTGTTTAATCAGCCTTTATTAATCTTAGCATTTGTGAGTACTCCTCTGGCATCTAAAGACTTCGGTCAAACACTGCAACCAACTTTCACTATGTTCAGAACATGTGCACGAGAAGTAATGATCATTGCCCTGAAAAGCCCAAATTCTAATTTCAAATAACATGCAGGTTTCCCACTGGCTTGCTTTTTTTGATGAAAGCATATGTTCCTGAAGGCCAAGTTTTGGCTGTACATTCCTCTCAGCACTGAGAACTCTGTTTTCAACTACGAGGCGTACTGTGCTGCTGCTGATGATTGCAAGCCATATGCATCAACTATCCTATCTCAATCACTGCAGGAAACCAGCATGTTTTCTCCTGGATAGCAACTCACTCAGTCCCAAGCTTGCAGAAAATATCTGTATATGAGTCACTTTTAAAGTCAATGTGTAGCAATGCCTTTACAATATTTCATTCAGATCTGAAGAGGACAACAGTCTCACCATGTTCCTCTCATATTTTCAATGGAAACTCACATAACATGTAACAGTTTCAATCCTGCAAAGCATGTTGCACTTGTTTAACCGTGCAGTTTCTTCCAGAGGAAAAGCTGTACATGCCTTTAGACTCAAATACCCTAATGAATGTTATTTTCCTGCTTGGTAGGCAAAATAATGTCATGTTTTTATACTAGTTTCAGTAGTGAGAGCTTATCAGAAGTTCCCATTTTGTCTCTACATTGCTTCCATCTCTCTGATACATTCTGCATCCCACAGCTACTTCATCATACCCCAACAATGTAACAGAAATTGAGTTCACTGCACAAACATATTAGATGTGGCTCACTTCCCTCCTTTCTGTTTTCTGAATCTTTTACTTGTTGTTTTTGTTTGGTTTTGGTTTTGGTTGTTTTTTTTTTTTTTGACTGAAAAGAGGGTCTGTACTATTTTTATAGGGTAAAAATGATTAATAGAGATACAAACCACAGCCTGAAATGTTATTTTTGTTCTGAACTTCTTATTTCAAACTTTTGGTAACTCCTTAGTAATGCTACTAAGAGAGGACAGTACTGTCCCATTCAACAGTTTACTGAGAGTAGATTCAAAAAGTAATGATGGATTAAATAAAAATTAAAAATCTCAAGAATTCCACAGATGTTTCTTTACCTTAAATTCACATTTTTTATGGTTACACATTAGAATGAAGATAATACCTGTTTATGTATCATACTGCAGCATTAAGACCCACCAGGGTGTATTTTGGCAGAACATTAAGTCTACACCCCAGACGCACCGATGACTTGGGTCATCAATATCTGCAGTGTGCATTAAAGCACTACTAAAACATATCCTATACAGTCTTAAAAGCATTAAAATATATCTAGTTACAGGGAAAGTAGGTTAAACACACTACAAAATTACACTCATAGAATCATTTCAGTTGGAAGAGACTCCCAGGACCATCAAGTCCAACCATAACCTAATCTAACTCCAGCACTAAACCATGTCCCTAAGAACCTCACCTAAATGCCTTTTAAACACCTCCAGGGATGGTGACTCCATCACTTCCCTGGGCAGTCTGTTCCAATGCCCAACAACCTCCTATAACTAGAGCCAATTCTCATATCGCTTGAAATTAGCACACTACCTTTTCAGGTCAAGTTTCATTTAACAAACAGAAAGTGAAACCAACCTTTCTTTCTATGTAGTGTTCTGCAGGTAACACCTGATTCACTCTCACAATTTTTACTTCAAGGTCAAAATGGCTATATAACCTTAATCTGTAAATTATATACAAAACTCTTTATATGGCTGGGCATCTTAACACCATTTTTATGTACCTAATAGAGCTGAGAGTCTAAAAAGCTGTGTCCGTGCTTCCCCAGCAGAGGACTATGAGGATAAAATGAGAATGCAGCTAAATTGTAGAGTCCCTGCCTGCTGGGGATGCAAACGATTCAAAAGCCCCACAGTAATACCCTCTTTCAGCAGGAAGAGGATCCAGACCTGAGCTGCCTAAGCAATTCAGCAGCTCAAACTCCTAAACTGGCAGCCCTGTTTCAGACAGCAGAATACAGAATGAAAAAAAAAAAACCAAAAAAATTCCAGTGGATCTCAAGATAAAAGAAAAACATTTTGAGGTTACCATGAAAACTGGGAAGGGAAAGATATGTGTATAAATAAACAAAATGGTCACATGCTGTAGCATTTTAAAAACCTTGGAAATGTAGTATTGCAAGAGCTTTTTAAAATGAAAACAGTGTTTCTGGATCATTTCTTTCCGGTATTTGTTGAACTTTTTGGGAAAAAATGTTTGTTTGTTTGTTTTTAATGCTCTGAATAGTTTCTTCCTCTCATTCATCACAGAAGTTTATGAAGCTAATATTCATTATATGAATACCCTGCTTCCCAGTAATTCAAAATGCTTTAAAATTCCTTATGTGCAAAACCTGGAGGTAACTAGATCTTCAGATTCAGGTCTTAAAACACTCAGCAAACTGAAATTATTGATGGCATTATTGAAGGCATTTTCCCTGTTATCTGGCTGAATCAAATACTGCTCATGATGGTGACAGAATTTCTCAGAAAAATATCTCAAGAATATCCCTCACCCCTTTCTATATACTGCAGTTGTCAGATTGGCCCGTTTCAAACATCTTAAACTAAAAAGCTAACTAAACAGTAAACATCTACCAAGACAATTTGTAGGCTTGTCTTATTTTTTTAAAAGAGACAATAAAATAATGAGTCAGATGATCAAGAAATGATACACGACACAACTACCTGTTCTTTACAAGTACAAGGTGGTGGTGATGTTGAGTCTGCAGCAGGTACACAGAATTTGTGTCAGTCTGAAGGATCCTTCTGATAAGTTGTTTGGGTTTTTTTCTTAATTTGCACAGTTGTTGTCCCCTCCCCAACTAGACAACATTTTTGAGAATGGAATGAAAAAGAGTTCTGGCTGTTTACTCAGCATGTCATGGCCTAGTGAACAAACTCAAGAGATGGGAGAAGGCTTCAGGAAACAGTGCCTTTGGCTTTTTTTTAGTTAAAGCCCTTTAATACACCAGGTAGGTTTTTGAGTGTGTGTTTTGGTTATTATTTTTTTTTAAGCCACTCACTTGAAACCCATCATGACACTATCACGCAAACTTCATATATTTCAAAGGCCAACCTGGCCAGTATAATACAGCTGTAGGACAATCATCCCCTAATTATGATGCAATCTAGAGTGCAAAAAATTTAGCTGAAGTATGGTGAATGCCTTCATATTGAAGTCTTTTTTTCCCCTAGGTTTAGATCTGGGCTTCTGTGTTGTTCTTCTTTTCATAGGGAGGTAGGAAAATCTGTTTGAAGGGTTTAAGCTTAGTCTTAATACAAATTCATGTGCCTCTGAGGTATTCAGATTGGACTGCATCAGTGCATAATATTTTGAAGGTCCTTAATGAAGCAAAGACTCCAGAAACTGATTTTGCAAAACTATGTAGCCTGCATACAAGGACTCAGCTTTGTTAATTCCAGTGTTAGAGTTCTTTCATATTTTAATGAGCAAATCTCAGTGGAAACATTTCCAAAAGAATGGAATCAAAAGGATTTATTTTAATAAGACACATCATTGGTATTGGTAGAGGTCATAGATAATCAGAAAGCAAGCAAGCATTCCACTGATAATGTTTTCAGGGATTGCAGCAATGGTATAACTCAAACAAGCATCCTGGAAACACATTGGAGCCTCAGGCAAAATCCTGACTGAAGACACTGTGATAATGAAAATAGGTTCAGATTAAAAAATATACAGATGAAGACTTCTGGGATGCTCATGGAAGATCTGTTAGCAAAAGGACAGATCTTGCACTGCTTTGTGACACAGATGTGAAGGTCCTTCCTCCAAAAGATCCCAGGCAATTTCATTCGATCATGTTGGAGAAGTGCATGAAAAGAATGGATATGCTTTGGCCAAGAATCTTTTTTAAGAACGTTCAGAAAGACTCATAAAAATACAAATGAAAATGGAATCACTATTAGCTTCCCATAGCACTGGAAGTTAGGCACAGGAGTCATGAGCTCCAGCTGGCATCTTGAAGCTGCAGTAGATGCTCCAGGCTGCTCTGAGTAAAAATGACTGTTGATATATCATAGTGGTCAAGAAGCATTTTCTTTCTTTTATTTCTTGTACATGAGTAATTTGAACACATACTCAAATACTGTGCATTACTGAGGATGAAAAAAGCTAAACCATCCACCTAGCAATTAGTTTAGACTTTTTCCCAATTATTTTCTCTTTTTTTTTGCCACAGAAAGGCTAGTTCCAAATGCTCAACTCAATTTTGCCATGATAGTATATAAATTCCTCATCCTTACACATGCATTCCAATTATCAACTGAATAAGCTATTTGGTCTCATAAAATTACATCTTGTTGTCTCATATATATATATGTTGTCTCTCTATATATATTCCTATGCAACAGACAATTCACGAGTTATTATTTCACTAGAGCAATGAATCTTCTGACCCAGACAACAAAAAAAAACCTACTGGTAAGAATCTTCCCTTCCTTAGACCACTGAAAGGCCCTAATTGTAGGAATTACAAATTAGTCTTAACCAGTTATTTGGTCAACATAGGGAAACAACTGCCCTAACTTTTCTGGAGGCTTATAGCAAAGTTAGCTCTTAGCGGACACACCACTCCATAGAGAATCGATACTCTCCAGTTCCTCAGAACTTTGCACCAGGTTCAGTCATGCAGATGACATGCTAAATATTGCCTCTTAATTTTAAAACGTCTTTAACAACGTAGTATTAAAATACTCCAAAGTAAACTGTTGCTTTCACAATTTAATACATGCATACAAAGCAGTAGGTTCAAAAAATTGGAAGAGAAATTAGTCCTGCAGTAATATTCGACCTGCCAAGTTTCTACCTATAGCAGTTGAAATGTCTGGATTATAATTAAAGCTTTCTGGGAAAAAAAAAAAAAAAAAAAAAAAAAAAAAGAAAAGAAAAAAAGAAGACAGAATTCCATGTAGTAGAAGAGCTGTAATTAAGCCAGTTTTCTCAAAAGCTAAGCTCCCCAAAACACCTTAGGGATGTCTCCTGCCTTGGCAGTAAATAATACAAAACAGACAACTCTGTCTCTAAATGTAATATTTATATTATATATATTACTATAGTATTTACTGGTTTATATTGTTGCATTACACATATTTATTTATTACATAATACATACTATTTAGTTTTATTATTATATCTATAATATGAATTTTACTGTATGCACCCAAATAATTGGTGCTGCTCATAACAGAATATTCTGCTGATGACAAAATACATACTCATCACTGAGGAAACTAGTTCCGAGGCTCCAGCCTCTTGATCAACAAGAAACTGGTCAAGAGCTCTGGTATGCTTACAGCACAAATGTTTTACTTCTATAATAGCACATTATTTTACGGTGCAGAAACTGTGCAGAGCACAGAGCATGGATACAAAGATGCACAAACCCAAATTTCACAGGTATGCCCAGAGACACATCAGGAACAGAAGCAGTTGTTTCAACAAATCAGTACCTTTTACAAATATTGTTAGGATCACTCAGGAAGAATAGTTTTCTACACCAACACAAACCAGACCTTTGCCAGAGAGGCAGCTACATCTGAAGAATATTAAAACCTTAGGTGTGATTGTAGCAATTTATTTAGCTATTATACAGAATTAGAAACAATACACCTTTGACTTTGATAAGGTAAAACTTTGTGTAAACATATGATCACACAGATGGCATGGATCAGAGCATCCGAACTGCATTTTGAGGTTAAAAACAAACCAAAACAAAACACGAAATGACAACAACAACAAATACCACCAAAACCACAACACTTTGATAGGATAAAATTTTTGGCTTTTTTTTTTTTCCTTATTCTTTGACATTTAAGACAGACATTCCATCTTGAAGTTCAGTGAAGCTGAAAGAAGCTTGAGTTTCATGGAGTGAATTATTTCAAACTAGCAGCTACTATGCCTATTTTCCTGAGTGTAACACTACAGATCAGACTGTGTTCAAGAACAGAGACAGTGTATTTAACTTGAGTATGACAAGCAGTAATATATGCAGCATAACACGCTTACCTAGTACCCTTTATTTAAAATGCACAACACTGGATGGAAAATACAAAACATTCTGAAAGACAACCGAAGCTATTCATATTTAATACTTCAAACAAGAAGCCTAAATTGTTACAGAGGTGACAACATGTTACAGAAAATGCCAGCATTTAGGCTTGTCAAATTATAAAATAATAAGCTTCTACTTCAGATTTTCCGAAAAGGCAATTAATTGTGAAACTATTTCACAAAAGAACTTTGTGCCTCTGTCAGAGTCTAATGAAGAAAATAGAGATACGATATGTTATTTGTGTATTTTCCAATAAGAAAGTGCTCAACCATAAACTGCAGAGCTTTCTGTGATGACTTCTTTTCACTAAAACAGAAACTGTAAGTAAGCTCAAATACTTTATCCATCACCCATTAAGAAGTACAGTGAAAATATAATCATCAGTGATCTCCTTAGGTACATCATCAGCATGCCCTGTAGGTTTGGCTCTCAGATCTGCAGCAAATTACCTTCCTTTATTTTGCATAGGGGCACAAGTAGGTAAAAACGAATGAACAAACAAAAAATGCAGTGCCAAACAACACTCCTATAATAAGACACTTTTGTGGATTGATGCAGTGAGTAAGTCTCCAAATACGATGTATTGATTTTATTAATTTTAATAATTTTCACGGCCTGATGAAATTTCTGTTAATCAAGAGTTTTTTTTCCTTGGAAACCTAAGGGACAGTAGCATCTATAAATTGCTCTGTGAATTAGTAACTTCTAAAAATGTTTACAGCTCTGTATACAGTAGCTGTATCCCTCTATTACTCACACAGAAGGTAGTAAGAAGTTTCTTCAGGGATCAGATTCCACAAGAGTAACAAGAGAATCTTTGCTGAACCAGGTACAGCAATTTCTACTCCACATGCTAAATCCTTAAGTAAAGCACAGCTGAACTAGAGACCTCTTTGATATATTGCCAACTATTTATGGTTTAGCACATCAACTGATTTTGCCTTTGAGGAGAATATAAAAACACTGCAGATGAAATTCACGATCAAATCATTTCTGTAGTGAAAAACAGCAATAAGCTAGTTCAAATATAATATTAAAATCCAACATAAAATAGAACTAAAATAATCTATTCAGTTTTAGTCTTGATTTTAGCCTCCAGGTATTCTCCCAATCTAGTTTGCCAGTGTCATGGACTCATTTAACAAACATGTATTTTAATATAGCCAGCATGGTTACATACCTAGCAAACATAATTTTTTGTATTTAAAAAATGGAAGACGGAACTGAGAAATATAGGCACATTAAAAAATATTTAAGATTCACAGCATATATGTGGTTCCTACATGGTACTATAGCAAAGACAGTGAATATGACCCCTGGCTTATATATGGGATACATCTGTATCCATTATTATTAAGACTATTATGGGACCACAAAAGACAGATTTATCAGAAGTGCTAAGGGAGCTATTATCTTCTCTCCCTCATTTCAGCTATACACTCTTGGATGTGTAGCTGAAGAGAGACTTTTAAAAAGTCACATCTGGACTGCAGCTGCATCCATCTTTAAGGCTTCAAATTCAGTATTCTTTTTGGAAAAATTGCACTGTAAAATTGGAAAAGACTCAGGAAAGTCCTATGACAGCAATACACCTTGAAAAAAACATCTGACAATGACAAATGGAGATAATGAATCTATTTAGTTTATTCGATACAACTCAGATATTTGTTGATCCCACTATTTGCATTATATTCTGTATTCAAAACCTGCAATATCAAAAAGCAATAGAATACTATCCTCAAGTGTATAAAGCACTGGCGATTTTTTACAAAGCTTTTGAGGGAAGATAAACACATTCAGCTGTACTTGCACAGCTGTATTTCTCTCAATATGTGAAGTATCGCCACTGCTCTGAAAAGGAATTATTTATGGTAATTACTCTTCAATTTTCTTTTGCTTACATTCAGAAGAAGAGTTCAAGGGCAAAATATATATATGTTTGGTTACAGAATGTATGTGATTTAGTAACTCTACAGGTATTGATGATCTTGCTGCTCTACCATCACAATTTTTTTTGCTTCAAGGTGCTTCCTCCTATTCTCTGCCATACTTAATATTGTGATTATAAGAATTTTAAAATTCTTACTTTTAGTTCCATTCTCTCTCACTCTCTCAACAGTTTACCTACTATACACATTGCATCGGCACTCTTCTTGGGATCAGAATGTAGGTATCCGTTTTAGAAGAGACTTGTATTGGCACTTTTAATCTCAGGAGATAAAAATGACAATTCTTGTATCAATATCTTTCATATTTTGGAACTTTTTAAAACAGTGTTAACTTCAGTGAGCCCTACTGAACATGAAAGAAGTAAGAATAAGTAAGAACATGAGACCAGAGTAAAGAAAGTGGCAGACTTTCTGCCCCTGCAGACATCCATCCAATAAATAGCCACCTCATCCATTAGATGATGCTATGTATCAATTTGGGGGCTATCATATTGCATTTACTACAGATTATTCCTGTAAGGGTGGAAAGGGAGCAGAAAGTATATAATTTATAAGAAATTCAGCTAGAAGAACCTGTTTGTCCCTTTTTTCCCTTACGTGAACTAGTTTATTTTTCTAGGAAAAGGACAAATCTAATAGCTGAGAAAATGAAATAAAGGCAACAGAAAGACCAAGAGTCACGCATTCTGTAGTAGAAGACAGTAATTCAGTGACTTACACCAATTTCTGCTAACTTTTCTTCTTTGTGAAGAGAAAAAAAAAGGCATGGGCAATACATACAGGAGACACTGTGTGCAGTGCCTTTATTATATGAACAGCCTCACACTATTTGGGGACATAAATAGCCACAGCCACTTGTATAATGGATAATTAGAGCTACATAAAGTGGAGAGAATGACGTGAATCACACAGGAAAACTGTAACGTGCAGCAGCACGTAATGCAAAGCCTGTCATGCAACAAAAGTGGTGGAATCTATAAAAAAGTACTAACAACATTTTTGTCTATACTTTTTCAATTTTTTACTCCTATATTTTATTCTGAAAAACAATACAACCGTGAGCTAGCTTACTGAGAGTGGAGAGCCTGGATCCCTTCCTCCCTCCCAAGACAGTATTTTAAATATGATTAAAAGTGCTTACTCTAAACCGTTTTGCAGCAACAGTTTTCCTGGATAAGATTACATCAGCAGTTTAAGAAACTGATCTTTTATAATGCAGATTTGTAGCATAGTAAGATTAAATATTTTTGGCATGCAAACCTGAATGCCCCATCCAAACAAAATCCATGAAACTGAGGGTAAGACAGCCCTCTCTTTTTTTTTTTAAGTATCCTCACACTAAGATATTTTTTAAAATACCATTTCTCCTTCATGACAATTTAAATTTTGACTAGTAATATTCAAGACTGAAGTGAATCACTTCACTGAGATTGTTTTCAATGAATTCAAACCTCGCAGTCACTTGAGAAAACTACTATCACGAAATAACAAATGCCTTATGGATCTAGTCTATAGATACTTTGATATCACAACCACTAAAAGCCAGAGCTCAAATACAACAGAGTATCTTTCAGATTTAGACAATTAAAGTTCCAGGCACTACCATGCAGCATAAATAAATAAATGCCTGTTTGAATGTCACTGTTCACTTGCTTGTGAACATCTGCAAATATAAAATGTGTTGATATTCTGTGATCTGAGCACTGAAACAAAATTTAAAAAGAAAAAAAAAAATTCAGATGTGTTTATACTCAATCCTTTTGTTTCTCTATCTTCTTTCTGTTATGAAACAGTGGTTCCCATGTGCCCAACTCCTGATAACTGCAGGCTTGCAAGGTGTTATTTGCCAGCTCACAGTTTGAAAGCTGAAGTTCAAATTTTCATAATGGGTAGTTTCATCAAATTCATGTAGTGTTAAGTACAATCAGACATGCCTGCAAGATCAGTTCTCCATTTATACGTAAAAAGCACTGGCATAGGGAAAAGGAACTTTCCACTTTTCATTTCAATGCCTCTTGCTGGGTACAGGTCAGAGTATTACAATTTATGAAAGAGTAATTGTGAGCCGATTTGCTGGCATCAGCAGAGAGATGCAAGACAATAGAGGTTCAGCTGAGTATTTAGCACTACATATTCACGACTTTGCCCAAGCAGCCAGGAAGAAGACCATAAAAGCAGAAGGATAGAGAGGGCAACTCAATCACATCCCTTGAAAAGAAACTTCTCGAGCTAGAATTGTACATCCTTAATGTGTTTAGTAGCTCTTGTCATGATTCCAACCTTTATGATTTCCTGTACTTGAATAATTTTCATACAGAAAAATGCATTCAGGAACACTGGTAGCAATGATTTAAATATGTGGTGATTACAAATACACAGTTTTATTCAAATCTGCCTCAATTATTTTCTGAAGTGTTTCCTTCTTCTGATGTCGTAGGAAAGAGTGAATAATCTCTCTCTGTTTATATTTTCTGTACCTTATGTGCTTTTATAGACGTCAATATTTCCCTTCAACTTCCTTTTTCCTTGAAAGACTTCTAGACTAACCAGTTCTTTCTTGTATAGAATCTGCTTCATAACTGTGGACGCCCTCATACAGAAAAATTACGCTCCCCTTCCCCCTACCTTTTCTGTTTTAAGAAACATTTCTACCATCCTTTATGTTTTGTTTTTATTTTGAATCAGCAGAACACTTTGTCACTGAAATGCTCTTCCAGAACTTTTATTAATATGTTGAATAATGCTGATACTGTAATAGGTATCTGGTGTATCCTACTGATAGTCCCCTCCACTTGTGAAAATTGGCCCCTTTTTGTCATCTATATCTGGTAACTGTAAGGTAATCATCTCAAAAAAGACCTTCCTTTTCATGACAAATTTCCTTAGCATTTTTAGTGACAGACCTTGTTGAAAGTATTCCAAAGCTATGTCCACACTAGTGAGTTAAAAAAACAAAACAAAACAAAACAACCCCACAAAAACAAAACCAAAAAAACCCCTACTGATCTCTTTTTATTTGTAGATTAAAGCAATTAGAGCTATGGTCCTTGCACTTACACTTTATGTGGTTCAAAAGTTTTATTTCAGATTAAATTTGAACTAGTGCCCCCAGACCGAACAGGCCCACCAACATGGTTTAAAACTGTCTATGAGACCTAACATGGCTTTGGACTTAGAGTTCTCCCCAGCATCTGGGGTGCAAGTTTCTCTGATGATACTTGGAGTGGAGCTTCCTATATGCTTCACAAAGAAATTTGTTTTAAACTCCCCCAAATCACTATTTGGACTCGACCAAGAAGCAGTAAACGAGCAGCACCAAGGAATTCTTCAAAACAGGACCACTGTTCCAAAGCAAAACACTAATGAAGATGTAGACATATCTGGTTGGAATCCTGTTATCCAAATCATCAATGATTCCTTCAAAGATTTTGAACAAAATAATGAGGCATAGATTCCTTCTGCTAAAACTATATTGCCTCTTCTAGAAACATGTATTTCTATTACTTTACCAACTCAAGTTTTTATTATAGTTTCTTTTGGTTTTCTAGAAGCCAAGAAGTACAATATGACTTCTTGTTTCACACCTGGAGCCATTTAAAAAAAAAGACTTAGCATCTCATTTACCACCCCATGGTCAATTTAAGTTCTACATTACACAGTACACCTACCAGTCAGTAATTTCATATTTGAGTTCCTTTAGAATTTTGGGGTGAATACCAATGATTTGGACTGGGAAGAGTAGATGTACCATTGCTGATTTATTTCTATTAATTTTATCAATTCTGTTATAAAATGTCTTGGCAGTTTCTTATTAGACGTGTCCTCAGATTTGTACCCCGTAGAGAAAGGTGCTCCTAAGGTTTTTGCAGAGAATTCAGAATGGTTCATTAAACATGATAAATGTTTAAGATTCAAACATAATGGATGTAATCACTTTCTCAGTCCAGCACTGTGTGCTTAGCTTCTCCTCTCAGGCTTTCCTTCACTGTTTTCTAAAGCATTGTTGAAGTTCATGAATATCAGATTTTCACTGGGCTGACTTATAGATACCACAAAAGCAAACACAGAGGTTCTACTCATATTGTGAGAGAGAGGCAGACAACCAGTCTAAATACTGTCGATATACAAAACCATATTTCCTTTATTACACAGTGGTTTAACAACGCATGAAATTTTAATTTCTCATAATATTTAAGATTATATATTGTCATTTGCAAGTGGATTATATCTGTACAGAACTGAGAGAAGTGAATATCTGCTTACAAATTAAAGCTACAAAATAATCTACTTATGTGTTCAAACAGTTAGCAACAATTAGCAACATCAGCAAAGGAAAAAATAGGAATTTATAGTTGTTGTTGACAAAACGTCGTTTCTTACTCATTCACAATGTGTCAGAAAGGAGCCAACTCCAGTGAGTGACAACAGCAATGAAAGTTGGTGAGTCACCAACTGAAAAGAGAAGCATAAAAAATCTGGCAGCTGATTAATAAGAATACTTGTACTCACATTTATGCAAAGTGATTATGTAAGAATCATGGCTTTTTGGAGTTGATAATAGTGTCAGTTGTGCTCGAGAGGGGTCGCAGCACCAGGCTCAGAAAGTGCACACCTTCTCTTAGGTTTCCTTATATTCCCTCCCAAGGAGATATGTCCTGCTGAAGCTTAACACTAACATCACTCTTCCACAATGGGACTTCAAGCAAGGCAGGCTCAGAAACCCTGAAGAGACACTTTATAGGCACTAGTTTCTGAGGAACAGTGGCTCCAGAGCACAGGAGATCTCAGCAAGGGCCAGATGAGCACATCTCATACACAATGCGGAAGACATTTTTTTTTCATCTCAAAATTAACTTTTCATCTAGGTCTGATCCCAAGAACTGTATTCTCGCAAGAGTTAATCACAGAATCACAGAATGTTATGGATTGGAAGGGACCTCGAAAGATCATCTAGTCCAAACCCCCTGCCAGGGCAGGAACACCTAGGTGAGGTTACACAGGAAGGCGTCCAGGCGGGTTTTGAATATCTCCAGAGAAGGAGAATCCACAACCTCCCTGGGCAGCCTGTTCCAGTGTTCTGTCACCCTCACTGAGAAGAAGTTTCTTCTCACATTTAAGTGGAACCTCTTGTGTTCCAGCTTGAACCCATTACCCCTTGTCTTACTGTTGGTTGTCACCGAGAAGAGCCTGGCTCCATCCTCGTGACACCCACCCTTTATATATTTATAAACATTGATGAGGTCACCCCTCAGTCTCCTCTTCTCCAAGCTAAAGAGACCCAGCTCCCTCAGCCTTTCCTCATAAGGGAGATGCTCCACTCCCTTAATCATCTTCGTGGCCCTGCGCTGGACTCTCTCCAGCAGTTCCCTGTCCTTCTTGAACTGAGGGGCCCAGAACTGGACACAATATTCCAGATGAGGTCTCACCAGGGCAGAGTAGAGGGGAAGGAGAACCTCTCTTGACCTACTAACCACCCCCCTTCTAATACACCCCAGGATGCCATTGGCCTTCTTGGCCACAAGGGCACAGTGCTGGCTCATGGTCATCCTGCTGTCCACCAGGACCCCCAGGTCCCTTTCCCCTACACTGCTCTCTAATGGGTCATTCCCCAACCTATACTGGAACCTGGGGCTGTTCCTGCCCAGATGTAAGACTCTACATTTTCCCTTGTTATATTTCATTAAATTTTTCCCCGCCCAACTCTCCAGCCTGTCCAGATCTCGCTGGATGGCAGCACAGCCTTCTGGCGTGTCAGCCACTCCTCCCAGCTTGGTGTCATCAGCAAACTTGCTGATAGTACACTCAATTCCCTCATCCAAGTCGTTGATGAATATATTGAATAGTACTGGTCCCAGAACTGACCCTTGAGGCACTCCACTAGATACAGGCCTCCAACCAGACTCCGCCCCATTGACCACGACTCTCTGGCTTCTTTCCTTCAGCCAGTTTGCAGTCCACCTCACTACCCGATCATCCAGTCCACACTTGCTCAGTTTTGCCATGAGGATGCTGTTGGAGACGGTGTCGAATGCTTTGCTGAAGTCAAGGTAGACCACATCCACCGCTCTGCCATCGTCAATCCACCTTGTTACGTCTTCATAAAAGGCTATGAGGTTGGGCAAACACGACTTCCCCTTGGTGAAGCCATGTTGACCATCCCTGATGACCCTCTTATCCTTGATATGTCTTAAGATGGCACCAAGGATAAGGTGTTCCATCACTTTCCCAGGGATGGAGGTGAGGCTGACCGGTCTATAGTTGCCCGGGTCCTCCTTCTTGCCCTTTTTGAAGACCGGAGTGACATTTGCTTTCCTCCAGTCCTCAGGCACCTCTCCTGTTTCCCAAGACGTGGCAAAGATGATGGAGAGCGGTCCAGCAATGACTTCAGCCAGCTCCCTCAGCACCCACGGGTGCATCCCATCTGGACCCATGGATTGATGGATGTCCAGATTGCTTAACTGGTCCCTAACCCAGTCCTCATCAATTAAGACAAACTCCTCCATTGCCCTGCCTTCCTCTGGGGCCTCAGGGGTACGGGGCTCCTCAGGACAGCCTCCAGCAGAGTAGACAGAGACAAAGAAGGCATTCAGTAACTCTGCCTTCTCTGTATCTTCTGTCACCAGGGCACCCACCCCACTCATCAGTGGGCCTACATTGCCTCTGGTGTTAGTTTTAGCTGCCATGTATTTGAAGAAGCTCTTTCTGTTGTCCTTGACCCCTCTCGTCAGGTTTAACTCTAAGGAGGCCTTAGCTTTCCTAGTTGCTTCCCTACATCCTCTGACAACAGCCTTATATTCTTCCCAAGTGGCCAGCCCCTCCTTCCATGATTTGTAAACCCTCCTCTTCCACTTGAGTTTGCCCAGCAGTTCCCTGTTTAACCACGCAGGTCTCCTGGCTCCCTTCCTTGACTTCCTGCGCGTTGGGATGCTCTGATCTTGAGCTTGGTAATGACACTGGCTAAGCTACAGTAAAATAAATGCTTCTACAATTCACCTGGTTATGAATATTTCCACCTTGTAAATCACTGCTTGTTTTGCTGCAAGTCAGTTACATTAATAAACAAGATATTCTACCAGTTCCTGCATTACAAGAAATTTATGTTGTCTACTTCACACAAACTCTGTCTGTATTTGATCATTCTCTATTTTTTCCCCATCTTTTCATTCTTACTACTTTAACCCATGTCAGTGTGCCACTACACCACTGCCTGCCAATCTCCTTTCCTCCCCTTTTGGCACTCCATACTTTTTAAGTATTACTGCACAATGATATTCAAAGCCTCTAGTCAGGATGAAAGTTCTCTCACTTCTATAACCATGTAAGGAAAACCTGCATTTCCCAGATCAGAAGGCAGCAAGTGTGGGAGGGAAAACAAACAAACAAACAAACAAAAAAACAACAAACAACACCAAACAACTAGTGTAGTAACAAAGTGCAAGAGGTGTTACGTAGAAATAGTACAGAGCTTCATTACTAGCAAATCATAAAAGTTTTATAAATAGTAAATTATTCAACCTCTTATAGGAAATATAATAAAATCTTGTTTAAATTAGCCTCGTGTTTCTGTTGATATACCTCATAGAAATGTCAGCCTCAAGATCCCTTAATGTTTTCTAATAAAGCATAAAAGATGGCATAAAAAGAAATTAAAAGTCCATTTAAATACACTTTAAAAGATTTCAATTTGTGTATGTTAGGGGAGTAAATTATGGCTAATGTGGTAAAGTTCTGGGCTTTGTTATTTCTAAAATGATGCAATTAGCCTCCAAGGTCAAACACAATGTTACATTATAACTATTTTTAGCACATAAAAAAAGCACTTTACATCTACAGTTAATTGCAGTTAATTTGGCCTTCGAGATGTACCAGGACAAAAGCAATAATGGTTTTTAATAACAATGACAGTAAGAAATGGATAAGCTCCTGAAAGAAAAAATAAAACATCGATGGAGTCTAAGAGTGTCCATCCACATTTCTTTACACTTCTCATCAGATTATACTGCAGAAAGATGTTTCGGATCGATGTATGAAGCAAATGTGAAGACACAGAAAAGACCCTTTCAAGCTCTGTAACTTCACATGATTACTCATTACTTATGGCAATCAGTGAAATATGTGTCAAGGTAAAACAGTTTTCAACAGTAAAAAAAGCTTGTTTAGTAACCACTGAGACCAGCTGGTCAGTCTTCATTCTCCACGAGCACACACATCCTCAAAGTAACACTACTGCACATGCAGCAAGTCGCTGGACAAGATGAACTCCAGAGGTCCTTTCCAACCTCAGCCACTCTGGGATATCCAGCGTGAATTACACCTTTACCTTTTGTAGAGCTCATATCAACAGAACACTGTAGAACACATTGAATGAAAGATATTCCTAGCCTGACAGAAGAAAAAAAATTGCCTCCTCCACTGAAATGATTTCCTGTAAATTTTGCCAGTGGCTTCCAGTTATATGTTCCACTACTGGGAATTTTTTTTTTTAGTACTAAGAATAATAATTTTATATTTAGGTCATACCTTTTTCTGCACATAGAAACACATATTCCAACAAAGATAACTTCAGCATAAAATACTTTTTGACAGGGATGAGTTAACCCTCTGTTACACCCTGGAACTAATTGATTTCCAGAATCCCTGGCAAAATGGATGAAAATGTAACCAATAATTAAGTAATTTTACCTGTAAGTAGTTTTCATTGTAAGGATAAGGCCTAAAAGCAGAAAAAAAATAGCTATTTAGCTGTAATTCACCAGAGGCTTAAAACTGTGTACTTTACACGGTGGTGTTTTGTTGTATATTTTTTGTTATTTTTTTGTTGGTTGTTTTGTTTGTTGGGGTTTTTTTGTGTTGTGGTTTTTTTTTTTTCAGGGATGGGGGTTAGAGGTGGGATCTTGTGGGGTCTTGTTTTTTTTCATGTGTCTTTTGGATATTCACTAGTCAGCTCCATATCAGAGTGGTTTTTGCCTCTTTTACTCCAGCATTCTCTGGTCTAGTTCTGTCATTAGTATAGAAAACTTGCAATGTAAGTTTGTATTCAATTTGTAAATTCCTCTAGGCTGAACTTGGTTTGTTATGCACTTACATAAAGGTGTTCTTAAGCCACTGGCTAAATACTTGATAGGATGATTCATCTAGGTGATCAGTTCATAGCTTGAAAGAAAATGACTATTATGTAACTGCATTTATTTATTACTTTTCTTTCTTTATGTTTTCTACATATTTTCTTAAATGACTGTGATACATCTTATATGAATCCCACATAACGGGAAGGTAATTTCTGGTTGTCTCTTCAGTTGAGAACAACTGAACTTCTTAACAATTATGACCTGTAGGGCTTAGCTATTGTGTTCAGAATTTAAAAAAAAATAAAAATAAATAAATAAATAAACACAAAACCCCTCTGTGCTTTAGTGATGAATGTTTTTTGTTCTTATTTTGTCAACAATATGCACTACTGGAATTGAACAGTAATCCACAATGACTAAGGTAAACTAAACTAGCTAATATTCAGCCACTGCTTTGACTTCAAAATGCTGAAATTCATTTTCAGGAATAGAGATATATGCTGTTTTTAAGAAGGCTCACAGAGATGGACGAGTATTTAATATCTATACATATATATGCTAGCTGACCTGCTAACTACCATCTAAAGACAAATCTGGCCTCCGTGGCCTCTTTTACCCAATAGTACAGCTTTCCACATGAAATATCAGGAAGAGTTATGACAGTTTTAAGTAAAATCCACTCTTAAATGTTAATAATTTATCATTTGATGAACATAGTCCCAAATTTGAAAGGGTCAAGTCATAGGCACAATGTACTTTAATTCATTATTTATTCTGAGAAAATGTGCAAATTGTGGTTTTTTGGCCCAAAGTCAATTAAACAGAAACATACGCTCATTATAGTTCTTCAAGTCTTTATCTTGGCATTATCAGAGTTTAAGAAACGGTGAGAAAGAACAGTGAGTGGGTGGACAGGAGGTACTGAACAACTAATTAGATGGTTTTAGAAAACATTTCAATGATTTTATGTCATTAACTCAGTCAAAATTTCAGTTCTTACTAGTCTTACTAGCATTTCTGGAAAATCATTGGAGCATAGTTTCCTTCTCTGATGCTTTCTAGAATAGCAGATCATTAATAAAATTGGTTTGTTTTGGTTTGTGTTTATTTGTTTGTTTTACGCTAATTTAAGGAGTAAACACTGTCTACTGCCAAGGGATTGAGCCACAGAAACTACACAGGCATTTTGGGTCCAGGTAATGGGCTCCAAAGTCAGATAAGCTTTCCTTTAAGAAAGAATCCATTACAAGAAAAGAGCACATGGAAGAAAAACAGTTATTTCATCTCGCTTGCACTAGCAACACCATACAAAGCCACTTTTCCCTCTCCTTCTGGGTAGGCTAGAAAAAACCAAATAGTGTCAGGGGTAGCCAAATACTGAGAGTGGTGGTTTTCCATCCCCAGCTCTAGCTAGCAGCAATGCTGAGTATGTGTCCCTGATGGGCACGGGGATGAGCACACACATGCACATGCATTTCCCATGTGGCTATGACCCAGATCTAAACAGACAGAGAGCAAAGCCTTTTCCAGCACACACACAACGAACACGATGTACACGTGGTACAATCCTGTTCTTCCTCTCTGTCTGATGGAGATCGAAGGCCACTAGTAGAATAAATACAGACACAACATGGGTTTTCCTGGTAGCTGGTTTTGGACTCATTTATATAGTAACCAGCCATCAGACCCCAGTCCCCTCCAGTTGCTGGGCCCTGGAGTTATGAGTCCCTGAGGCTGTTGGCCACATTTTAGTGGCTGGTATTCTACCTGACAGATAGTCAGGCTTGAATTTCACTACCCTTCACATATATGAACAGCATAGAGAAGACATACACACAAAAGACAGAAATTGCGTTTAGTAAGACTATAAGAAAGATTGCTGTGATCAAGCATAGGGCTCAGTCAGGTAAGTGTGCTGACCAGTAACTTGTTTATACTTAACAAGCCCCTTCTTCCCCTTTCCTTGATTCTTTGTTTTCCTTGATTTTGGTACTTTCCTAAAACATCCCATAATAATTCTCACAGATTCCAACAATCCCCTTAAAACACCAGTCACAATCCCAAAATTCTCCTCTCTCTCATCTGCAACCTAAAGCCCTACACCCCTTGAAGCCATTACTCCCTTCAGTTTGCATGCCCTCCTTGTGAGAGCTTCTTTTGTTGACTCATCTTGGTGGGCTTCCCTGGTTCCAGATACCAATAACCCTGTGATTTAAATATCTTTGTGTGTATATCATGTGATATATTGCCTTTTACTTGCTGCTTTTGGTTTATGGAGGAAATGTCCTACCTGATTTGTCATAAGTATGCGTGCTGGTTTGACTGAAATTGAGTTAATTTTTTCATGGAGTTAATTTTCTTCAGGAGTTAGAAACTTTCCCTTTTTGCAGTTAGCATGGTCATTGTTTGAATTTAGTTTGAGAATAATAAGATAGCACCCTGGGATAGCACTAATGCTTTCTTTAAGTAATTTTCCAGAGGTTTTGAGTTAGTATGAGGAACATGTAAGAACTTACTGGTATCTTAGCTGTTGTCTGGGAGACCACGGACATTCTTGGACCAAGTTCATGAGGAATTGCATTGAGCATCACTTATTTTATATTTTACTTTTATTTTATATTATATTCTATTAGCAGTAGTAGTAGTATACTAGTATTATTTCATTATTTTATTAAACTGTTTTTATCTCAGCCTGTGAGTTTCTCCCTTCCCTTCTGATTTGCTCCCCTACTTGGGGCAGGGAGGGGGAGTGAGCGAGCGGCTATCGTGGTTTTGATTGCTAGCTGGAGTTAAACTGCGCAGTACATTTGTAGGGATATGCACATGCTTGTGACTGAGACACCTTTCACGGTTTTGCGACTATGAACAACATTGACTTAATCCTGGAGTCACTGAGCTGGTTCCTAGACTGTTTGAGATGAAAACATTGCTTCATTTAAAGTTTTCTGTTGTGAATGTCTGAAGCATTATTATGACATTCAATTACTGAAAAATGTCTCCTCTGTTGTGTGTGCAAGGACAAAGGAAAGACTGATAACATATATGAGTAAATATTGTCAAAGGTAAATCTAAAGTGGAGTGACTTGAGCACTTTTATAGCAATACTTCTAGAGAACATCCACACTTTGAGCTGTCTCCTTCAGGACACATCTAAGGAATAATGGACACTTACACTGTAGGAGCAGTTGCATCCTGTGGATTAACTATATGCTTCACCAGAAAGGTCTTTGAGCTTGTCTGACTAAAACACTGGCAAGGGTCTTAAACAGAAAGCAAGCTGACTCCCCCTTGAATATTCTCAATACCAAATTGCCACTTTCCACCACCTCCCCTCCCCCCAACAGCAACCTCTTAAAGACATTATGATGATCTGTTTTATTAATAAGATTCTTACATAATTTGAAAAAATCTTATCACTTATTCACAATTGCAACCTAGATCCAATGATTGCATTGTTGTATATTTTATTAGTTTTCAGAACTTATACTAAATTTGCTCAGTTACATGCCTGAAGAATTGCAAATTTACTTTCTCATCCTTTTTCATAAAATCAATAGAAAATATTAAAGGCTGGTTTATTCCATCATATTACGTGATTCATGAATCCTGTACACAAAATTCATGTCAAGTAGGAAGTCAGGAAGTCTGCAAAGGCCTTGCACTTATCTCTAAGTAAATACCAAAACTCCTGGAAGGGAAAATACCGAAGAAGAGGTGGAAAATACTTGCGATGTTATCTTAGGACTGCCATTAAAGTATGGCAACGCTCTCTATTATTATTAGACATCTGCTAGCAATTCCAATAGAAAGTAACTAATTAAAAAAATATATTTCCTAGGTCATTATATTTATCATATTACTCTCCATTTGGTCTAATGTTGATACCAGTGGAGGGAAACTGTGGAGTTAATTACTGGTATCATTTCCAGAATCCAACAGTGCAACTTGTTTGACAATAAATGGAGAGAATTCATGCTTAAAGGGCAAAGTAATAACTGTTCTCCTTGTGCCAGAAAAGAGGAACTTGAGAACTCTGGGGTGATGACAAAGTAAATTGCACAAATATAAACCAACATAAAATGGAAAGCAGGTTGTGTGAACTCTGGAAGAGAAAGCACGGGGAAAGAGGCATCTCTTGTTGACAACGAAAGATATTAATTTTGTTGTCAGCTGCAGTGTTATTGCAACTCAGGGAACAACTGAGGAAGAATGAGTAGATGAAGTATCTAATTCTATTGAGAGTGACTCTTTGCAAGTAATCATAAACTGCAGTAAGAAACAGTCAATCAAAATCATTGCTGTTACATGCCTCGAGATTGTTCACCCAAAATACAACATTAGTGATTTTGTAACAGGCCAGTATGCACAAGGTTGGAAATAAAAACACTCTTATGACTTGAGTTTGGAACTGTAAGAGAGAAACAGTAAATGTATAACTCACTAAAATACGTTTACAACAACAACCACCAACAAACAAAAACCAAAAATAGCTTAAGGCTTTTCCAGCAATTCCATACAAATAAAATGTGTGTATTCTTTCTGCATGGTCAAAAAAGAATGCAAAGCAAGTCTTTCTTTAGTCTCACAAAAGAGGTCAGAACAGCAAAGGTTCAACTTAGGTATAGTGAGAAATTCCTACAGATGTCAGTTAAAGTTAGTATTTAAAGGGAGCTCTGTATAAAATCTAAAGACAGTTCTGGAATAGTGCTAAGAGAATAAGAACAAATGTAAGTCATCAGCTTCTTCCATCTAGAAGTGTAAACAGAGATTTGTTATAAGCTAGTTGCCTTAGTACCAGTAGTACAAATTAAATGCTTCAAATACTCAACCATAACTAAGGCTGTAGCCTGGCAACTTGTTACATGTGAGCAGCTCTGCTCCTGTGTTAAAGCTCAGTGACATAATGACTTCAGAGTAAATGGAAACATTTCCAGGATTCAGGCTAAATGAATATTTAAATTAAAAAAAAAAAATCATATATTGCAACATACCTCAGCAACCACATGTTAAAATAAAATATTTTACTCTATCACTGCAGTAAGTGAAACAGACTTTCAAAATGTGTGTCTGTGTGCACCTGGGGGTTTTCTGCCCCAGCCTTTTTTTCCATATGCTACAGTGATAATTACTACAGCTCTAAGTCAGAATACATCTGGATGCCAAAACAGTAAGGTAATAGCACTTGGTTTATGACCTCTGCTGTCAAGTCCTGTGGTTATTACTCTGAGCTCAACCAGTACTCAAATGATACATGCTGATTGTACACACGTTAAGTGTAAAAGTAACAAAACAAACAAAACATCAATTGATATAAATACATGTGAATATATATATGTATGTGTGCATTGGTATGATGTTGAATGAGAGAAGGGCTGACAAGGAAGCAGATGATTCCATTGCTTCAGAGAAGTATTTTAGCTTGTCAGCCATCACTGCCAGATGTAGTGTAACTGAAAACTTTACAGTACTTTATTATGTGTATCCAAATCAAACAACTGTTTTATATGTAGTCCTTCCTTGCCTCCCCAAAAGCACCAAGGCTGCATCTCATTGGTGTGAAAAGTGAAGGACCCAAAAAGGGGTAATCATTCACATACACCTCTAGACCATAAAAATACCTGTAAAGACAAAGGCATTCAAACTATATAAATACCTGGTAGAAAATAAAACAATTGACTATCAGGATCCTGCTGACAAGACAGCTCCTGGCCAGTAATGGATCCTGACAGCTGATTTGGCAAGCCAGTTTACTAAATGCTAATAAAACTTATCAAACCACTGAAAGTTTACTGTGCTTGCTATATCTTTACAGTTATTAACATGTTACAATGTCTTTGCTTCTGTGTCTATCTATCTTGGTCCTCTAGCAGAGTGACTTCTGTGGTAATGCCTCATTCCTTGTTGGTTTGGAAATGGCAATGGTGTCATAGTTTCACCTTTAGGACAATATTCCAAGAAGCACGAAAATTTTAAGTTGCCTGCCTGAAAATCTATTTTAAAGGCTGCTACCTTTGGCTTTTCATAACAGTAGCAGTAAAAACTGTATGAAAGTCCTATTAGTCAGAATGATCATTTCAAGATATTACTGATAAATGTGGAAAACCCCTAAAAAATGTCCTCTTCACCTCTCTGTGGTGAAGCAGAGTACATCAGCTGTGTACTGTCTGTGTACTGTGTACTGTCTGAAGCAGAAAACTCAATGCCTCTGTAACATCTCCCTGTGGGTTACAGAAGACACCATCAGTTTTGTAAACTGTTATTTTGAGACTTATAAAAGACTGTGAGCTACAATTCCCACGTTTAGCACAGTGAAAGGTGGTAAAAGTGGCTAGTTAGAATACCTGGGGTTTGTTCTGACAGTTCCTGTGCAATTTTCCATTCAGATTATTTTCAATTATTTTCTGCTTTGATATACCTAATTCAAAAGATAAATAATAAGAATTCATAGGAGCAGACAGCACAAAGCTGTCTTTGCTCCAGATCACAAAGCTGTGCTTGCTATCATTACTTAATACTATTGCTTCTAAAAGGTCCTATCTAGAATTCATGTGAAAAGTAAGTCTCACTCCAATTTTACCTTAATGGAGACAAAATTAAAATAGAGATCTTGTTTTTATTGAGACTTTCTGCAACAATTCACAGAAAGAATATTTTATTATACAAACTATGGTAACCTAGAGAATCTTATTAATATTCAGTGCAGCTAACACAGCTACTTTTTTTTTTCCTGTGCTGTACTAGTATTGTGTTAATTTCTGTAAAGGAAATACAATTTAACCATTTTTTAAATCAGGCAGGGTTACTAATGACCATACCTTGAGAGAATCAGATTAAATAAATGGATGAAATTGAAAGAAACCAGTCTGCACACTTACTTAGTTAAACAATAAAGATTACACAGATAACACGCAAATATGCATTTCTGACTTCTTTTTGAAGCTAATACACATAGATTGTTTGTCTGGTCCTTCACATCTATTGATAAAATATTGCAAGTTTAAAACCTACATTTTACTGTTAATCCTACTTGGGTAAATTGTATTTAAAAACCTCTAAATATAATTCCAGTGCTATTTATGTCCATATTGGTCAGCATAATCATAGATTACTTTATATTAATTTCCTAAGAAATGTTTACTTTCTACATCCCTGGCATTCAGCAGTCTGCGTTCTGCTTAAAAAGACTCCAGCAAGTACTCCTGGAAAGCACATAGAAAGACATTGCCATCCTACTAACAGAAAAGTAAGATGAGGTAAAAAGTTAGGGATCTGTCCCTGGTTTAAGCCAACAGCCACAAACAGCTCACATCATGACAATGAAAACTATGCCATGCCACATCATTTTAGACACAGTTTCAATTCATGTCATGCAGAAGCACACAAAACAATATACATGTTTTTGATAATTAATTTACAAAAATCCAATAGATTTCCTGTAAGTAATTTCCATTTAAGCAGTAATATGAACCAGAGAAATAACCACACATACTTGTACATAAAACTCAAAGTAGAGACTGTTCTTTCATCATCCTCACACACTAATCATTGTCTTCTTACAGCAGCTTCAGAGAAGTTGAACTTCTTTTGACTGAAATGCAACATTTCAATGCCACATAGAAAACCAAAGTAATTGGAAACTTGCCAAATAATTGCACACAACACATAATGGTGATGGGGAATGATGTCAGGTAACAAAGTCTCTCGTTTGCTGTAACTCAGGGCTAGATTACAGTGTGTTCCTTTGAACTAGGCTGCCTGTTTAGAGAACAGTCTTACCACACACACCACATTTTTTATAAAAAATATTTATAAGATGTGTCATTGCACACATACCAGACAATGTGTTTTAGATGAACACAATGGAAATAATTTCACCCTAAAGGTTCTGAATGGATCAAAGTTAAGATGCACGTTCATGAGTTAATATTTGCTAAAAATCAGTTCTTTTATTCTGGATTCTTACATTCTCTGATGCTCTGGATGCTGTGTAGTCACTGGCAATCATGCCCTCCCCAACTCATTCTAAGTACATGTGTCTATACAGTTATAGGCATTTGGCATAAAATCTAAACTTTCATTTAGAAAAAAAAAAGTCAAGGTGACCTACTTGTTTATACTCTGATGTATCTGCATTCAGCACAATAAAATCTGTTATTTCGACTATACTTCAAGGCATTGCTCATTGTTAACATAACTGAAGATACATTCCTTTTATAAAGCACTAATTGGATGTTACTTTTGACCAGACTTCCAGCCACATGAAAATTATAAAGTAACTTTGTACATTCATACCTGCTTTTATATAGGCATATTTTGTCTGTTTGAAATGTTTTAGATCTCCAACTGTAGGCTAATTGTTTATGCTTTACTCTCATTACTTGTTTCAAATGCAGGCATCTCTTTTTCCAACTGCTTTGCATTTCCTAGCAACTAACAAGAGTTCTCAGTAAAATTATTCTTAAATTTAACAATAATTCATTGTAAACCTCTAAATGACTTCTGTCAACCTCATGAAAATATACCACTGTATTCTCATATCTGATGGTCTTTTTCAACTGGAACTAAAGGCATCTGAACCTTGAATCAATGTCATCTGAATTTTACCAGAAAGTATTAGACTATAGGGAATACTTTGCAGTGTAGACAGAAAACAGACGTGTATCATTCATGTAGTAAAAAATATTTCTGCTTTGTAGGAATATTTCCTTCTAGTTAAGCTGGACAAACTTCTCTCTCCCTAACACAAGCCTGTTCTTTATCAAATTTCAGAAAATAGAAGCTCAAATCACAAAGCATACAACCACATTGTCGCTACAACAGTTACTTTTGTTATGAAATACATTATAGTTTCCAAAGATCCTTCTCAAAATAATACTGGACTTTCATGTGAAAACCCATTTAAGAATATGATAAAGCTACATTGAAAATTGAATGTTTTGTCTTTGATGAAGAAAAGATTTTTGCTTGGAAAATTATCTCAAATCTTCAATGACTTAAATTTTCACAAAGTAACAAAAATGACAGGTATTTTGCTCACATTTACTTCCAATCTCGTACTTTCAAATATGTCTTTAGAAAACTGTGGATGACTAATCAATGAAGGAGAAACTAGAAAAAAAAGAATCATTCTCTGAAATTTTCAAATATAGGTGTTACACTTCCCAATAAAATTTTCAAACATGATTGTAGGAAAACAAATGCTAGAATGTTTTTCTCAATAATCAGCAGGATTTTGTTTTCAACCTATTGTTACACAGATAAATTGCTCAGTTATTCAAGAGGAGAAGTTTTAAAAGGAACAATGAAAATTTCACTGCTCTAGAAAGACTGCAGCAATAAAAACAGACTGGACACCATCAGAGCTACTTCATGATCCCACACATATTTTCTAAGTCAAGCTAAATTTCCAGTGTTTTTTGTGAAGAAAAAAATCCCCAAAACTCAAATTGCTGTTTGTTTGACTGCCTGAATATTCCTCCCTAAACAATCTGGGTGAAATTTGCCTACAGAAGTGTTCAACAGTAAGACTGGCTAGGACACCTTTTTCATATTTTTCATGAGGAATGATGAAATGGTAAGGATCAAAGCTTGAGCAAATAAATAAAATTATCTTTCTCATTCATCTTGGATTTTAAGACACTCTTTGTTAGTCTTAATTATTCTCCATATTTATGCATAGTAAAATTCTCAATACCAGTGCTATAAGGGCAGGGATTTCCCTTCTGTATTTGAGATTTAAAAGAGGAGGAAGGACAAGGTCAAAAAGTATCCAAAAATATCCCTTTTTCAGAAAATATATTAACATAGGTTTAAAAATGGGGACAGTTTTACACTTCAGTCTGTTTGCAGAAGAGAAACTTAGAAAATGACTTTAGGTTTCCAATCTTACAATTTATTTTCCCATTTTATATCTCACAATTTGATGAAAGCATTTGAGAATAGAAGCTTAAGAGAAAGCACAGAATATATAGAGTATCATTATTTTTCTTACTGAAACATAATGGCAGTTGAGTTTAAACTTTACCATGGCACATACAGAAGGATTTTTCTTCCCAGAATATACTAGCTTAAAGAAGATTTCAACACTAGCAAGACTTACTTTTAAAAGTGGTATTTAAACAGAAAATATTGCTTTCTAAATAAATCTCAAAGCCTTTTAAAAAAAATAAATATTGTAGAGATTGTATAGAAATCACTTCAACATGCCTAAGTCCAAGTTATATTTAAAATCAGTGAGCAAGAAAGAAAAAAAAAAAAAAAGGTTTTTAACCTGAGAATTTACTCTCAGAAACATGGGGAAACTGAAAATATCACAACCGCTTAATATTAAACTTCCTCTAGATCAACAAGTGCAGCTTTATTTGCCTTTAGTCAGTTTTCATCAGCATGGTTTTCAAATTGTTCCATCTGTCTTTGTGTAACTCAGATTTTAGCCTTCATGTAATTGCACAATTGTGTATGATGCATAAGAGAAAACAAACAAACAAACAAAAAACTAGTCCTACTTTCAAATATAAAAATATTTCTCTCTGACCTGACCATTACTGCCCAGGAACAAGATCCAGGAGTTACAATACAAAAGACTGTATCAGCTCACTACTAACTAGTGATCATGGAGGGAGAACAGTTTTAAGAACAAGGAAGACAGAACAATCCAAAGAATATTATCTTACTTTTTAGCTCCATAGTGTGATCTGCTTATGAAATGTCATATAGACTTTGCATTCCCTTTGTGTCAAAGAGAATATATTAGAACTAGAAGAGGTCCAACCAAGGACAGCAAGGATGATCAAAGGTATAGGAACAAACAGATATTCTAGGACTCTTCACCATTGGAGAGAGAAAACTGTCAGTAGGGTAGAAACCAGGCATAGAAAATTGTGCAATATGAAGAAAGAAGACAATTATCAACATTCACTGCTTCTCCGAATAAAGGAACTCCAGGCATCAAAAGAAGTTATGAAGCAACAGTGTTAAAATGAAACATAATGGGGTTCCTCATATAACATGCACTTAGAATGCAGAATCCTTTGTTTCAAGACACCATGGAAGCTAAGAATTTGCAAGACAAAGTCAGAGAGAAAGAGAAATTCTTTGTAGATTACAAGATACATAGAAAGCACCCCTGGATCAGTAAGTACTTGAGATGGAAACACTAGGAATTTCTGAAAATCTTCTAGGGAAGTTTCATACAATCATGAAGTAATTTATGTCGGAATGGCCCATCACATGTCCTCAGGACCAAACCCTGCCCACAGCTGGGCCAGCTTCATGGTATGACAGAATTCCAGTCAAGTTTTCCATATCTCCACAGATGAAGATCCCACAGCCATTCTGGGCACCTGATTCGGTATTTGGTCACCTTCATTGAGAAGAATTTTGTTCCTCAAGTCTAAACAGAATTTCCTGTGTTCCAACTTCTCCTTTTTGATGTGTTGTCACTGCATACCTCTCAGAAGAGTCTGGTTTTATCATCTCTTCACCCTCAAGTTAGTTGAAGACAGCAATAAGCTCTTCAACTTCTCTTCTAAAGGATGAACCAGCAGACATTTCTCAGCATCTCCTTATGTCATATGCTTCGCTTTCTAAATCACCTTGGTAGTCCCCCACTGCATTTGCTTCAGTCTGTCCATGTCCTTCTGTACCAGGGAGCCCAAACCAGACATAATACTCTAGAAGTGGTCCATCAAAATCCCTTTGAATCACAGTTCTACTTTCCAGTGTACCAACCATTCCCCTCAATTTGTTGTCGCCACAAACTTGTTGAGCATGTACTCCAGTACATCAGGTCATTATTGATGACTTCAGCAGTACTGGCCCCAATACTGATCTCTGAGGGACACCACTGATAACCCGTCACCAGCTGAACTTTGAAGTGTTGACCACTATCAGCCTGGTAGTCACATCAGCTCCCTAGCTACGTTATAGTCAGCTTTTGCAGGCCCTATCTCACCAATCTGACTATTTTGACAAAGGAATCCATGCCAAAACCTTTGCTAAAAATCAAAGTGAACTACATCCAACACTCTCATTTTTGTCACTTTCATATGGATTAATGTGCCAACAGTTAGAATGTAATAACCTTATTGGGACTTCCACGTGGAGATAAAAAAGGCAGATCAAAATACTGGAAAAACTTGCTAGGAAGAAGAATTCCTAAAACTGGTTCTAACAGCATGCAACATTTGGGACAGTATAATTTTGCCCAGACATTTAGAATCAAAGTAAAAATGTGGAAATCTTTCATGTACTTTCTTCACTAAATAAACACCTAAAATAAAAACTTACGGTGAACATTGAGCTAAATTAAGACCTGTATTTATCAGGAAACTACACTCTGCTCAGTTGATATGGTTTAGAAAAACAAGAAGGCAAAACTAAACTCTTTTCATTCCTGATTTTGGTATGAAATTTGCATGTCTGCTGCTTTAAAACACAGCTGATATTCAGCAGATTCATTATATTTTTTAGGTCTCAATATTTTATTAGATGTTAATGCAATGAAACAAAACATAAGTAAGTGTATTTTCTATGAATTTATTAACTCCAAGTTAAGGCATTTTGCTGCTATTTCAGATGCCTGAAAAATTATACTGTCCAACATTCTGAAGCAAAGAGAGAATATACACTTCTGGTTTTCATGTAATAATTGACCACAACTGTAGTAACTGGAGCTCATTACTTCTGGATTTTTGTATCTCTTGTGGTCACCAAAGGAAATCTAATCAATCCTTCTTCTAAGGAGATTTCACTATAAACAATAAAATAAAAACAATTTTAAAAAAATATACCTCCATGCAGGCTTGGTTGTCCTGAGAAATTATTTATCAAAAAACCCACACGGAGTTTTCAGAAAAAAATATGATAAACAATACAAAGCATGCATTAAAGCAAAAATCATTCTTGGAAAGTAAAGAAGAAAACTCTATTAAAAATTCTTTGTATATTCAAAACCTGTCTGGATATGACCCTGAGCAGTGTGATCTAACTTTGAAGTTAGATCCAACTTTGAGGCTGGCCCTGCTGTGAGAAGCAGGCTGGACAGGCTGACCTCCAGAGGAACCTTCCAACCTAAATTATTCTGATTCTAGGCTTGGGAAATAGTACACAAGGAAAAAAATATTTCAGAACTAAATTAAGAGAGAAAGTAATAACCTTATTAAGCTTTCAACCGCCATATAACATGAATTCATAGCAATTTCTGGAAATAGGAACGAAGATTATATACTATGTGATTAAAGAGATTGATATTAGAAATTAATTTTCAACAGTATTTTCCATACAATATCGATTTCTTAGGATTAAGTTTATAGCTTTCTATTATTAATTTCTGTTCAGCAATGTATGACACACAAAAAATCAGCTAGCCAAGCTAAATAAAGATCTCTGGGTCATGTGTCCTTGCCCTGTGCGTGTTTCTATTTTTACTTAGAGCTAGAGCATTTCTGTCAAAATGGTTCATTTAAAATTTTCACACACAGAGAGAGGAAGTAAAGTCCTGTGAAATGGAAATGACTTTCACATTATGAAAACAGAGAAAACTTCCAAAAGCTCAAACATCCAGTGAAAGCTACTATAAATTGGTTTACTGAATATACTGTAGAGACAATAAAAATACTAGAAAAATTAATTACAAACTTGGAATGTGGATTAAAAAAAGAATGTTTTAAAATTACATATCCTGTAGTAAGTTTATATAATAAAAATATAGCCAGATGCTTTAAAAATATTTTAAAGCCTACAATAATGTCTAATACATTGGAAAAATTACTAATATTATTAAATTGGAAAACTTTTATCATTAAGTAATTAAATTTTGGAATGCGACTGCATTAGTCAACATGGAAAAGGTCTCTATTGCTTACAACAGAAGCTATGTTATTTTAGCTGTACAGAAAATTATTAACTGTCACAACATAAAGACTGGATGTCTTTTGTGTTGTTAAGAGTCATAGTATTGACTAATTTCATTTTTATTCTCTTCAGGCAGGGATTGCAGAAAGCCTGCCAACATGCCACCAACCCTACTTCCATTGTAAAAATTAATTGAAACCTGAAATATTTAAGATGAGTTGGTTTTGTCATAGCTTTTCTATAAAGAGTGCTGTTCTTAAGGTGCAGCTTGTACAGCACACAAAAGCTTATTTGGCTCCAGAACATGTAACTTCCTGTTTTTTCTAAACACTACCAGAATAACAGCAGAAACTCATCGGCAGTGGTATTACAGTAATTTCCTTATCACACCATAATTATTTATGTAAGGATCTTACCTGTGTGAAAACACATTTAAAAAAATCTTCTGTTTCACAGAAGTCCAAATGAACTGTATGTACAAATTATTCTTAATCCATTTTGAAATGAGCTGATTCTTTAGAAGACTTTTATTTAGCTAATATTACAGTCAAGAAAGGCATATCGCTTTACTTTTATTCCATAATATTCATACAAGCATCTTAGTAGGGATATGAATGAATTGTTGGTTTTCCAGCGTGTGATCCCCTGCTCACAAAAATGCTAGTCAGCATTTTTAATAATTATGATTGATGTCCTTTATACAGTGTATACATATATACTAACTATAATACAAACACAGTACTAAAAGATAATGCTTTCTACTCCAGTCCACCAGATCATAATATATGGTGAGTGTACCCTTTTTATTGTTTTAGCTCTCATTACACAGTGATTACCACACTGCTTTGTTGCCCTTGTATCATGATAAACCTTGGTGAGATAAACTCAGGTATTATAGGCATGTTGAATTTAAATCATTTAAATCACCTTAATTTCTCTCCTTACTATGAAAGGCTCTGGCAAAATTTCATCTTTTCTAATATATTAATTCCGTGGCAAGTGTTCCCCTAAAGTTAATGTAGATTGCTATACACTTTTGGGTTTTGCTTCTTCACAGTAGTCTAAACAATTCATGGGTGCTCTTTCACATTTCCTATTTTGGATCTAATTCAATAATTTGGGGCAGCAGGGGCATTTTTCCCTCTCTTCATTAAAGAATCTTAGATTTTTATCTTTCATAAACTTTGTTTGAACATGTGGACTGACTTTCTGTATTTAGGTATGCTACTTCAGTTTCTATACATCATTTTTCTTTTCCATTTAACTACTTATTTCTCCTTCTTGCTCTTCAGTCATGAACAAAAATAAAAAAATCTCTCTTACAAATAACATTTCTTTCTGTCAATTGCGGGACATTTCTAATTATAAACTACTTATCCCAAATTATGAAGTCCTCTCTTCTACATAAACATATTGAATATTTTGCAGTTGGGCTTGAGTAATTGTAATTTCCTTTTCTCTTAGAAAAATACACATTTTTTTAAATTAAGATTCCTGTTAGTTTACTACTTGCTCAGTTTCATTAAAAATCCACAATTTTTCAATGGGAATCAAATTGAGTAGAATTGACACAGCCCTTTGGAATAAACAAACCCAATGATCAGAAACACTGAATTCTGTCTCACCTGAAGGCATATATGCCAATCCAGAAGTCTCACCACAGTCATTTCAAACTACTAATAAATCATTCTTTTAATGATGGACATGAAAGGAACAAGTATACAGCTTACTCTCATCTGCTGCTCTGTCAGAGGATTTTTCAGATACATGGCCTATACGTGGAAGAGCTGTTGCATCTAGGAAACACTTATAAAATAGTTTATTCTCGTACTTTTAAAAGTAGTGAATATTACTTCGACACACAGATAAATAGTGTTTAGCAGTGAAGAAGTTTTAGAAGTTTCAGAAGAAGTGTTTTAGAAGTGAAATACGCATCTTCTCTATCTTCTATAGCAAGATGGAGCATTAGTGGGAAAAACACTGTATAATAAATCATGATAAATCTGTCACATTTATTGTTATTATTACATTTTGCAGCATGTATTAAGTTAGGCTGTAAATGGTGTTGCCCCAGTCTCAGGACTCATTCTAGGTCAAAGCAGCAACACACGTCACTCTGACTAAAGTATATGCGGATTTGTGTTCTGTATAGCTATTTTATTTCTTTTCTGAGGTGGTACTGGTGACCCTTTGAGCATTTCATCTCATATGGTATTCTACCAAAAGCATTTTGGAGGAGCATCACCCCTCAACACAGACCTACTCTCTGTTGTTCTTGAGAAAACTATAAAGAATAGCAGTGGCTCAGTTCTAAACTTTTCACATGTGTGATGCCAGAGGATCTTTCAGATCTCAGCTACTACATTTGGAGATACATCACTTTAATGTAACTGTCATCAACTTTCCTAGCTCTTTGATCAGCACATCAAAATACTCACATGACCTAGAGCTACTGAACATTCTTCCTACAATAACAAGAAGAAAAAAAAAAGAAAAGAAAAGAACAAGGGAGCTCTAACAAGAGTTCAGAAGCAGAATATGGTAGGTGTTTTTCAGAATCCTATGTCAGGTCAGACACAAGTCCAGGTGGCTCCCAGGTCAGTCAGTGACATCAGTCTCACTTACGTCTTCCTAAACTTGATATTCAGATTATGCACCAGCTGCAGACTCTGCTACGTAGCATAGCTCTGGCAGAGAAAATGCATTTAAGATCTCCAGTTGCACAAGCTGGTCATTTCATCTTCATTGGAACTTCACTTGTTACCATGATACTGTATTGCTTGGTATAACTACTCCATAGGGGTTTTTTTTCATATGAAATGTTTTTAAATGGATGATTTTAAATGTCTGAAAGTTAAGCAGTTCCAAAAATAGTGTCTTCCAGTTACATCAGTCTAAACCTTTTACTCTGGCATGAATATTTCCACACACAAAAAAGCCTTTGCGCCTCTCAAAGGTTTTTGCACTGTTAAATGTTGTAACCTCCAGAAAAGCTAAATTTACAAATCTCACAGTTTAAAAAGAGTTTAATATAGTTTAGAAAAAGTCGCTATTGCTAAAAGAGGGGTGACACACATCCTTGATTTATTTCTGTTTGATTTTTGTTTAAGAGGAAAACTAACACAATAAATCAATAGGATAACATTCAAGCTTAAGGATATATAATGATCCCTGTGAAGAGCTTAAATAAATGGTTTGTATTCAGAAAATTTCCAATACATGCCAAGGTTGCAGAGTGTTTTTGCACAAGAAAGCAACTGTGCAATTTCAGGATTACAGTATACTCTCTAAAATCTATTATAGCCTTAGATCCCCTGCTACTTTTTGAAGTTCTCACAGTTCAGAATCACTGTGAGTTCTGCCAATTATTGTATTTTTCTTAGAATTCTAATTCCTGGAATGATGTAGTTACTCTGACAGCCTTAGCACTGTTTATTGATGACAGTTTGCATTGAGAAAATGTGAAACATAAAAGCTAAAATAAGAGACAGCACCAGATATATTAACCAAAAATATTACTATTTGAAAGTACATCCTGACTCAAGCCCAACATACATAAAGACAAAATAAACTTCTGGAGAATAAAATGCTGTGATTGGCAGGACATTGTTTCTGTGAAAACCACTGAATTCTTTCTCGCTGTTCCACCTGGGCAAACCAAAGTTTTTTGACATTTTACAAAGTTTTTCAACCTTTTACAAAGTTTTTCAACCTATGTGTAATAGAACTGACGCTGAAAACTCTTTTTATGTCATTGAATAGTTGCTACTACTACTACTACAGGGCAAGAAAGTTGGCAGGTCTTTAAGGACCATCTCCTTCATGCACAAGAACAATCAATTCCTGCTCTCTGGCAAATGAGCAGATGTGTCAGGAGCCTGGCTTGGCTGAGCAGCAAACTCATGAGTCACAACTGAATGAAAGAGGAAGAAATCCCTCTCTAGAAGGACAATTAAGCACTGGACCAAGAGGATCAACTCCATCAGGCTGGCCAGGGAATCTCTGCCCTCCAGGAGTTCTCACGACCCAAGTGGTCAAAGCCCTGAGCAATCTGGTCTGAACTCAGTGTTGACCCTTCTTCAAGCACAAGAGTAGATCACAAAGACTTCTAAGGTCCTTATAGTCTGAATCAATCTACAAAACTGCATCTCGACATCATTTTTAATGTTAACTATTTTCATAGGTGCATCTCAACATCATTTTTAATGTTAACTCTATTCATAGGAATGCCTCAAAACCAATGTGGACAGTAGCTTTCTTATTAACTCAGTTGGTATTACTTGACCTTATGCAATAACACCAATAGACTAAAATTCTTATATTTCCTATGACTGTTCTTTCAGTTGTCTAAGTCTACTTCTGAAACAATTAGAATTGCACTTAATTTTCACATTACAGCACTTATATGAAAGACGTACAGTTTAATTAAAACGGTAACTTCAGGGCAAGTAATTCTAAGACTCTTGTGATAATTCAATAGAAGCAAGTTCGATTTTATTTTTATCATTTTGTATCTGACAACACGAATACCAATAAAATTTTAGAATAATCTTCTAAGCTGTAAAAATACTGACTTTCCTCACACAAAATCTTTATCTTACAATATTTTCTACTCAATTGCATGTAAAAGCAATATTTTCTGATTTTTAATGCTAAACTTATACTTTCCATGGTATAGTCCTCCTGAATCACGGATGCCAAAATGCTTTGAAAACATAAATGATATAATAGAACAAGGAGAAACAGTAAAACCTGTATGAACCAAACAGCAATTCTGAATGTTGATATTTAAACCAATACTTGAGAGAATGGTAAGTTATTTGAGAAACAATCCATGTCCCAAGTGGTTCTGAATCGGCTCACTGACAACAAAAGAGCATATCCCCAAAAAATTAACTTCTGCACTGGGAGGCAGAAAAGGAGGTTCCTCTAGAAGGAGATGCACAAGCAAAGGATCTGAAATTTAGGTACTCGGCTGACCATGGAACAACCCTCCAGTATATTTTCTAGATCCAAGCTGACTACTCCATTTTACCCTATGCATTTTGTCTCTCACTGTAAAATCTACTTTCACAGACTTCCCACTAGGCTTAAGTAGGTGCAACTCAGGGCTCTATGACATCGGGTTACAGTGTTAATTTCCTCTCTGCATACCAATTTCTCTTGCAATACACCTTCTCTGAACTCATTTTCCCCAGCCACCTTCTCAGTCTCTTCATTAAGCTAGTAAGAGCCTTCTTTGTGCCACAATCTTCTGAGCAATCAGCCCATCTTCCTTCATCTGAAGCAATCAATTTCCATTTTTTTCCTCATCAAATCCCAGTCCCACTCTACCTCAACATTATTTCAATTGGCCTAATAACCCCTTTCACTCCCTTTCTTACTGCATCTTCTAGTCCACCTCCTGTTTGTTCAGTCACACACAGTTCTTTTCTTTTTTTTTTTTTATGATGATGTTTGGATTCACCATAAGTGTAGGAAAGACATATGCTCACACTGACACAGCTTGCAGCAGTAGAAAGCTGCTATTATAAGCAAACACCTACCAGGGAAAAAAAGGTTGCCAAAAAATTTTGTTTGCACCTGGAGTTTTTGCAAAGCTGTTCTTCTATTAATTCAGGTGTAGAAGCAGTAACAGGACTCATCTAAACAATCTAGAAGAAAATTTTGTTCTTAGATTTCCATAAATATCAATGTCATATACATAAGTGGTGCAGTTTTTCTGGGTATGGAGTCCTTTTGTCCAGACTCTCAGCACTGCACTACAGAAATGCAACTTTTTTTGCACTCCTTTTTTTGGCCAGTTTTCCATTCCTCTTATCTTTTGCTGGCCTTATAAACAAGCTGCTGGTTAGCTAAATGAGACAAACCAGCCAGATGACTGTATGTGCAAATATCTTAATGATGGTGACAGGTAGTAAGCAGTGCTGAGTTGCCACGTAATCAGCTGAGCTCTTTACTCTCCTCTACATTAATTTTGCACCCCGTACAAAATCCAGCTGGATCTCCATCTTTCAAACAGCCCTTGACCAAGACCTCACACTGCCTTTCTGTCTCTAATGCCCATACCACAGAAGTACAAAGGTTCCAGTTTTCAGTTGGTAATTTGCTCTTTTTCCATATGATCCTCAACACAACTTGCACTTCAACAGAGAACAACAGCAAAAGCTTATTAACCTACTGCATCCTATTTTAAGTTCAATGCTCACCTATGGCAAAGCATACCATGAAAAGGACATGTAGAAACACCTCCTTGCCAACCATAAGAAATAGACAGAAGGTAGAAATATAAATTATTTAAAAGGAATAAATCAGAAAGAATATGAGAACTTTATTGCTTACTGCATAGTCAATGTTCTGAAAAAATCATGCCTAACCTCAGGTATGTGCAACTCAGAGAATTTTACTTCCTCAGATTTCATTAAAGCACCGTGACATCCACTGGTGGGAATTTGGCAGCAGCCAGATCATGAGATAAAGACAGAGGCAGTTTTAGATCTGTCAAAGCATCTACTGCAGGCAGCTTGCCAAGGAGCTATACGGCCAAAAAAAAAAAAAAAAAAGGAAAACTGTTTTTCTCAGATCATTAGATTGTGTTTTGGCCAGCTGCAAGAGAAAATCTAGCTGTTACAGATGCCTTAACTTTTTTCACCTTTTTTTCTTCCCCTTCTAATGAGGGAGTATACTACCACTTTCACAGATAAACTCTCAATAATAGGGGCCTGGATCCCTTAGCTATGGGCTAAGGATTTACATCAAGCCGAGTCTCACGGCTGCAGTTAAAATCTCAGCTAGCTCAGTGGAAGTTGAGATTTTGCAATGCCATTTCATAAAACTGAAACCCACAGATCAGCTCAGCTGATTTCTTAGGATTTCTGTGGTAAGTTACCATGCAATAGTCAACACCTACAAATGAGATCAATTCAAAGCAAAAATGTGAGTTTACAGAATTCCTGGTGACTCAACACAAATGTTCTTTGGTTGATGTAAATTAATCTTTTAAATGCTAAAGCATTTCAGTATATATTTAAATATATTTTAAAAAATCAAGAGATGTTTCGCAGGTACTAAAACCAAAACAAAGAAAGAAACCAAACTTATGTTAATTCTTAAGCTTAAACAGAATCAGTTTGCATTGCACTATGTTCAATGCAACACTCAAAGAATATTTATAGACCAACTAGAAAAAATGGAATGGCAGACTTTCTAGTTGGCTTTTCTGCACTCCTTGGATTTGGCATGTAAAGACACACTTTCCTTTTTTTTTATTCAGCCTTTCCCAGCTCTGGGTACCATGATATAGCTCACCTGTTTGAAGAATGAACTACATCAAGAAGAAACACAGCTATCAAGCTGCACACAAACATTACTGCACTCAAAGGAGCTATCTTTTTTTTCAAGGGGAAAAGTAAGTTTTTGAATACTACAAATAAAAGTGTTATTTAAAAAAAAAAAAAAAAACAAACACAAAAAAACCCTTGTGTAGTGAGAAATCCCATAGACTTGTTTCACTTCCACATATTGTACATACTTTAGTATCCCATATATTATTAGTCCAATTTTGGTTAATACTCAGATGAAAACTTCAGTAATACTACAGGTACATCTAGAGGAATGGTTATTGTCAAGATTATGTGATATTTCTTGGTTTATTAACCTGTTTTTAACTGCTTATAGCTGCAGCTAGTATTTTTTTTCCCTATCCTTGACATCCAAGGTGGGGAATATTGTGGGGTTTGTGGCATTCTTGTTTGGTTTGTTTATTTGTTTTAAAGGAAGTACCAATAGGGCTAAATTGAAAGCAGAATTATTCTGCCAAACAGCTTTCCTGGTCCTGAGAAATAATCTGGCATATGTTAAAAAATGGTTGGTGAACAGTTCTGCTCTTTCACTGATCTGGAGCAGGAAGATTAGGCAGAAGGGAGTTACAGACTTTTGTATAGTTAATATGGTTTTTCACATACCCATGAAAATCTGCCAATGTTTGCCAAACGGAGGTTCAAAATTATGATTTTTAAAGGTTTATCACATTTTTAAAACACGCAAACAGCTAAGCTTCTCAAAAATTCAATGACATCCTACCTACCAGCAAGACAAAAACACAAAACACTTATTGGCCTCCTGGCAGCTCTGAGCCAGATCAGAACCAGGTGGGAAAGCCTGACTCACAGCAGTCTTCCAAGACCCAGGCTGAACTGAGAAGGGATTTGTGTCTTTCAATGTCCCGAGTAGAAAAAGACAGAGAAAATAAGATATGGTAAAGGAAAATGGAGAAATAGGGAATTTGGAAAGAGGCAAAAGAGCTGCCTGCTATTCAAGGAAGAATAGAAAGGAGCCGGTAGACCAACCATCAATGGGAAGTCTTCGGAAGATGGGATTGAACTGTCTGATGGGTACAGACAACAAGAGATTGCTCTGATACCCACATCATTTCCCGTAACTCTCTTCTGCTTAACTACTGCACATCTGCCTTCCCTCATACACTTTTTCTTCCCTCTTTCAAATAAGGAAAATCTAGTAAGACTTGTCCCGCTTTCTCTCTCTTCTTTTTCCTGTCTGATTTTTTTCCCACTCTGCACTGAAAGCAGAATGTTTACTACTGCACACTGCCAGAGCAGTCACGCATCACGATACAACCCTAAACTGACTTTATTTTTTACCTCACATAATTTCCCCAATCAGTGAACAGAACGGATCTACTCTTGGCATCCAGTTGGACAGAAAGCCCAGGTTGCATAGTAAAGCTGTTTTCCATAGTGCTCTTGTCTGAACTGTTGCTGAAAATGGAAGCCATGTGGCAAATGTGAAATGAAACAATAATCCTACAGATAGTGCTGCCCTGAGGGACTGGCTTCTATCTCATCTCTTACTGCACATTATATCATTTAAACCAGCCCCCTAAGGGTGACTATTATGTGCTCTTTATCTTTTGGGTACCAAATTTGAAGAAGTGTTGAAAGCTTATCGCTTCTGTTGGAATCAAAGAGGATCTCTGCCTGGAACGGATAAAGTGCTGTGTAATAAAAAATCCTCTGAACTCTCAGGCACAACTCATCACAACTGTAGTACTCAAAATCAGCAGATACTTTTTATGTTTGCTTTTTAGTACTTCAACTGCTCACCTGAAATACTGTCTCTGCATTGGAAACTGGGTACTGTAAAGATGACACCTAATTACACTTGTGAACTACTCAGACCTAAAGTGAAAAGAAACACAGAAAAGTCCAATGGAAATTACTAATTTTGTCATGAGAGCATGCTTTGATTAGGGTGCAGTAAATAATGCCTATGGCCACACACAGAACAGTGAGAAGGAAAAAAAAGATGAAGGCAGCAATCATCAAGTAAGCATTATCCCTCCTGTGTGCTGAATGAAGTGTAACTCCTAGGGGGAAAAAATCAGTATGCAATTCTCTCATTAAAGACTGTGCCATTGTGCATATGCATAGGGAGACCAAAATTAAGATCATACAAGCAGTTTTAATTCTTGAATTTCACAACTTTTAAGCGCTTCATTTATTTACTTTAACAGAACTCTTAATAAAGCTTTTCAGATGCAAATTACAAACATACACATGATAACAGCTCCAAGAATAAAGCAGCTAAAAGTAAAAGGCAGAAATTAAAAACCCATGTTTTAATCCTGTAACTCAGCTCGTGCAAATGTTCGATCTAAGAAAACAAATTTCTCATTTTTTATTATGAACCACTAGAAGTGATAAAATTATATCATAGCACTAAAATGTAGCAGATGCAGAAAGATGCCTTTCTTTTTCCTTGGTGTTGTGACTGTTTGGCTTTCCTAAGCAAAGAGCAGGAAAATGGATCTTCAGCACAACTGATGTTACTCTCTGTAGTGAACTACAATTTGGCTGAACAAAATAGCACAAAATAGCAAGGATATTAAGTTGCAGGAACACTTGTCCTATTTCTCTATTACAACTGTCTGTTTAAAATCATAAAGTATGATACTTAGGGAAGATTGCTAGCAGTTTGTAGAATCAAGATTTCTGTCCTCAGGACTTTCAGAATTAGTGTACAGACACAAAAAATATTTTCATATAAATGGGCTAAAAAGAGACATGATACATTAAGTGGTTATTTTTTGTCACGAAGGTAGTTTTTATTATTACAGAGGTATTGTAAATGACTGGGAGCTTGGGGGGGATTTCTTTTGTGAGTTTGTTTTTTTGTTGATTGTTTTGGGGTTTTTTGTTTGTTTATGTGTTTTCCCCTTATGGCATAAGCCTAATGAAGTTTAGTTTTTATAATTATTTACTTTTATATAACATATTAGCTTATCATAGAAACATAGTAACTTTTCATATAAAGTAAATGAAACAGAGTATTATCTAAAGTTTCAGATTAAAAATAGGGTAATTTCTGTAAATCTACATGCTAATCCACTTCCATGTTCGGTAGATTTTTATCCAAAGAAAACCTCAAATTTGTAGAGCCATTAGGGCATTGCTCACTGCAGCTTGTTTACAAAAGGTTCATTAAATTATTTAATAAGTAATTCTATAGCTTGTTCTGTAGAGTTTATGGGCTTTTCACCAGATGATCTTCATTTGTATAATGCTAGTGATTTTATATATGGAACACGTATGCTATTCATTACATCAACTTGTCTACAGGAATTATGGTCAGCTCCTGAAACTAATTTTTTCTGCATTACGATTATTCCTTTAACATCTTTTCCAGTGGTACTTGCAATTAAAACATCTGTATTTGAATACATACTAATCCAAAGCTAAATGTTATTTACATAAAGTTAGTCGAAGAAATCAGCACCTTAGAATAATGTCAGGCTTTCCTCCAGAGCTGCACATTTTGTTCCATTATTAGATTCAGCCTAATTTTTCCCAATTTAATCTTAAGAGCATTTATTTGTTTGTGGAGACGAAGTGGTGCACAGATCAGCAAAAAAATATTATCATTATGAAGCACCACTGTCTTATTTCCCAGCACAGAGACTACAGATTTTTGGCTGTTGCCACAATCCATTCCTCTAGTCTTTTTAGAGCTGCGAGTCTGCACAAGGACTTACAATCGGGTCAGTTCCTCATAAAGTATTGTATAAAACACTCAGAGATAACAAACACGATACCATAATAACAGAGAGTACTCCACGTTTGCCTCAGTCTAATAGCTTACTAGATCAAGACTGAAAACTCTCAACATCCTGGTAGTGTCTTGCTTTCAAGGTATCTTGCTGGCCAGACTGATACAACCTTCTTTCAAGTACTGTGAAAATCACAAGAATCAGCCTTTAAGAAGTGAAATGGGTATGGAGTGCTCTCATCTCTGTAATTGCAAGACAATTATCTATTACCTCTCCCCAAAACAGACATATAACATTGGTATTAACTGATTCTAATACCTGGTCTTTTCCAAACATTAGAATATATTCAGAACTGCGAAATTCCATTTTACAAGCTTGAATAAGTGTATTAAATTACTAAGTTCTTCTTTAAATCTTTTTATAAGCATTCTCTGCTACATTAGCAGACTACTTACAGCTTTACTACAAATCAATTGCCCTTTCAAACAGCTTTTCTACATTTGTTATCAGCAAAGACATGATGAGACAGGAAAGAAAATTATGTACATATAGCAGCTATGTCAGTCTCATCCATTTGCTTAATGGGTAATGCTTATGACAATACCAGATTTCTTTGCTATTGAAATGGAACAACCTAAATATTAGGCTGTGGCATCACAGAAGCAGCTCATTAAGAAATGACAGTGCTGGAGAAGAAAGCTACTTATGAGAAAAAAGGATTTATCAGAAGCAATATATTAAACAAATAAACAAACAAACAACCCTTCCCTTCAAAAAAAAAACCCCGAACTATGCAATTGCAAGCACCATTACGAGTTTAAAAAGACTTTTCAAACTAACAGTTTCATTATCTGTCAGATTAAGACAGAAATTACCAAACATCGCATAAGTGTATGGTTGTCTTCTCATGTTCAAGCTGGCAAACATTTCCCCAATATATCCTCCATTCGATTATATGATGCTAAATTCGTGTGTGACCACTAAGTTCAGCAAACTTTCAAAGAGCCTGCCCTTGGGCTGTTAATGACATTTGTGGAGCTCTATGAATGGGTCAACATGGAACTACATGGAACAACAACAACAATAAAAACCCCTGACACTGAAATCCTTTGTTTCTTACATTATTGGGAAATTCAAACCAAAGCTTTAACTATAAAAGACATGTTTTAATCACAATAAACATTCACGACTCAAATATACCATCTTGCCTTTTAAACGGAGCATATTTTAGTCCAGCGTGAAAACTATTTAGTGAGATCATAAAAATATTAGCAATCTAATTATTTTCAAATATCAAGGATACTATTAATAATCTAAACAGCTGCAGTGTCAGTGGATTTAATTAACAGTTAAAAATATGAACAACAGGGAGCAAGACAACATGCTGTTTTTAAAGATGTGCAAAATGAAAGTATCCTCTCCTTGTACCTGGAATATTGATGACCCAAATTTGCTCTAGCTCACTGCACAAAAGGCAGGCACAAGCCTATTTCAAATTATTGAAAGGATACAAAGGAATTCTTATTTATTTTCCCCTTCAAACCACTTCAGAAGGCAGACTTGGGTATTTGTTCTTACAGTCCTGATCCTGCCTGAGTCCACCTGACAGCTTTCCCTTTCTGATGTTTCTTGAGATGAATGAGAAGAGCAAGAACAGGCCTGGGGAAACAAATGGTGCCACAAGCCCACTCAAAGGAAAATATTATGGCTTAGACTTCTCCAATCAATATCTGAAAGTTACCGTCTACTTCACTAATGCGACCAAGTGTTTACAAAGGTTTTCAGTGTAAGAGTTGGTCCTTACTGACCTTGTATTTCATGATCAATAGATGTGCCAATGCACGTACATTATGTTGAGAGTTACTCCTACCCCATCTCCTGACCGTTTCGATTAAAAGCACACGTATCACAGAAAAATAAAGAAGAAAATCTGTAAATCGTTCGGCTGCTGTTCTGCCTGGATTATATATTTGTAGATAAGTTTTACAAGCTGAATCTATTACACCTTGAAGGTGTTTCAAAAATTAGCTCTGCCCCTTTGCTCCTTCATCTCCACTTTTTTTTTTTCCCCTCAACCTTTAAGCTTTAAAGTGAACCATCTTAGACATTTTGTTTTCTGGAAACTGAGATTAGGACAGATAGATCCGGCTTTACCTTGTATAAGAGAAAAAAAAAAATCTGACACTTGCCATCTGTAGAACATAGCTAAAACTTTTGTCCTTCCATGTTTAAGAACCTGTGGGAAAGTGGAATCAAAAAAGCTCCTGCTGAAGAGCTTGGTTTTCTACAGTAGGCAATCAGAAAGCACCATATTTGCTTTGTTCTGTGCCTTAGCAAATCCTAAGCTCATGTGCCAAGTTTCATGGTTTTAAGCAGAGCACATTTTTTATGTGGTACAGAATGCTCAGTCCCACAGCTAAGTCATTATTACTTACTGCTTTTATGTGCCCCAGTCTTCTAGAAATGACAGCCAGTCTGGACAATCTGCTCTGCCTTCCTTGTGTCTGATGATACTGGGAACAGATGAATGGGAGGGCACACCCGGCTGTTCGAGCTGCCTATCAACATGAGTAAAGACTGTGGGGCCTGATGATTATTTAGTACTGACAGGCTTTGAAGAGAAATACGCTCTAGGCAAATAAGCAAAAAAAAAGTACTTTTTTAGAATATTTCCCAAATAACTTCTGCATGAAATGGGGCTTTCTCACTAACAAGAACTTTATATACTCAATACCTACATTAAACAATTTAAATTAATATTTAAAGCAGTACAGACCTACTGGCTATTCAAGTTTTAGGTATTCCAATGTGAAAAAAGCAAAATTCAGTATGGTATATTTTAAAACCCAGGGCTGGCAATCTACAAAAAGAAAAAGGAGTTTCACAGCCTTGACTTTTATGTAACTGAGGCCTTTGACTTGGTAAATCACCAATTAATATTAACTTTGTTAGCTTGAAACTGAATTAGATTTGACTGCAGTACATTGCTGCTTTGGCTGCTTCTGTGGTCAACGTAAGCAGTTATTTCTAATGGTGTTAAAGCCCAGATTAAAATGTTAAATAAAGGAGTCAATTGCAAGGTCATTACTTTTTTTTCCAAAGTAATGAAAACAAAGTACTTCGTGCAATATACAATTAAAGGTTAATGATACAGTCCTACAGAGCGGTTCTAAGGCCTTGTTCAATTTAAAATACTGATTTAAACAATTTCGAAGTATCATTTAAAGGATTAAGTGTTAAGAATAAGCGTTAGTCACAGTTTAAATGTTATAGCAAAGCTAACTGTGATTAAAGAAAAAATGAAAGGGAAACATTTTAAATGCAAATATTGCAATGAGAAAGTGATCTAGGCCAGTATAAAAACAACACTCATTAAAACTATAATAGATATTACAAAGGTAGAGCAAGAATAAATCTCATAAAGTAGCATTTGCCTACTAACAGAGCTTGGAATTTCTGCAATATGAGAGATCATTACCATAAGACAGGAAAAAAAAAAGAAAAACAACAAAAAAAAACACCCAAAAAAACCCAACATACTTGGGAAATTTGCTGGCACCTTCTTTGCAACTACATGCTGCAATTCTATATAAAGTTAACCCTCAACAATATTGTTTTCAGAAACCACTTTTTTCCTCCCACCTTCTGACTCATTTCAATCACAAAGCCTCGCACTAAGTTGCCTTTCCAGTATTTTCTACAACAACAGAGAAGATGGCAGGATATATTTTACTGTTATTTTGACACTCATCGAATTAAAAAAACCCCATAATTTCTTCCATGCCGCTACACGAGGATGGAGCCAGGCTCTTCTCGGTGACAACCAACAGTAAGACAAGGGGTAATGGGTTCAAGCTGGAACACAAGAGGTTCCACTTAAATTTGAGAAGAAACTTCTTCTCAGTGAGGGTGATGGAACACTGGAACAGGCTGCCCAGGGAGGTTGTGGAGTCTCCTTCTCTGGAGTCATTCAAAACCCGCCTGGACGCCTTCCTGTGTAACCTCACCTAGGTGTTCCTGCCCTGGCAGGGGGACTGGACTAGATGATCTTTTGAGGTCCCTTCCAATCCCTAACATTCTGTGATTCTGTGATTAGCATTTCCCAAATAGGTAAATACCCTAATCAATCACTGAAAATGAAAATACCAGAATATCAACTTTCTGAGTAACAGAATGCTAGAGATAATGAAAAGATAGAGATAATAAATAGAGAACTTCGTACAAAGACATAAACTTTGTTGAAATGCATACCTTTTAACCTCTGGTTAGATTTCTGAGTTAAAATAGCAAAGCAAAAAGTAAAAGAATGCCATTCAGGGTCTCTCCAGGACAAAACCAGGTTTTGAGGCACCAGTAAGTATTCTTTCATCAAAATCAGGAACAAACTCTGACCTGAATGTTTCCTGCAGCATATTCAGGAGATACTTTTATTGGGATAGCCAAGAGAAAAGATCTTTTATGTACACAATGTTCTTCAAACCTACATTAAGACTCAGAAACTTACAGATAAGAATGGGAAGCAGAGTACCTCTGATCAGAAACAGCATCGCAGAACTTACATTCTGTTATGAACATCCAACAATGTCTCTGGACATACCTAAATATTCGTGTTTCAGAAGGATCCTGTCATGTCCAACATGATACAAAACATTCTGGAAATTGCTCAACACCAAACCGAAGAGCAGTGAAGAAGCTGTCACTTGTATAACCCCTCTCTGCACAGCCTCTGCCATAAGGCTCTCCCCAGCCTTCTCCCCAGAAGAAGATACACTGAAGGCAGGTTGGCACTGGCCAGGGATGGTCAGGGATGGCCAGGTCCAGCTGCCACTGTTACCCAGGCTAAGGACACCAGGGGAAGACGGCAACTCAGCCACACCGAGGAGCTGCCCCTGGAGCCGCAGGGGTGGACTCTGCCCCACCTGACCGGTATCTGATGGGCCAGGACAGACTCTTCGGAGCCTCAGCAGCAGTGCTTCTGATTAGCCAAATAAATCCTATCCATCTCGTGGGCTAGCCAATACTAAACAGCTTTATGTATTTAAAATCTATATATCCTGACTTGCAGAGCTTCTTTGCATCCGGCAAAAGATGAATGAACAAAGCAGAAAGTGTGGCCACTGCACACTGCCTTCTGCATAGAAACACCTCATCCCAAACAGAATCCCTCCATGGAGACTCTTCCAAAGGATATCCTCCCCACTTCTAGTCCCAAGAGCCATCCTTGAGATCTCATGGCAGTAGAACTGATATTATGCAAGACTCCACAGTAAAGCACAACTGCTGAAAAAGAAATCTCTTAGCAAAAATACTGGTCACTGCAAATCTGGTTGATGTGCCCAGCTACCCATCCCTATGGACCTAAAACAGAGGGAGATGCACATGTCAGAGCTTTCACAGAAGTCCTGTTGGATCATGCAGTGTGAATTGTATCCCCAGGGAAAAACCAATGGCTGGGTTCCTGTAGGATACATATACCATGGCGATCTACAACTCAGAGGAATCAGCCTGCCAGACAGATGGCTCTGCTAAAGGCAAAATAATTGCACTTGTCACTCTAAACCAATATAGTAAACTAGTTGTAAAATGTTATATTATTGGGATTTCTATCCACACTTTTCATTCATTCATAACTAAGCAGATATCGTCAGATTTATAAATAAAACTACAAATGATTTTTAAACAAAACGATAACATATATAAGCCCTTACACCTGGGAAGAATCTGATTTTTACTTCAAGTAATTGCACGACTTCTACAATTTCTCCATGGCCTCTTTTCTAGTCTCTTTGTTCTCTATTAGTAACCAACATTGCATCTGCATTCAGGCCCCCATTCTTGAGACACAGATAGATGGAGAAAAGTGGAGTTGGAAGCACATTGAGATGCAAAGATTCTCCTTCCCCTTTAGCCTCCTGCTGTTTTATTTTTCTTCTTTTGTAATCTAAACATCAAGAAGGTCTCTGAAAATGTAGAAACCACAGAACAACTGCAGTTCAAGGGCAAGAGAATGAAGGCAACATTAATCCTTCTGATCTCTCAGTAAACAGTTCCAGAGAACCAGGAACTTTAAAAAATAACAAACTGTAAATTTACTCCTTAATATATAATCAGAAAGTCTGACTCAGAGACTGGAAGCCCCAGGGCCAGCCCATACCTTTCAGCACGGACAAGAAAAATACTTTGTCTAGAAAATAATCAGAATTTTCAACAGATACTGATACCTATTTTTGACTCTTCCCTGTTAGAATAGCTGAACAGTAAATACTGAAGACTTGAGTTTCTACAGTAAAATAATGGAACTAGTCTCTGCTGCAAAATATTACAGGACGCAATTTGAAAAAAAAAAAAAAAGAAAAAAGACAAATCGTTCCTCTCTTAATGGAGTGCTCCTCTAGAGAGTTAAAACAGACTGACACACTACGCTTTTACTTACTTTGTCTTTTAATGCAGGGAGTTGGAAAGTTTTTGCACAACCAACTTTGATTTTCACAGTTTTCCATGCCGCTGTTCTACATATCTGACCTTTCCTTTTCAAATAGCTAACCAAAACAGTTGGTTTAGAGAAGGCTTATTTAGCAGTCTCCTCACTTAGGTCAGTTCCCTGAAGCAAATGCGTAACAATTTGGTCCCTAACTCAGAGATTTCCAAAGGTTTAAAAAAACTCAGCAGTAAACACACACACATCATTTCTCACATGCATCAAAGAAGTCTCCAGGGAAGGCCAAGGGGAAACCACCAGCTAATGCTGTGTTCAGGGAACCCTGACGCATGCTGAGTTGACAAGATGCTCCCGCTGCAGGGGAAAGTCACCAGCAATGAACCCCTCCAGCCAAACACAAAAATAGGTCTAAGCCCACTGCTCAAGCATTCATATAACACTTCAGGGCTTCGCTTATGGCAGATGGTCTGCTTTAACCATGCTACAACCACAACTGGCTCTCCAGATAGAATCATCTTATTTATACTTCACAAGAAATCTAAAACATTTATGTTTTATCTGAAACATGACATCTCATCTATCACTCCCAGGCCACTGCAGAAAGTATGATTTCTGCATTATGCCTACATGTGCATGTCCCAGGAAAGTTTGGCAAACTCTTTTTTGGGCCTTTTGTCATCTCCTTTTAACTGAGTAGGTACAGGAAGATACAGAAATCTCGTTTTCGCTCAGTATGTATAGCAAGGAACACAGCACGGTGGAAAAGAGACAAACATGGCTTTACAGACTATTTCTCACATCACCTTCAAGGCTAGGAGGAGGAGGAATTGATTGCCACAGATTAAAAAATAAGATGGCAGTGCCAGGCCACGTATTTGCAGCCCAGTTTTACTTACAGTGACTGAATGGTATGTATACATATATATATACATACATGGTATCTATAATCCTCTCTGTTAAGGATTAATACTGACATCAATGACAAAATGCGTCTCCCCGTTCCCATCCCGGCATCACACGTCCTCTTGCTCCACATCGCACGCAACTTCCCTTCCTCCAGAAACAGGGTAAAGGTGCCCTGTGACCCCCCGTGCCTTCCTGCCTTCTGGGAGCCCCAGCCACCGTCACAGCCTGTGGGGAGGCACCAGCTACCGTCATACCAGCCGATCCAGGGCGAGCACTTCCCCTGCCCCTTCCCACCCCAACATGGCACCGCAGGCCCAAGGCTGCACCTCAGGATGTGGCTGGGAGCAGCCATGACCTCTGCGCCAACTGCCCTGCGGCTTTCCCACAGAACAAGGCCATCAAGACATTTTACAGAAAATAGAGAACACTTTTTTTCCAGGCATGCATACGTTCTTTTAGAGAGAGCTCTCAACACACGTTCCAGCGACAGCCTGGCTTGTATCTGTGTGGCAATGTTGCTTTTGTGACATAAGCTGTGTGCCAAATTGTGAGTAATTCCACACCCTGTCCTTGCGTATTCCTAGTTAAGTGTGGTATTTTCCACCAGTTTCTATTCGGTCTATTTATTTCTGGCCATTGCTTCAACTGGCAAAAATATACTTCCTTCCAAGTCTTATCCTACCTTCCAAATTCCTAGTTGCCACAATCTCCATAAATGCGATGTCATTTAGCTTTGGTATTCTCTATTTTGACTGTTAAAAAATGCTGATGAAAATAATGGAAAAATACATGCAGTTCAGTATATCCTTTCTAGCGCAACTGTGCTACATAACTGAGCTAGGAAATAAGTTTTTCATGCTAATCCTGGTTTCACTCAGCCTATGTTTTCCTAGCTTGCTGAGGAGAATATTATTTGAGACAAAGTAAAACAAGACACCAAGGTCAATAGCTGTAACTTCTACTACAAGCCATATAACAGCACTCATATCCAATTTAAAATTATAATTGGCATTACCATAGTACTTAAGAATGTATCTTGGACCAGAAGCCCATGGGACTAGGCACTGGATAAACGTAAACAAGAAAAAAACACTAGAGATTTATTGACCTGTAGAGCTCAATACCTGAGTACTAATAAAGACATAATGGTGTAAAAAGATACAATAGAGCAAAAGGGAAAAATAAGACGAGCAACAACATACCCAAAAGCTTTAGCATGCATATCTGAAAAGAATTATCCTAAAAGAAAAAACAAACACTGAATACCTGAACACCTGAGGATGTCCTTAAGGATTTAAGGAATGATAATCAAGTAGACATGAAGATATATATGTGGAGCTTCTCTGACAGAAGATGCAAAAAAAGTAAAGAACAAAAATTTAACAAGTGGCTAGTAAAATCTGGCAGGATGAGTTAATTACAGACAAGAGTTCATTGTCTCGTTACTTAGAGATCAAGCCGGGCAGCGAGAAGCTGCAAAAGCTTTGGAAGCCAAGATCTGCAGTTTATTTTTGATGCAGCCATGTACAAAGAACGTTCAAATAATTAGGAAACATCTAGTTTTGCACAAGACTAGACTTATTGAAGTGACTCACATCGCTTCTGACCATGTCCTTCATCTATTCTGATCCTATGTCATGTTTTGTCCTAATTACTAAGCTGTCAGGACAGGAATATTGACTATTTCTGTAATTGGCAGAAACAAAGATCTGACTTTCTTGTCATCCTCTGAACATAAGACAACTAATTTCATCTTCCAATCCCATGTCCCACCTTAAAATAAGCCAAACCAAAACACATCTACTGGTAGGATTCTCCAGGAGTCTCAGACTTCACCGCTGCCCTGTCATTTGCAAGGGATAGAGGCATTAGTGGTGCCTCGGTCACCTCCATTTTCTGTCTGCATTATACACAAAAGTTAGACTGTGAAATAAAAGTGTTTTATCTACAGTAATAAGCTCTATAAAGGTGACATTTAAATACCTGTGATGTACGAAGACAGAATAAAATACTTCCACAGCACAGCGTTACTTTCCTCTCTTTCAGCTCCAAGGACTCAGAGGACCAAGCTGAAAGTACAGTGCAATTGCCTATGGATATTTCCAACTGGATAACTTTTCCTTGTTTCAGTGGAGAACATTGCTCAGATGTGTCCCTAATACACATGTGCTTGAACATTTAGAATCTAGATGAGACTAGAAAAATCCATTTTGTCACAGAAGACAAAGGGTCTCAAAATATAAGGGACTAAAACTAGGAATGAATTATTTGGAGAGACGGCTAAGTTGTCCTCAAAGTCTTCAAAAACTCTGCTTGCATTCATATTTAGATATATGTTGGATTGCCTGTTTTCAAGTTATCATAGGTAAACCCATTAAGCATTGAAACACTGACCACCCTGATACTGTCAGTGGTGAAAGCTCACATTTTTCAGTATGAATTCAGTCTATGATTTTTCTTCCTATAAATACCACTCCATTTTCCTTGATAATCATTAACTGCTGCTCATGTCATCAGCTACAAAAGTGATATGGTGCTACATGGGTCCCCAAATATTTATATTTTAACTTGACTGCAATTCATTTATTGAACATTTTGATTCATGTATCCCATGAATTTGAGACTCATGATTTGAGAGTCAATCCCTTTACATGTGGAGAGTTTTATAGCTTGGTATTTAATAGTTTGTTGAGAACCAATGTCTTTACACGCAAAGAGTTGTATTGTCTATTATTTAGTAATTTGGATGGGGCAATTTTCCTGATCACTGTGGTGATAACTGATTTACAAAATGATAAACAATTCAAATACTGGAAGGTTTTTCATAAGACCTTCTATCAGCTGATATTGCTTTAGTGCATCCATACTTTGTACAAACATACACATCCTGAAGAACATTAGTACTGCAATTGCTAGGATTACCAAGTTCTCCAACTCAGCTGCCAACCCTCTGAACACCTTGAGTCTATTTATGACTGAAGGCAGAGAAGCATGAAAGTTCACATAGCTCTACGGATATGATGTATTTCTTCACTAACAACACTGTGAAGATATTGTCTCTTTTCTGAAAACAAGTTTTGAGTTACTCAATGTCTTTTGAGCTTGCATAGCATAACAAGGGAATGTTGAAACAATTATATACTCATACAGTTTGTGTATGTATATACACACACTCAGAATTGAATGTCTCAGTTCTAGATGGCAAGAGAAAATGAAACAAATACAAGAGAGACATTTCATTTCAGAGAATACCAAAGATACACTAGGGAACAAGAAGGAATACACAGTGCTAGCTCACAGTCAGATACCTGAAGCTCTAGGAAAAATATACTAACTCTCAGGTCCCTAGAGCTTTCCCTTCTCCAGGCTGAGCAACCCCAGCTCTCTGTCTGTCTTCATAGGAGAGGTGTTCCAGCCGTCTGAAGATCTTCATGGCCCTTCTCTGAACCCACTCCAACACGTTCATGTCCCTCTTTTGTTGAGGACCCCAGAGCTGGACGCGGTACTCCAAGAAGTGTCTCACAAGAGTGGAATAGAGGGGGAGAATCACCTCCCTCAACCTACTGGTCACACTTCTTTTGATGCAGCCCAGGATATGGTTGGCTTTCTGGGCTGCAAGTGCACATTGCTGGGTCATGTTAAGCTTCTCGTCAACCAACATCCTCAAGTCCTTTTCCTCAGGGCTGCTCTCCATGCGTTCTCCACCCAGCCTGTATTTGTGCTTGTGATTGCCCTGACTCATGTGCAGGCCCTTGCACTTGGCCTTTTTAAACTTCATGAGGTTCACATGGGCCCACCTCTCCAGCCTGTCAAGGTCCCTCTGGACAGCATCCCTTCCCTCCAGCATGTCGACTGCACCACACAGCTTGGTGTCATCAGCAAACTTGCTGAGGGTGCGCTCAATCCCACAGTCCATATCGCTGACAAAGAACCCAATACCAAGCCCTGACACATACCACATGTCCTCTTGTAGCCTGAACAGAAACTAAGTTCAGCAGCTACTATTATTTCATAGGGAATTTCAAAATATCTAGTAAATAAGTTTAGTGATGAACTGCAGGTCTCAAAATACGGGTTCATCATAGACAAAAGTAACTATCAAAATAACTGAGAAACACTTGCACATGTGAGAAAGAATGTAAACTGAAAGATCTAACTAACGGAACCCAAGTGAAAAATCCATGTAAAATATTGTAATACACTTTGCAATTCTAATCCATGAAATACATATATATTCTGCCTTTTTCTACAGGCAAAGAACTTTTAAAGAACACATATGTTTGCAGAACCAAAATCTGCAGTATTACCAAGTTATAATCAGTTATAATGTCATTGACTTTTCATTTTTTTTTTCCTATTAAATCTTGGTTTTCCTCTTTTCAGTAGGTGAAATAACTGAATTTTGGAAATTCCTTGCAAAATCAAATAAGGATGCTATGAAGGCATTTAATGTATTTATGAATATTTCATTTAAAAGTAAGATAACTGTGTCAGGTGCACCCCCCCTCAATGAAGACTAGGGTTTTCGACATTGTAGCTGCTGGCTCTTCTGTACCCTTATTTTTGGGCCTTTTGCACCCCACCGTGGCTGCCATCACATACGCACCCTCTTTGGGTGCTGACCATCACATATTCACCAGGATAGAGAGACTCCAGTCACGCAGACCTCTTGGTCAGGAGAGCAAGAGAGGTGAGACTCCTCAGCCAACAAGGAGAGTCCCCAGCCAATGGGGTGCCTCAGGCCCAGGGAAGCTTCTAGACCATGCTCACATATGACCATAACTCAGATCCCACCAGGCTATAAATGGGCCCACACCAGAGACCCACTTTGAGTGGTCTTCCTGGAGCAGCAGGTCTGTGATCAGAACCTCTCCTCTTAGACTAAGACACTGTCTAAGGAAACTTCCCAGGATTAAGAGCCCTCACCTGTCCCCGAGGTGATTATTTCTTCTGGAGATATCCTTGAGTGAGCCCTCACTCCCCATGTTGGGTGAGCAATTATTTCTTCCAGGTACCCTTGAGAGAGTTTTCCCTTTTTGAGTGTGTGCATGATTTGGATCATCATTCTTGTGTCACCATGTAAAAATAATACCTCAACCAGCACAATGAACTTGTAGGGTGTGTGAAATGTTGTCAGAGTGCTGATTGATTTTGGTTTGTCGCTGCTGTCATTGGTTTCTGTTGTTTGGTTTGGCATCAGCACAAAATAAAGTCTGTTTGAGCTTATCCTTGGTTTGGATTATTTTTGGTGCACATCTCTGACAATAACAAAATGTGACTTTCTACACTGGAATTGCACTTCATATTTAAATAAACCTTTACTTTTCATCAGGTAACGGATTCCAAATTGATCTCTAGCATATTATAACTCACGTTATAAAGTCATATAAAAAACCTATTTGAAACAGTGACCCACTATATTGTAAGATTAATGAGATTATGTTTTGTACTTTGAAGTATATTAAGCATCTTAAAATTATTTGACACAGAATAGAACACATCAGCCCAAAAGCAAACCACAGCATCATGAAATGCTAAACCATGCCTCTGTCCCTCTCAAAAATGCTGTGCTATGATCATTTGAATGTATTGATTCTACAGAGGCAGAAAAGTTATTTAACTTTATTATGGAAGAAACTAGTAATTATATGACTATTTTCCATAGTTTTCTTATTAGTTTGAGTGCTTCATATGAAGTTCATATACACTATCCAATGCATCAGTTGCAGAGCAGGCCAAATATGCAATATGTCCTTTCTCTTCTGATATTTTCACAGTACAATTTCAGATTATGGTATAAGCTTTTAAAATAGCATAAAATTGCATGTGCACACCTTGATAAAATTACGGTTACTTTCAGAAATTGGCCCACTATCACTTAGTATACAAGATACGTAACAATGAATGTCAGTTTTCAGTTTAGATGAAGCATATGATACCATTTTGAATTAAAATATTAACATTTAATGAAGCATTTTTATAGAGAAAATAATGTAATTTTGTATTACTTATACATTCTTTCTGTTTATAATTTAAGACAAATTCATGAATGCATGAGATCATATTCTACCACCGGAATATTAATTAGTAATACAAACAATAAGATAATTACTCACAAAATAATTCATTCTTCACTGGCAGTTAGTAGCAGAAGATTCCTACTTTTTTTTCCTTATATTGCCATAATTATTATAAGCTTTCAGACTAACCAATTCCCTGTAAAATAATATATTACTGTCTCTATTCTACTATACAGGAATCTCAGGAAGACTAGATTGCTAACTTCTGCCCTACTTAGGAAATGTTACACATCCTGTGCTAGGTGGTATGAATGTCTCCATACTTACATGAAAGCTATAATTAAAGTTAGGTACCTGTTGTGTTTGGCCATGTCTACACAACTACATGATGTGTTACAACCAGCCAACGTTGTGCCCCATTCCAGGAGAGTGCGTGGGCACAGTTATGTTGTGCCATACTCTGCCTCACAACTAGCTGTCTGCACATGAAGTAACTATCCAACTTTGATTTCCACCTCTAGTCTGAGCAACCTCAGCTCAGAGATCTCTGTATTGTGCCCAACTGATCAATTAATCAAAGTCCATACTCGGAGACAGCAGAGTTGTCTCTGCAGGTTGCCTTTGCAACTAGAGAAAGAAGCAGACATATTGCTAGAAAGGAAAATACATGCACACAAATTCATCATAATTTGTCTAACTGTACACCGAGGGAGACCTGTATTGCATACCAAGACAAGCCCACTTCTCCTAATCAGATGATGTCCTCTAGTATTCTCCTTCCAGAAAAATGAACAAACAAAAACCAACAAAACTTAGAAATTATAGTAAAAATGGATCTAAAAAACTTTGCCCTTGTACACCTCAAATATGCACAGCCTATACGGAGAGAAAAAAAGAAAAAAAAAAAAGACTGAAGGTTTAATTGCAAAAAGGATAATTTTCCAGAAGAAGAGGACAACAAGCAAGCTAAATATAGCTAACTGGTATATGGGCCTAAGTGACCTAGATAATTTGCAGAGGATATTGCAGCTAAATGAAAGAGGACAGAAAGGTATTAAATGAGTTTTTCGTCTTTAGAGATAGAGGAATAACATAAAGAAAGTGCATTTTTTTCTACCGAAGCACTTGTTCGTACCCTTACGGAACTGGGAAATGTAAGATTTATAAGATGCTTGTAACCTGTTTAACCTTCTTCACATACCTTTCTTGTCAGCCCACAAACTGAATACATCTTCAATCAGCTAGAAAAACAAAAGGGAAAAAATAAAGCTTGTTGAACTCTGGTTTCCTCCCTTTAGCTAATGGGCAAATCTAAGTGAATAGCTTGGTGTGGTGTAGAAGGTCACTGAATATAGCTTAGGGCTCTGAAATGTAGAGATTTTCAAGTCTATTTCCATTATTTCCTGAGAAGATCTACTATAATAACAAACAGACCACAGTAGTCACAGTGTCTCATAGTCAAACAACTTTTTTTTTTTTAATCACATCCAACACAGAGTTTTTAAGTGCAAACAAGAAAATTAATTCCAAAAAGACAACCTCACCATCTCAGAATCAGAGGGAAGATAGTTTGGTGCATTTCTATGAGGAAAGTACTCTCTGCTTTGATGGTTTAACTTCTGCTCTCCAGCCTCTCATTTTTTTTTTTCTTCTGATTTTAAGCAAGCATTTAATGTTTGGGGATATTTAGTCTAAGTTTACACAACAGGTCTCCAAACCAACTTAATAAGGATTCTGGTACTTACTTTTGAGTGAGAATATAAAGTGCATTTCCAGTATTCTCCAATATACAAGGAAAGATCACTTTGGATTCTACCCTTAATTTCGACAATATTTATAGAAGGAAAATAGAAAACTGATTTTGAACTGATTACTTAAGGCAGGCTCAAGGACACATCAGAATTGTATTTTTTATTTTTTCTACCTAGAATCTCAGCAGTCTCACCATCATGAATTTGTTTATCATTCTTACATGATCCGAATTATAACAGTGGCCATGCTTGTTTCAATTTCTATGTTCCATTTAACAATTTTTCAGTACTTCATCATTTCTACCATTTCTTTACAACAACGTAGCCCTTCCCAGGGCTATCATACCTTCAGGTTTTTGCTAGATACTGCCAGCTTTCCACTCTGGACCTTAATTTGGAGAGACCCCTTAATCAGGCACAGTCAGCTTCAACTCTCCATCCCGGGTCCTAATGCCTGCAGAGCCATTCTCAGTTGGAGCCTGAATTAGAGACTTGCATTATAGAATATCTCCTTAAATTTATGCTGAAGGAAATGATTGGTTTCATATATGTTTGGTTCAGATAGCAAAGAGTAGGAGGACTGGAGAGCCAAAGAGATGGTGTGCAAGCAGCTTTGGGGCTGGTTCAATTGAAGATTATAAATCACCACAGCCCACTTCCTGGGCCACCCACTTTGTAGCTGGATATTATGTAGAGATAAAAGCATCTGTCCTTTGGGCTCTGCATTCATTCCTGCCTCCCAATGCAACAAATTCCCTCACCAGCCCAAAAGTGAGTTGGGGTGTGTTCATTCCTCTGTCACAGATGGAGTTCTAACCTAGTCTCCAGCTTTTGGATTACTATTTCTGTGCCAAAGAGGGCTATTTTTATGTTATGCTAAATATAGTGTCATTGATATCTCACTATGGGAAGTGATTCTCATTTCCTGGAAAAAAAAAATCTTGAATATTCTAATGAATAATTAGCATGAAATTATTATAAGAGGGTAAAATAAGAATTGCTATTTTGAGCAAATCAAGGGCTCTTCTAAGTTCATCCAACTCTGATGGTGGCCTGCACAGAATCCTTAAGAACAGAGTATAAGCATAGGAGAAGTGCAAATTCACAAAGTGTTTCAGAATAATGCCCCAATTTATATGAAATAATGGTTAGGAACTTCCCAAGACAAGGTATTGTTCCATAAAGTTCACAATATTCAAGATGGACTTACATTTCATGCTGATGTACTTGAATTTTTTCAATGAAAAAAGCAAAAACTAAGTGAACTTTTTTTTGCACTTCATAGAAAAAGAGACATGAATCACTGTAGACAGCTCTAAGTGATAACATCTCATTTAGGGCACATAGTATGCAAAAAGGAAGAAGTAACATAAGCTTGATCTATTAAACTGTTTTTTTCTTGTTGTACCTAAATACCAGATATCATCTGCCATTTAATCACCTAGCCATTTAGTATCATGCAATCCCTCTGCAAGCCTTGGTTGTTTTTATCTGGCCTAATGATCCTGAACTATCAGTAGTTTTTGCCACATCCTTTTATCAGCTAAACATCATCTCAAAGGAAATTTGCATACAACTCCACTGCTAACCTCCCTCTGTTGTGTAAACTGATTTCAGTTCTATCTTTTGTTTCCTTCCTTATAGCAGCTTTCTGAAACATTGTCTTTTTCATTTCATCTTTTCAAAAGAAAAAAAAGTCAAATTATTTACAGATAACCACTTTTTCTGTTTCAGTCGTATGTATATATTTATACTGACACCTTTGAAGAATTAATGCAATTGTAAGGTATGGCTTCTTTCCAAAAATATATTGACTCTTCTCCATTATACCAGATTTATCCACATGTCTACTAATTTGTACCAATTCTGCCAAACAGAGAAATAGTCAAAGTGGTTTAAAAATATTAGCATCATTAGCACCCTCCTTTGGATATAAGGTTGAAATAAATCATAGATTATAAACCAGTTAATGGCTTACAGTTTTACATTTAAGTTTCTTTGGATCCATTGCTTGCTATGCTTTTATATTGTTATTTCTTTTAGAAGAGGTGACTTCTAATGCCACTGAAGTTAAGACAGATCCTCAGAATCATGCTGTGTAAAGAAAGACATTAATGCAGGAGGCTTCCTAGTCCCCCTCACAATAAGCAAAAGTAGAAACAATTTGTTTAGCTACTAAGCTATTACCTAAACTTCCATGAGTGCTCCTGTGGAGAGCACGCACAACCTTCTCTTACCACCTCAACTTTGCCCCAGACAATCATGCAAACCAAAGCTTGAGGTGTACCATTTACCACCAACAGAAAGCAGCTGTTGGCCTTTAAGGTGATTTAACTCAGAAGCGCACTGTGTGGTGGAAACCAATGACAACTTCATACAATCATGGCAAGGTGAATGAGGAAATATGCAGCTGAGTCACCCATGAGATTCCTAGGCCAGAGACCACCAAAATAAGGACTAGCTGTGGCAGATCACATTTGGAGAGCCCAGAGGTGACCACAGGTGGAGCCAGCTACCAAGACTAGAAGCTGTATGTGTAGAGCCTGGTCCAGCTTAGTGAGAGTGTACTTTGGGATCATCGGCACTCCAAGCACCACTCATCCAAGCACCACCACCAGCTAAATGAGAGCCCTCACCTCATAATCTGTCGGGCCACATGGGAGACCAAGGCTTCCTGCTGTCACTGATGGCTGAAAGATGGTGGGTCCTGTGGTAACGGGCCAGTACACAAACAAGCTGGTGTAATTCACATTTCCATGAACATTAAGGCTGTCATCGTTTTAGGTAAGATGAAGATTTTGCATGATTGAGACTTGAGTAATAAGATGTATAACGATAACTGGAATATTGGTTTATGTGATAAACAATAGCGTAACTCCATATGGTTTGTGTTAGTTGTCATTCAATTCAACAATCAGCCCCTCTGCAAATCAATTTAAGGTGCAGTGTTTTAGTTGCCCTGCAACACATGCTGTTTACAGCTTGATCATCTAGCAACCTGCTGCGTGTTCCCTGGCATGTTTTCTGCTTATGAGCCAGTAGAAAATGTTTGCTTTATTAATTTTTAAGCTCTTAGCAAAAAAACTTTATCCCCATCCTGACCCCCCAAAAAAACCCTACCCAAACCAAACCCCAGTTTTGGAGTTCCTGATTATTGTTTTAATTGCAACTTTCCAGAGACAGTTTTTTTCTTCTTCCTTATTTTTATATAATTTCTACTTTGTGAGGATCATATTTTTAGTTCTAACTGCCTCCAGGAGATTGATTATTTAATCCTAACTCTTTTAATAGATGTAACTATAGTACATAAAAATAATATATAACATTTCCTAAAGACAGAGTCAGGTGAGAATAAAAACACTAATTTAGCTTATGTGAATAATTAGTACAGGCAGCATAGGTCAACTCAGTTCTACACTGACCTAAGTAGCAGTTAAAAGATCATAAAATATCAAAAGAAAGGTGTATTGGGTCTTTCCCAGTGGCAAAAATATTAGAAGCAACTGCTTAAATGCTGACTCAGTATTCAAAAGCATATGAGATGGTAAAATATCATGTGTGATAACCTTATATAAAGAGATTTCAGTTTGTAGCACTGACTGTATACCACTGTACTTCAAATCCTGCTCAGAAACCTCTTCCTTGAAGCTTGACTGATGAACTTAGGTAAACTTTTGCTTTCATAGCTCTTTTTTTTTTTTTAATGTTTCTTTGAGAGAGTGTTTTTCCTTGGCTTTGTGTTTATATCTTTCTATTTCTGTTTTCATTTTGGAGTTATATAATCAGCACACCAATTTGCCACATATGCTCGTTGGTTTCTTCTGAACTTACATTGCATAACCAAGTTAAGAACATTTTTTGTAGTCTGCTTTTTTATCTTAAACAGAGGTAGGTTTCTGATTTTGATAGGTGATACACCTTGATAGGTGTATTCACTTCAGGATTCCAATACTTTGCTTCTAAGGTGCCTGTTGGTACAGAACACTTTGATTCTTCTTTTGAGTTCCCTTTTCACCCTCTTTTCAGCATATTTCCTGTTTTTTGAAGTTGAATCTTACCACGTGGATTTAATTTGTCTTGCTTTCTTCTATGAAGAAACCACTTTTGAATACGTATTTGTCAGAGTTATAGAAAACCTGACTGAAACAGCCTTATGTTGTGCCCAGGACTGAATCAAGACTTGCTTTTCCTCTTGCTGTAAGCTCTGACTAGCTGCTTGAAGAATGGTTCCCTCGTAATGCCCAAAAAATTAGAGTTTATATCTTATGCATACATGGCATTCACAAATCTGGAGATTGAGATTTTTCAATGGAATATGTCTGAGCTTTCTTAGTATTTTAGAGTCATTGCTATTAGTATGGCAAAGTAATTCTCCCTCTTTTTTGGCATGGACTTTTAATGTTTGATGCACTAGTTGAATACAACCTTATATCACGTCTGACTTCCTTATACCAAATGGCAGAAGTGCCTTTTATATGAAGTTTTCAAGAAGAAAACCAGCCTCCAAAATAAAACGCAAATTTGTATACCATTGAGGACTTCAGAGAAAAGTCCAAAAAAAAAAAAATCAACACGTTTGTAAATTACCATTGTACCTTTTTCTTTTTCTTCAAACCAGCACATACTAACTCTGTTCTAGAGTTATATAATATATAGAACATATTTGTGCACAGACGAAGCCTTACAAATCAATTTTCTCTGAGACCTAAGACTAGGCAAAAAAACCTAGAAAAGATGTCACATTTAATATGCTCTTGAAAACTGTGCTTACATGTGTCTGTTGAATTCATAGAACTTTCAACAGATTCAAGTAAACCAACTGGAATTACAATTTACTGTTATTCCCAAGACAGAACAGAAGAAATTACTTGTTTTATCTTTTTCTCTGAAATTTTAACTTCAGTAGAACCTATACTAAGTACTGGAGCACACTGAAAGCATCCTATTTTTAAAGTCAGCAATATATACGGTCACACTAATATTACCAGGAAGTAAATGTGATGGCAAATCAATCAAACACACTATGAAAAGCAGATAGAAAAGAAAAATGGTTATTCTGTGTAATAACACCTGTCATGTAGATCTTTGAAAGAAGTGAAAGTATTAGCAAAGTCGGTGACATGAATATCAATATTTAATCAGACTGGAATACTAGAACAGATGAAAAAAAGATTTACAAGTTAGGTAGCTTTCCAGAGCAGGAAAGAAGAGGATTTTTTAATATATATAACTAATTCTCTAAGCAAAGTCTTAATGGGGTGTCTATGTCAAGGTGACAGGTTTTCCCCTTCAAAACAGCCCAAACATATGACTAGAGAAAGAACAGAGGTAAGCAGCTGTAAAAATCATACATATTATTGAAGTGTTGGTCCAGAAATACCCCCAAGATCTGGATGAGCCCCTTCATATGTAAAAGGCAGACATGGAAGTTTTTGTGCAAATATTTACTTGACCTGCAGTATGTTTACATAGAAGGGCATTTAGATAAGTGGAGACAGTAACTCGAAAATGTTTTTTCTCCTGTTTTTCTTTTTGATCTTTCAATCTAAGTATAACATAAATCCACTAGTGTCTTATTTGCCTGTTTGAAGAGTTTTGCTTTGGAGATTCTGAAGATGATTAGATGCAATGGTAATGAATTCTGAGCACGGAAATGATGATGTCTACTGCCAGCAACAATCATGCAAATTTGTAAATGTTTACAAATTTGCGAGCTAGACATATGCACCACTGAGACCAATATTGTAGTGCTATATTTAGCTGTTCCTATTCCCCCCTCTAAGATACATGCACAATAATAACTTCAAGAGAACAGCACGTATTCAATTTCATTTAATCTTTTTACTTAAAGTACAACAAAAAAGTATGAGAGTTTGAATTAAAGTCAAGGAGGTGCAAGCCCAAGTTTGAGAAGGAAAAGGTGAAAGAGCTAAATGGACCTCACTTGACTATCGTTTTCCTCAGTAAAACATACTAGAAATGAAAGTCCAGTGCCCTCTATTGCCAAGAGTAGCAATTGCTGTCCTTGCCTGGTGTGCTAATGCATCTGAGGGAAGCCCTTGTTACTTTGCAAGAAGAGGCTACAAAACCAAGAATGAAAGACAAATTATTTTAACATAATAAAAATGCATACGTTTTTGTCTAGTTTCCTCATTTTACTAACCCACTCTAAAGTTTCAAGTTAAAGCTTGAGGTTACCACATTATCTTAGAAGAGTTTAAAATGTAGTCTGTATTCACTCAGATGTTTCTAATGGTGAAAGTGTTTTGTCATGCAGGTGCTCATGGTTTGAGATAATATGCTTGTACTTTTTATTTAGAAGGGAAATCACTTCTAATGGAAAACATTTTAAGCCTTAAGATTTTATTTGTAAAAGGAACATAACCTTTGCATGTGGCAACAAAAGATGCAGAGAACATGACATAATCTTCAGTCACTAGACTGCAACAGCGACAGCTCTGATGCTTTGTGACCCAGCGAGGATGTTTCGCCCCAAGGGCTCTGTGCACATGGGCAGGGTGGCTGTGGCGCCAGGCCTGCAGCTCCCACGGGCTGCCAGGAAGGGGATCAGGCTCGGAGATGGGTACAAAGTTCTGGTGGAAGAACAACGCACTGTGTCCCCAAGGAAAAGCTGCCGTAGCCACTTTCGAATTTATGTCCACTAAAGCAAAGCAGAGAAAACATGTCACTGCTTGTGCAGTCAAGGGAGCAGATAGAAGCGAGTCTCACTTGCAAGGAAAAGGTCTTCTGAGAGACACGGGTAGTAACCACAGCTCCGCCAAAAGATGTGCAGATAATTAAGTGGAAGGAGAAGTTTCATTTTGCATCAAAGTGAAAATGAATCTGCTTTCCAAGAGCTGTCTTGTTTAATTGCAGTCATTTAGACATTTCTGAAGAGAGGGGGGGGGGTGGAAAAAAAAAAAAAGGAGAAACAGACAAAGTGGTAAAGTCTACTGGAAACAGGAGAATGTTATAGAGGAAAAACATGAAAAACATTAGAGTATCTCATCCCCTCATACACACATAATAAAACCTTCACTGTTTGAACACAAGCTTGAAAAAAAAAGCGACCAAGAACAATATAGAGATAGTCCTATTAGCTTCTTGTTAACCTCAAACATCTGTCTTTGTGCCTTTGAAGCATAACCAAATACATGTTTGTACTTTCTACGTTTTCAGTGAAAGGGCTCTTTTCTGTACTGACAGTTTTCAAGGCATCTCCAGCTGCGTGACTGCCACAGCGAGTCATGCGGCTTGCGCTTCTGATGTTAGCAAGAACAGGGAAAATAGAGAAGGCTGCCCCATTAAACAGTACTTTGTTTTTGTCAGACTGCATTCAGGCACCACTCAGCTTCTGGTGTCCCTTGCTTTTATAGTAAGTGCAGAGGGATTAATCCTCTGTTTCAATCCCTGCCAGCATCTAGGCCTCTACATTGGGCAGAGTTAAATATTGATTAATTGATAAGGCAGACATGCCCTAAGTATTTTGCCATCAGTAAGCTGAAAAATTACTTTGAAAGCAAAATATAAAAAAGTCATCAAGTTTATAAATTTGAAAGTTTGCACATAGACTTGATGTTATGCACAAAATTCAAAGCATGAAGATCTTTTTGCCTTTAAACTGTGCCTGTTTCTGTTCAGGGTAACTTTCTGGGTCATACGAAAAAAATCTATAAAAATATTAATAGATAGTAGAAGTTCTAAAATAAAACTCTGAGTAAAATAAATGGCAATATTGCCATTAACTTTAAAAGTACAGTAAAAATAATTAAGTTATTTTTCATTCCAAAGGAAATTTATTTGAAACATAATAAATATTCACACAGCATGTATCCCATTTTACTACATCATAAAAAAAAGATGCCGGATATGGAGACCTAATATGTAATTTACTGTGTATCAATGCAAATAATTCTGAGCATGTGTTTTGCCTGACACTTGCTTACATATTCTGGAGATATCCAAAAAAGGAATATCACATAACACTTAACAATGCTAATGTGTGTTCTATAACCAAGTTTAAACATCATTCAGCTTCAGAAAAAAGATGAAAAGCTTTTGCTTTAATAATACAGAACAGACATGATGGGCCTTTGGTGTACTCTTGCAAGATGTATTATAAAAAAAGGTATTGGCATAAGGAAGCCTGGTATTTTAAAACAGTACGTATCCCAAGGGTAGTGTTGATCACACAGAGCTGGAAAGCGAAGTTAAGCACTATTAATCTTCAATGAGAGTTCTGATTGTTTGCGACGATGTAGCAGAGAAAAGTATTTTGGCTCCCACATTAGTAAACTGCTCTTTCTCATCACTTTCACTGTAGCACTGAAAAAGCTGGCAACAGACACACAGAGCAGATTAATTAGTTATTTAGGATGGATGAATACCAATCGTGGTGTCTTACTAACATCAAATTATGCCAACTATTTTTTTTTCAGATTTATCTCAAATGATACAATTTTAAATTTATGTGATTTTCTGAAAGTTTTCCTTCAGAAAAAAAAAATTCTGATGCTGATCCAAAGGCATTATCAATGTTTATTTAACTAATTGAGCTGACATCTATCATATTCACTTTTAATATACAGCCATTTGTTAGAGAAGCTCCCTAACACATTAAGGATTTGATCAGGGTTTTACCACAGAAACAATTTCAAAATTTTCCCAACAATCTATCTTTTGTTTGTCCTGGAGTCGATGTTCTTACATGTGATACCTAATCCTCCTTGACATTTGTCTCTAAGTTAGTGATCCTTAGATGAATAGAGCACAACTTTTTTTTTTGCGGGGGGTGAGGGGTGGAAATTCAGCATAACTCTGCTAACCCAAATAAGGAAACAGATATAAGCACAAAACTAGAAGCTTTTGAAGCAAGCTGTAGTCTGAATATGCAGTGTCAGCAGTAAAATTACAATACATGCTTCTTCATGACCTGGTAGATGCACCACTGGCTATTAGAGAGTGTTGATTGCTCTGTTGTACTATTCCTCAAGGCTTGGAGTGGGGTCAGTATTCAATCCTCATTTACTTTGACCACAATGACTCTTTTTAGGAGAATTTATCAGTAACTTCTTTTTTTTTTTTTTTTTTTTCCTTTTTTCTCCAGTTTGAGAATACATCTACACTGCAGTGTCAGGTACTGGTTCAACGTACTGTAAAAATACTTCTGACTCAGAATGGCTTCAGGCTAATCTGTGGTAACACAGAGCTCAGCAAACTTTTCTTTACTCTGTTTCTCCAACAGGCTTTTGTGCAGGCACTAAATTCTGTGTAAATGGCTAAAGGACCATAGCTATCTGAATGAACTTTTCTGAACTTGTCTACATTGATGTTAAAGTCTGTCCTGCAAAGCCAGTGTTGATGTACTCTCTAGAACTCAATTCTAAAACTGAAATCCTACAACACCAGAACACTCTACCGATTACTTTTATTATGTGAAACAGCTAGAAATCTTTTCTAGTCTTCTCATGGATGTGCATGTGCAACTACTGTTCCACTTTTAGAAAATACAGCACACCAGCAGACATCAGTGAAGCTTGAGCACACTGAACTGAACCTCTAAATATAGGATTTAATTCTCATTTTCCTACTGGTCACTCACCCATTTAAGCAACATCATTTGATCTATAAGTTAGTTGTCAAGAGAGAAGTTTGGACAAGGCTAATACTGAACATTTTAATCTGTGTTCTTGTGATTTGTCACCAGCCCCCCTCCCTCCAGCTCCTTTTCTGGATTATTAATTTCAGTCCAGAAATATGGCTGAAGAAAGGGTACGTCTGATGGAGTTTGACGTAATTAGTCACAATGGTTAACACATTTCCACAGAAGCTGAAACTTAAGGAAATTTGACGAATGAAACTATCATCGTCTTCTCCACAAAGCTTCACCAGACTACTCCTGCCCAGAGCCTACAACATTTGAGTTCACTTTGTTGGGAGTGGCTTTTCAAATTTGTTTTAATTTGAAGTCATTGTGAATGATAGCACAAAAAACTGAGCAAGCATGTGAGCAAAAGTAGCACTGCAAATTCCTCTATCAGATGCCAGACTTATGGTAGTACAGTCTCTCTGTACCTCAGATATTTGACATACTTCCTCAAAAGGTCAGTAAACATTTCATTTGTATCACTAGTTTTTGTTATCTGTTACACAGAAGGCATTTAATCTACAATTCCCAGAGACCACTAAAGTGAATGGGAGTCTTGAATAACTTCAGGTTGTCCATAAACTCAAGAAGAGGGAGAGAACTGAGACTGTCACCGCACTTCCTATCATATAAGCCACATACAAACACTGGGTAATTAGGAAATTATTTTGACTGCTACGTAGTTTGGCTAAAGTTGTAAACGATGCCCCCTTCTGTGTTCCTTTTATCCCTACATATGATGTTTGCCTAAGCAATCTAGCTGCTATTCAAAACAACTTCATTAGTAAAATGTGTGTTTAGTTTTGCTGACTGTTATTCTACTAGCCACCTATACCTTAAATTAGGCTGTCAGCATTATCTTCTTGGACACAGGCTGTTTCTTCACACAAGTACTACAAGAATGAGAATGTAATTCTTCAGTCATAACAAAACACTAACTCCTGATGTTTCCACCTGCCTATAAAAAGCTGCCATTTTTCATAACTTAAATTCTCCATTAAAAGATTCACTTGCTGAATGATCTTGGTTTTCCATAAAGCTAAGTAATGAAATATTTGGTATCCCTAAATTTGTTTTCATATTCTGCTTTCTTCTATAACAACAAGAGGAAACCCAAAGCATGGGGTAGAGAAACAATAAACAATTACCTACTTTTTCCCCAGAAAAAGCTACATTTCTCTCTTTTCTGACTGTTGCTCCTGCTTGGTGAAGATTAATAATTTCACTGTTTATATGAAAAAGTGTACTGTCATATATAATGCCTAATTTGACCACGTAGTGGAATTTTCTACACTTTTTGTAGCAGAAATGTAGACAAACCATTTAAACCTCTGAATTTACAAGCAATTTTATGAACATCTTTTTTTTTGTATTGAAGATTAAAATGTTGAAGACTTTCACAAATTACCATTCTTTTATGAAACCCACTTACAGGTTAAGGCGTTGACCTCAAGTTAGCCATAAGGGTATATCCTAAAATTCAAGTTTCCAAAACATACAATGATTAGCTCATTGCCTTCTCTGTACTCACAACAGATACTTTTATTGTTGACATTAAAATTGCCAGTACTTTAAGACACTGTCTCCATAATGAGGGAACAAAATAAATAACCAATATTTCTGTAGTCATAGGAGTATATTCTTTCCTTTCTAGGGTAGGGTGGGGGTTTTTTGGTGCTAGAATTTTCAGGTTTTCATTTCAAAATTAATTGCCATTTACAAGCTCTTTCTTACATGCAAGTAAAGAACATTTCCATCTTCAGTAGTGCTTTCTATTTTGAAGTCTATTATGCAATGAATAACTAAAAATGTTTAACCAGTGAGGCAACATCAGCTCATTTAAAATGGGGTACAGGCATTTTTAATGTCATTGTTTTGTTTGTTTCAAAGTTTCTGCAGAGACCTGCTACACTTGAGGGCTTGTGACATATTTGCATTCTCCTGAAACACATAGTCAAGATTCTGTGTTTCATTTATAAACAAAGGTTTCAGTTATTTCAAATTAAAGAAGTTGAGATCTGAGCAAAAGCTATCATACCCGGGACTAGATACATCTCTTGTGGGAGTGCTAATTATAGTTCTGTTATTAAAAACTAGGTTACAATACGTTCCTTTCTATCATTACGTGCACCCTGCAGAACATCATTATTTTTTAAATAAACGTCTTCTGAGGGCAAAGAAAAGCTCTTTCTGAATAAAATTATATTAAAGTAATATGCCCCACATTTTTAGAGTTATTTTGAGTTTCAATTTATTGCATACCATTTAGACGGTAAATCAAGAAGGTATCACTAAAGAAAATTATACACAATGTCTGTGGTTAGAAGGGGTAAAACACAAAGTTTTCTTGGGTTACATTCTCCCATTTCTCCTATACTTTTGATTGCTACGTGTTTTATCTCTCAAACATTAGAAGCCAACTTTTGGCCTATCTTACTAATACAATGATGAATTGATCAGAGGTAAGTCACATACGATAATCTTTAAAGCACAGATTTTCTGCATAATTCACTTTCTGGCTAGTAAAAGGAATAGAAATTGGAGACAAACCTATTCTTTTCAGAAGCCGTAAGAGAGACCTGCAAACGCATCTTCCCTAGTTCTTCCATTTAGAGCACCCCACTCAATCTGTCAGAAAAAATTTGAAGAAAGACATGGCCTCACCAATAGCAACTGTAATCTTGCTACCGGTTCTACTAACTTTCCCTACATACCTTTTCACAGACTTCTTGGTAGCACCCCACAGGTGTCTTGGTTCTGCACATCACAGATGGGAAACTGCCAAGATGGTGTGACTGAGAGTTTGTTATGGATTTCATGTTAGAGACTTGATTCCTTAACTAAGAGGTAGCAGACTTCATTGCTGAACTCAAGGCATCCGAGTCCGAGGTATCTGCACATGATCCAACTAAAATGTCACTGTGTGCATGGCCCGAAGGAAGACAACTATTTCCCTCCAGGCCTGTGATTCAAACAATAAATTTTTTCCCCCACACGAATTACATTCATACATTGGGACTTAAGTTATGCTGATGACACACCAATTAGAAAAGTATTTTGCAATAAATTACAACTTCTAACATTAAAAGCAACTGTTTACATCACTAGTCATGTGAAAGCAACTTTCAAGTGTGAATGTTCTGAAAGCTTAGTCTGAGGATAAGTGTTCTAAAACATAGGTACTCTAGATTACGAATTTTCAGGAAAGGAATACAGCTCTTTGGTGGGCAATGCACTACAGACTCAACACAAATGAAGATTTAAAACACTGAGAACTAAGATTTTACTTCGACTGCATAAATAGAGGCTTTTTTTAGATATCAAGAGTGGTAGCTAGGTGGGAACTGTAAAAAACAAATTCATTCAACCCTCAATATCTTACAGTTAATTAATGATCTAGATTCCACTACTCACAAATAAGAAAAATGACTGATGCAATACATTCCTCTATCTTAATTCTGACCCCATAGGCTAATCTGCTCAAGACAGCACCTTTAGAACCACGTAGGAGTGAATACAAACTAATTATACGATGAAAGTCATTTATTTAACACTTCTACAAAGCTAACAATGATGAGAAATCACTAACCAGGAGTAACCCGTTAACTGAAATCAATTCCACATCCAGAAACAGAAATGGAGTTGAACTGAAAATAAGTCAGGAGAAGGAAGAGGATAAGCTACAGATTTCACATGGAAATCCATTTTCATGGTTTGAAGACCACCTCTCCTAAAACGTCTTGGAAATAAAGCTTGCAGGGCACTTGACTATACTGAAGAGCAAACTTACTTTCTGCATGTGTACCACACAAGCAGCCAGCAGGTACTACTAAACTTACCAGACATTTATGATTTCCAGTTTCAGTCCAGCTATTCTGGTGTTACGCACAATGATTTGTAGGACAAGAGTAATTTGTCTAAGATTTAAAGATCAAGGGCTTTTTGGTAGATTGGTTGTTGAAATAAAAAGACCCTGTCCAAAACACAGGTGATGAATGAAGCAAAGAAAAAATTGAGCCATAGTGTTTAGGAGGTCTTCCTCAGAGTCCAAATGAAGCACTTCTCCACTATGTTTACGAATGCATGTTCACATACAACTAAAAATACTATTTATAGAACTGAAGTAAAAGGTAGCAAAAATAACATTAAAGTACCCTCCATTGAACTGTAATTGGAAGAAAGACAACTAGATCATTCAGATGATTGAATCAAACCTATCATTAAAAGCATCAGCGGATAGGTCATATTTTATAAACCCTTCACAATTCTTGTATTTCTTCTGCAGATTTGCTCCAAGTTTCCTCAGCAATTGCAAATTTTGCTATTCCGTAAAACAACCATTTCTGAGAAAGCAATGCTCTAGGAACATGACATTTTCTTTAGATATAGAAGCAACAGTAACTCCTGTTTTTCCATAATGATTTCTGTGACCACAACAAGGCCTAACTGGCAACAAACTTCAAATTAGCTTGTACCATATGACTGCTGCTGGGGCTACTTCTTCATATATAGAACACCAAGACAGTAAATTACTCAAGCTAAAATCTCACTGTTGCCAAGGAAATAAAATAATTACATCTTTCACCTTCTGTCAAGCAGTTCCATTACCACAGCCATAATAAATTTGCCTTTTTTTTTTTTTAATAGTACCACGATACTTTTTTTTTTTTTGTTATTCACCACACTTCCCAGAGCTTTTCTTTGCTTTATTATTATCCCTCCTTCTGTATGCATACATTTTACTTCTGCCCTCAATTTAACACTTCACACTTTTAACTCAATCAGTTTAAGATCATTTGTTCAAGACTATTTCATCCTGATCCAGTCCTCCCAACTACTGGACATATCTGCTGTAAAAATGCTGAGCACAAATGTGTGCAGTCTAAATCACTTGAATCGCTATTTGAAAATTCTCCAGTCCATGGAAAAGTCCTGTGGGACCCCCTGTTGGACTGAACCTCTGCTGAGCACATTTTTCAACATTATGGCAGTCTTATTCAGATTATCTTACTCCTCTTTTTTAATTAGGAGAATCAAATGGGACACAATCAAAAGCCAGACTAAACAGAAGATATGCCACAGCTACTATTTCATTGTTGTCTATTGCCAGTTATTGGCTAGCAGATAAAATGATAGATTATGGGACTAATTAAGTTAATTACTGGGAAATATAGTTCCATAATTATTGTCCAGGAATGTTTAATAGTTTGAGCTCAATTTTTGCTGTGTATTAAAGATAGAATTGTTATATACTGCCAGGGTAAGGCTTATTTAAATAAGTTAGGTACATTTGAGATCTTTACTGCTAACTGGATCCCTTGACCTTGCTCCTCTCCAATTCATCTCCTTTTGTTAAATTTGTGATTGCGATTAGAAACAAGACAAGCCCAACAAAGGAAACTCCTTTGTATATCAGGAATGTAACAAAGGAGTACACCAAACAGTAATACATCTGCATCACCAGTTTGAGAAAAGGCAAAGTAAATTGAGGCAGAGAACATTTTCAGAAGATGATGGCTTCTTACATTTCAATCCCTACAGAAATCAAGGGAATAAAACTTGTAATTTTTTTTCTAATAAATCATCCAACTGCATTCAACAATACCTGAAACTTGTAACTGTTATCCCAGAAATTAAGCCTCAGGGAAGGAATATCATTTTTTTGAAAAATATACAAAACATAATTTGGTTTACAAATTTAAAAAAAAAAATTAATTACCTTAGAAAACTGTGCATTTATCCATTTTGTGAATGTTTTCTTTTGAACATCTTCCCGTTCATCTGTCAGAGAAAAATAAAACACTTCATTAGAATTATTCAACAAAATAGTACAATATTAATGAAAGCTTCAGTTTGAGTTTGTAGTAAAGCTACTAACAACAATTCAAACACATTCAGGCCACCTATCTGGATGTATTCTGTCCTTGACAATTACATCAAGATATACATCAAGATATTTTGAAAGCCTACAGCTTGCCTTCATAGTCATGGTCTATATCCCTAGCTCATCTCTCCCATTCTATACTTTCTTTGGTTCTGGAAGGGAACATGTTGCAGTAGGATCTGAAACATCCCATTCAAATTTTCAATATGATATAAGTACAAATCAAGATGTTACTGTTTTGCAGCAGAAAACACTTCTACAGCACTTTTAGAAAAGTACTTGAAATAACACGTTTACATGCACGTCCTCAAATTCCTTTGGGACCACAATGACAGTTCTCCATTGGCAGCCCCTGCCATACCTTATGCCTTTTCTGCCTTGCAGCTATTTACTTGTCACAATTTATTAGATATCTTTTTCCTCCAGTAGAAAAAGAAAAAAACCTATACATTTGTTCAGCCATACAAGAAATTCCTTCTTAATTCTTTAATATGAAAAGCACTGTAGAGGAAGATGATTAACTTAGGCCTTGATTTCTGTATCTGCTACAAGTACAGTCGATGCAGAATAGAACTGGACACACAAAGGTACAATTCTGATATATTTTATGTAGGTTGGAAGAGAAACATGTCTTCAAATTATAACCTAATAGGCATTTGCTCAGAAAGATCTATTAAGCATCATCCTTGAAATAATACAGAAGGGCAGACCTCTTTGTATGACAAAGTCAAAACAAACTAGAATTAAAGGGCGTATGTGGGAAAGGCTGCAGAATGCTCATACTAAAATAAAGCTCACTTAATGCTACCTTTTGGTTTGTAGTAAAATTCACTACATGTCTTAAATAAAAAGGGATATTAAATTCCCATCTGAAATGTTCAGCAATTAATAATTTTAATGGATTCAGCTGAATTTGAAAGGCAGGTATGGATGAGCTACATGAGAAATGCAAAGCATTAATAATGTACTTTGCTTTCCCTCCCTCCGCCCCTCCAAGGAGACAAGACAATGCAAATCATTTTGATACAAACATATCCTTTGTTCTTAAAACCTCACCTTAATAGCACTTAACACTGCCTTTTCACAAGAATGTTTTACATTCTTTACAATAAAAGATACTTATGAAAAAATAATACTAGCATTTGTAAAGCCACTATTTAATTATAAAAAAAACTTCTGTAAGAGGAAGCATATTTGAATTGCTTTCAGATGATCATGAGTGAGAAGACTGACAATGCAATAGTACTACTGGAAACATGTCATAGAAGTCAAGCATTATATACGTTCTGCCACTAGTATATGAGTATTTGCTACAATAAACTTTGTAGAGTTTTACTGCTATCTGTCCCAAATAATGCTGTGTGCTTCATCCCTTGGCTGAAAGTGATATTTGAATAGTTAGAAATTAATCAAAAAGCAACATCATGTGGGAGAGAAGCATGCTTTTAGTAATAAATGACGCTAAAGCTGTTAAAAATGTTATTTTTCCCTCCAAGCATCACTTCCCTCTTTATTATATGAGCTTTGACTTATTCCAGCCATGTGCAATACACAGAAGATGGGAGAAGGAAGATGCATTTTGTTGGTGGAAGATACATATTCAATCTGATGTTGTTTTACAAACTCCTTCAGCAACTTCATAGAAAATATCACATATAAATAGATATTTTTGTTTAATCATCTCTGATAAAAATGCCAAATGCAACCTTAAAATGAAGTAGAAGAGCATGAGGTATTTAGCTGGGAAAAGGAAAGATAGAAAACCAACTCTCTCAAACTGTTCAAAGTTCCACTTTTCCGCCCCAGGCTACCATAATGGCATATTCAGTAACAGTGTGTGTGTGTGTTGGGTTTTTTCCACAAAGATATATGCCAGAGATTTAGCTGCTAATCACCAATTAATTCATGTCCATTGAGCTAATAAAAAACAGGGTCTCCTGAGGGAAATGATAATTAAACCCACAATTTGAATGTTTGAAACTTATTCAAAGTTCAGGCAATGCTCTGCTACCTTTGTAAAAACAAATCTATTCCACTGTTGCTATCTATACACAGAGATAATTTCAAGCACTTTTTTCTCTAGATTCTTGTTCTGACAAGTTTATACCACAACAATTTGTTAGTGACAGCCTCCTAACCTAAAAAAGAATCAATCTTTTGGTTACGCGTGGTATGATTTCCCCACAGTAAGCACGATTTTTTTCAAAGTTATGTTCTCCTAACCCAGATGTACAGATTGAATGCTAGATGTGCAAGCTGAATGACATTCGTCTGGGTGCTGTAGAACACACCAAGAACACCCAGCTGCCACTTTCATAACGCTGTGTTTATAGCAGATCCTTCAGCAGTGAGTTGATGAATGCCCTTGCAGGTGTTTTTACTGTGAGGCAATAAGAATAATCAAATGGCCAGGCAGGTAATTCCTTCAGCTGTTCAAGGATATAGTATGTTTACCTTTTTTCTTTCAAGCTCAAAGAATTGCAGAATAGCATACAGTCCCTCTGCAGGTTAAATCTAAACGTGAAACACTGCACAGATTCTGAATTTCCTTTTCGCAATAATGAAGTGATCACTTCCCGCAGCAAAAAATACGCTTTTGTCAAAATACTGGAAATTGAATGGAACATGCTTAACCTCCCTTCTGTAGGTTATCAACTCAGCAAATGAACACACTGAGGTCTATACTGACCTGTGAGATTTATCTAATTTTCATGCACTAGAGCAAGCCTCCAGTACCACTGCACAGACCTTGTTTTAACTAGAGAACATTCACGAATGTATCTTACAGTTCTGACATATTTCTGGTAGAATGAGCCTCGAGCTTTGCAACTGTGAATGCAAACCTCTTCAATTAGCTAAATTCATATTTGACTTTAAAGTACTATTCCAGGCTACGAGGAAATAATGACCAGGAAAGAAAGTGCAGTATTAATGGAGCTAATCATCTGACAAAGGACAATTCTAAGATTTAATCAGGTGGCAAGGCTAACAGAGACAAGTGGTACACTGAAGAATGCTTAGGAACACGCAATCAGGATTCAATAGAACAAAAATGCTATTATTAATGGCAAGTAGTTACCAGACAACTTTCCTAGATATGTAATAAAGTATTTCATGTTTGGAACCTACTACTCAAAAAAAATTTCACATCTATTTTCCTCAAAAAAACAGCATTATGTTGTCATGCCTTTGTAAACTACACTTATTTTTCTACCTACCCCAAATACCACCACACATTTTGAGGAAAAAAATGTCAAGAGAAAAAAAAATCTTGTATAATATCTAGTATACTCTAGATACTATTCTGAAAACTTACAGCAGTGTTAACAAGTCATTAAAACCCCTATCCTTTTAAACAATGTAAGCTGATAAATACCAAGCAGATTTTAAATGAACCAAGGTTCAGAAATGTACAGTATATATATCATCACATTATTCCATTTGTATGATAAAAGCCACACTCCCCCAGAAAACATGGAGTGGAGGAATGGAAGCTTCCACTCTTTGATGCATCCTTCCACATTTTTCCAGAGGATCTTCAGCCTCTGTTACTAAACACACCTGAATAAATAAGGCTTTCATAGACTCACAGAATGGTTGAAGTTGGAAGGGACCTCTGGAGGTCACCTGGTCCAACCACTCTGCTCAAGCAGCACCACCTACAGGCAGTTGCCCAGGACCACATCAAGCCTGATCTTGAACATCTCCAAGGATGGAGACTCCACAGCCTCTCCTCCTACAGATTGCAACAGCAAGACCACATCTTTCCCACCATCTGCATTCTGCCTTCCACAAATGTGGGTGGTGATTTCCAGTGCAAGTGGCTGAGGAAACTCCCCTCAAGAATAAGTACGGCCCATTTTTGAAAATTAGAAGACATTCCACACAAGTGCACTAGCAGTTTCAGGGATACAGGAAATGAACCATATCCACAGATTATAACCTTTAATTTGAAACAAACAAACCAACAAGCAAAGCAACCATTGCCTTTAAGGTGTCAATAAAGACATTACATAGTACGTCTAGAATATTTGAATCACTGCAGAGACAGGCAGTGATAGGAGGCTTGTTTGTGTGATAGAAGATTTTATGCAGTCTTCAGCAAGCAGTACCATTATGGGTTGGAATACAAACAGGAAAGAAGGAGACTTCTTATTCTGTTACCCAGTGTTGCCTTGAGCTGGGTTGGACAATAATTGAATAGCTATGCTTTGTCTATCAGGAACTATCTGGGGGAAAGAAAAAAAAAAAAAAGAAAGAAAAAAAAAGTTCCATATACTACCTGGAAACTTTGAAACAATGGTGTCAAGGCAGGTGTCAATTCCTTCTTTCATAGCAACTACAGGTTCATCGGAACACTGCACTTTACAGAATAAAACCATCAAAATTGCCATTTGATTTTCTAGCAGCCAAACAATGCAGATTTAGAAAAGGCCAGGATTTGTTTCAGTGAGTGGGAGTGAGTACGAGCAATGGTGGGAACACTAGGAACAAAAGAGGCCACAGATAGTCACATTATTGATACTGTGGCTCCATCGACTCACTATTCTTAGTGCTTTTCAGCACATTGTTACAATACTCTGCCAGTAACTACAACTGCTGAGAAATGTTCCCTTCCCATTCTTGCTTATCTGAGGGAGGAAGAAGAAATCAATGCAATACAATGACTGAATGATATTTGAGTGGCCTAGCTTTGATTTTTAGTCATTGAGGTCATCCAAGACATTTGCAAGCTGACAGGATATACAATAGACTGCTTTGACAGACATACAATGATTTTAAGTCTATTGCTCACGTAATGCAATATGTAACATGCAATTCTTTGTCCATCTTCTACAAATATACTGATGAGCGGTGTGTTGACTTTATCTGAATACTGTTAAAACTCCCTATTTCTTGTGCTACCCCTTGAGACTCTGGTGTGGAACCTGAGTCAAATCACCATAATTAGACCATATCAGGCTTCTCAAAACACTGATGAACCTATTCAAAAGCTCAGCAGAAATGGGAGAATTCAGCATATATAAGTACAACTCAATCCTCCCAGAAATAGTGTATCAACATTTTCTGGGGACATTTAGTAAGATCCAAGACAAATTTAGGAAAGTAGCAGGGCTGTTACTATACCAAAAAGATGTAATCTCAACTCTGCTCCTTGCTATCCTCTTCTTCAAATACAGGAACTCAGAGAGAGGGATTCCATTTGCAGCTCAGGGGACAGAAGAGAGAACAGCTATAAGACCCAACCTACAGAATTTCTACTGACATCATAGACCTAGATTGAACCCCAGGCTGATAAAGCCTGTTATTTTTCTCATTTTATTATGTCATTATGTTAACTGGAATTATTCTCTCATAAATGTTTAAGGAAAACTGCCTCCTGACTCTCTTTTTTTTTTTTTTTTTTTAAGGCATTGCAAGTATTTATATAAGGTGTCATTCTTCTGACCTTTGTCTAATTAGTTATTGAGGGGAAAAACTACAGAGTGCTTTTGAGGACCAGTCTGGAAGTCATAGGGTAGAAAAGGAACAGGAACAGCACAAAGGATAAGGAACACAATAGAGTGCCAGCCTGGAAAAGAAAACTACAATAACAAAAGATGAGGAAGGGGTGGGTGGGGTGGAAGACAGAAGGCGAGGAAAACACTTTTTCCCTGGTTTGGGGGAAAAAGACATATAGAGAAGTAGAAGCGAGAAGGGAAAAGGCAGAGACAAACATTTGTTTTTGGAAGGAAAAAAGTACAAGGCATTGGTTGTGATATCTGGCAGCTAGAATATCATACACAGGAAAGCAACGGATTTGAACTAGAGGACCACCCAAGCATGCGCAGCAAACCAGCAAAGCACAATCTGCCTCCCCAGGCCATTAGCCAATTCCAAAAAAAAAAAAAAAAAAAAAATTTGACTAGCATCCAAAAAGACCAGGATAAGAAAAACAAGCTACATATGATCTCTAAAACAATAACAAGCAGCTGCGAGATGTACACATAGATTTAGGTTTAAACAAGTTCATGTAATTTGCTGCATGTTTGTTAAAACAAAAACTCCCTCACCATTTCTCACCCCTTTCCCCTAAACACACTGCAGCAGATATAACTCCCAAGACAGGAGCAGGAGCACAATTCCAATGGAATTTAAAACAAACAAACAAACAAAATAAAAAATAAAAAAATTAAAAAAACACAACAAACCACAGAATTTCAGTTCACATTTCCAGAACATTTTAAGCTTACACTACACATTGTATTTAGCTCTTATTCACACATTGATAATGGTATTCCCACCAGTTGGCCCAGTCCTTCTCCGGTCTTCTACACACAAGCGTACTGGAAACTGATCATGCTACTTTGTATCTATGGATTTGATCCAGGAGGAAGGAGCAAAACTGCTAATAGGCAATAACCTTCCTGAAGGGCCCCATGGGCTGGTCACTGTCTTCTTGCCGGCTGGCTGTCAAGTGGAGTAGCTAATGACTTAGCTTCACAGGTTGTCAAAAAAAAAAAAAAAAAGTCAAGAAAGCATCAATGGACAGAAAAAAACCCCAACACCACTTGTTTGTTTGTTTGTTTGTTTCTTCCCCCCTGAAGAGCTTCCTAAGACTGCCTTCCTTCTGATTTTGTATAGGAGGTACGTACTCTTTGGAAGAGAGCTCTGATTTCATGTCTCTCTCGTCACCAGCTGGGTAAAGGCATGAGAATGGAGTAGCTGAACTTTCCTCTCCCCTCTCATGTAGCATCCCACGGAATGTCAGGACACCTGCTCAAATGTTAATGACCCACCCTTGCCTTAGGCTTTCAAGAATAAGGACTTGAACTGGTGTTAAACCACACTCTACCAAAAATACCTCAGTTTCCTACTTATTGACAGCTTTGCAAACACAAGCTTCACTGGTTTTGTCTATTGGTTTTCTTTTATTCTTTTCTACTCAGCAATTATTTTGGATCCAGGAAGTTTTTCCCAAAGGGAAATCACTCCTAAAATTCAACTGAAACAGCCCCAGTGTTTCAATACATTAGATTCCTCTGCAAAAAGTAAATAATTTCTCAGAATTAAAGAACAAACCTATCTCTACCTGACAAGCTGGTGCTAAGAAAGAGAAGGAGTTCATCTTATGACTTAAGTTATCTTTAGATGGAAATATATGATTATTCATCTGGATATTCAGCTATGTATGAGTTTTGTCACTCTTATCTATTTTTCAGTGTCACTTGCATATATTGACAAATGAAAAGTAGGCTTAATCATATATTAATAGAACCACATGGTATTTTAGAATCACACTATCATTATATTAGTATTTTTTGGACACTGCAGATGATATATTACACCTTAACATGAGGTAACATGTTTGCCTTCACCACGATGGTTCGAAGTGCTATACCAGCTGAAACCACTGCAGTTAGCTGGAACTTGCACAATATCGTATTATTCAACTATATTATCAACTTTTCTGCAGTGAGACACCAATGAAATCATCTCGCTAGTACATTCGGTACCTTGAAAAAGTACCAATAAAGATGATTTAAGAGCATTTTTTTTTAAAGTAACAAAATGCATTTGCAAGATAAATCTGCCTAGTGCTATAAACTATACTAAACTAAAAAAAAAAATTCACAGATAATTTGGAGAAGGTTACCAACATTACCAAAATGTGAAAGAAAACTATGAGGAGGAGTTGATAGATACATACTTCATCTTGTCAAAAGAGTATTTTTGGAGAAAATACCTTACTGATTCTACTTTCATGGATTATTTTGAATAGAATTTTTTATTTCTGCTCTTATTTACAGATTAGGGAAACACAAATGCTGCTGGCACAGCATGCAATGTTATATAGCATAAAATCAACAGGTCTTTTGCCATATTCATTTACTACTACTATTATTATTCTTATACATAAACCCTATTGTAACTCCACAGCCTACAGCTGCAATTTTCACCACAGCTGATGAGAGATACTTTGGCTCTTTCATTTCCCAAAGACAACTAAGGACTTATAAGGTCTTTCGCAGAGACCACACTGCTCAGAGTAAGGAAGTTGCTGCTCAGCCCAATTCTGGTTGCTGGTCTGACTTAGACAAAAAGGTAGAACCTAACTGACACTTAAAAAAAAAAAAAAATAGATTTAATTTGATTGAAGGACTGATTAGATGTGATAAACAGACTGAATATGTCTTGACTGTATTAACTCTGGTTTCAGATGGTCCTACTTTTAACTCATTTTTGTCCTTTCCCAGAGTAAAGGGGAACTGTTAGCAGAAGAAAGAGGGAATTAGTATGAGCTTTTTTTTTCCCTTCTCACAGCACATACATATTTTCATACACTGGTCCTTGCAGAGGCAGAACTGCAGCCTTAGGACAGACTGATAGGTGCAGGCAGGTAGTGTGGCAGCAGGAGTCCCTCTGTGAGCCCTGACATACACCAGGAAAATCCTCATCACTTAAAGACTAATAAAATTGGTTTGTGTATACAGTGCATTTAGTGACAACTCATGCGTTGTTACTCTCCTGTACCAACGATCCAAGAACTGCTGAAACTAATTCAAAGTGAAAGCAAGCACCCTCACCTCGGCTGCTGTTACCAAGCTGGCTTGAAGCAAACCCCAGTGTTATAAATGTTCCTGTCACTGCTGTGGGAAAAGTTATATACCAGAAAACAGCAGCACTGCAATATCCTGTATTTCAGCAATGTCACAAAAAAAAAAAACCCTCACAAAATATGAAACATGTTTGTGAAAAACTTTAAATGGCCCCAACCTTTATGGTTTTCACCAGGGAAGTTGTTATATGCACTGTGAGAAGGAAAACTGTGATAAAAGAGCTATGGCCAATAGAGAATTTTGTTTGCCAGGACACAGAGGCTGTAGGTTTCTTAGGGTTTTGTTTGTTTGCATTTTTTAAACTTTGGAGGGCAGATCAGCATTTAGTTGATAAGCAGGTTGCTTCAGAGTAAGCTATAACAGAGGTAGTGCCTGGGAGTACAATTATAACAGATAATGATTGTTAAAAATAAAAAAGCCAAGGTTATGTAACTAGATAAGATTACCCACAGTTATCATATTTATAGCTTTTATTAAAAATACACAATTCTTTTTGTCTATTTCAGCAAACAGTAGATACTGTTAGACTGATTATGCCTTTCATCTGCTGGAGATTTTTACCATCTAGGTTTCTATTTATGTTCAAATAAAAGCTATAAGGACAAAGGATAGTAAGGTTTATTCATGAATGAGTCAGAACAGCATACATCAAAAGGAGAAAATAAGAGCCCACAAACTGCTGACTAATAACAAATGAAGCTGAAAGAAGCATCGAGATTTAAAACAGGTACTCAAACACTAAAATACAACACTAGTACCTAGTGTTTCATACAAGGTTCTGATGTAAAAGTGACATTTCTGTACTGTTTTCAGCAAATGCCATCTAGTGATACCTAGTTGCAAAGCTTGGAAGCACTTTTATGTATTTTCTCCCAGATTTTCTGATTTCATTCTATGAAAAAAAAAAAAAATCAGACATGCTTTACATGGTCACAGGCCATCAAAATTCACCTCACACATGTGGAGAACACAGACAGAGGAGGTTGGGTTAACCATACATGGAGGATCAACATTTGCTTCAGTTTGTATTAAAATATTCATTACAAATAACTGTGCTAAGTACACAGTGTGGCTAGTACTAATCTGAAATATTTCAAGTTCCTTTTTTGTTCCTCTGACAAGCAATTAGGGAACAGGCTGTTCTAGTCTGCTTGAGTGACTGCTGTCTACTTTATTTCATCTGACCCAATTAGTGTCTGAGTTAATTAGTAGAGGCTGCCATTGAGACATGTATCAAAGAAGTTTGTGATTAATGAGACCAAGATGTTAATACATAATTGTTTACAATACACGCACCCTGTTCTTACAGTGATGATACTGTCATAGCAAAGCTGATAACATTTACTGACCCTCAGAGGTAGGCTTTACCTTATTTTACACCATTTGCAACTCTTTGAAATAAAAGAAAACATGCCTCTAAGAATAGCTGTATAAATTAAAGGTAAGTGATCGGTGTTTTCCATTCTTGTTTTAATCTTATTTGAAACAGCTAAGGTAATGCTGAATGTGTCTAATTGTGATTTGTTTCAATCAGAGAGAACTGTAACAGATTGCTTTTTGTCAGCTCTCTCAGTTTCCTCTCACCATCCCCAAGCACCCCACTCCTTCAGGGGGAGAAAGGAAAGAGTAGTCAAAGAGTAACATAAAGCATTTAAAAAGCCTCTCCTAATATGGACCAAATGAGGGGTGTGTGTGTGTGGGAGCTAATAGAATAGAATTTAATTCCTATAAACCCCTTCTAATTTGACAGCTACTTTGTACTGTTTTTAGTGGCTCAGTTGTACAAGTAATTGAAGAATCTTAAATTTTCAGAAATACACGACAGGGTCTGAGTGTTTAATTGGTACACTAAATGTGCTTGTCTCGTATTACCCCACATTTGGAAAAAAACTGCTATTGTTTCATACAGGTGAAGGATAATACGAATTAGATAACAGTCTAAATAACAGCACTTGATAGAAAATTTGGATTACAAAGCCTGTTAAATGTGCATCCCCTACTGCCTATAATGTAAAATGTTCTTGAAAGGAAAAAAAAAGTAATTGAATTTCTAGGCAGCTCACAAGCAACGCTTTGCAAACAGCCATAATGTTTACTGTGGACCGTAAGGAGTTCTTCCTTCAGCTTCCTTTTGAAACTTCTAATTCTATTATTTAATATCTTTAGTTGGGAAGTGACTGAAAAAAATATTCAAATTGAAAGAATATAAGGGGAGGAAAAGTTGACCCTTTTTGTTATTAATATGTTGAAACAGGAGAACACAACAAAAATCAGTTTTACTCTTCATCCTGAACATGGTGACCATCATTACAAAGAAAATGCACTTTTTAGTATTTTTAAGACAAAATGTTTATGTGCCCAGAGCCACCACTAGTTCCAACCCTATTTTACCCTAGAAACCAGTGAGGAAAGTATGTCACTACACACAAGAGAAGGTCTCTAGGTGACATGCCATCCTTGTCTATAAGTTATACAGTGCATAGCATTGGTTTCTGGTCCAATTTTTGTCTGTCAAGTACTGCCTTCAGAAGGAGGTGGCCTGCAATACACAGGGGAGGTACAAGATGCATTTCTTTTTAAGCAGTCAGGCATAGGTCCCACTTAGGAACATTTTAATATCTATAGCAACACTGGAACAACGTACTTTGCTATGTGTTATTAAACATACTGTTTACAACTCTGCAGATACTTTTCATATTATTTTAAATTTGTCTAAAGAACTAACCAAAAGTAGTAAGGAGTGCTATCTGAAACCCATCTACCTGGCATTAGTGCATTGGCATCTGTTAAATCTGAACACTCAGTTTGGGGCTGGATGCAGAGTTTACCCACATATTGGGATAAAACACATCATCTTAAAATTTTGGAAGGGTGGCATAAAAAGAATTGATCCAAATAAAATGAATAGAGACATAGAGATAGCAAGGAAGAAAGAGGAGACACATAATTCCCTTATCCATATTGAGCTATTTTTCCATGCTGGTGAAAGGGAAAAAATAAAAGGAGGAACAATTTTTAGAAAGGTAACATCACTAGATGTTGTAACATCTTCTTGAAATCATTATCCCAGATGAGAATATTTGAAGCATTAGTGAAATATTTGTTAAAAATTAAGATTAGTATTGTTCATCTTCTCATTAAGTGGGCATTGTCTGAGGAAGTTACGAAAATATTTGCAATAGCAAAATACAATATTTATTTATTTAATTAATACATGCAGATCTCATGCCCTCTCAGCTGAAACTAGGATTTTCTGTCTGCACCTGACATTTTAGATAACTAACACATTTGCTGCCTGTATGTGTTCTGTGCATCGATCAGGGATTTTTCATTTCATACGTCATTCAGAACAGCTTGCTGTGAATCATTTCATATCTATAACATTAAGTGAAGATTAAGAAATATTAGTATTGATGCTAGGACAGCTACCTATTATAAACATTGATTTTGATTTCCACTCAGTGCCAACTCATCAGCTCTACTGAGAGGTGCTGCATCTCCTTAATATAAATTTCGTACAGAAAAAGAAGAAAAACATCTATTTGTCATTCTTTTTACAGCTGTTCTTTTCCAGTCCAGACAACTCAAGGCAAGTGTGACATGTCACATCATAAACCACATTCAAGAAACATTGTTGTTCTATTCCAATGTTTTTGCAACAGTAAAGAAGAATAATTTTCTTTGTAGCCTAATGCCTTCTAGAGGCACCTCAATCAAACCACATAGAGATTTTGATCACATCTGTGCTAACAGAGATACAGAAGTGAATAGATGTTGGAACTTAAGTTTAGGCATCTGCCATGGAGGATTGTACAAAAGACCAGTTGAAAACATTCAAAGCTGTACAGGCACAAAAATACATGAGCTGGAAGAGGACTGGAAGGGAGGAAGGAAAAACACAGCACCAAGAGAGACACTGCCCTCTGCTCCCTCTGCTACAGGGAACCCAAACTAGTCCTACCTGGTCCCAGTAAAATGTTCCCCTTCCCAGAGTGAGGACACGTTCCAGGCAACTGCTCCTTCACTACACATCCCAGAGTCTCCCCATGCATTATGTTTCTATCACAATATTGAAAGTGTGCATCACAGATATTTCAGTTCTGGAAACAGATCTTATATCTACAGATTTCCACTAGGAAGTAGTTGTCATTTTACTGTTTCGTTTGCATATACTTATATTGAGATCTATAGGTATTTTTGATAAAGTAATAATAGAAATAAAGTAATAATAGAAGCATTAAAAAAAAGGGAAATGGACTGTAATTTAAAAGATCTGAGAACGCACGAGTGCTACTGAGGTCAGATGAGAATAACTGGGTGTTCTAAACCTTTGAAATGAAAATTTGAAATACGTAAGGATTTAATGAATGCTTTCCAAGACAACTATATTTCTTCAATTTATAACATGCATAAGAATACATACTTAAAAAAATAAAAAAGAGAAAGTGTATGTATTTTATTAGTGAATTGTCATACCTTTGGTAAGTTCAGAATAAACATTTCAGCGAACAATGGCAAAAACCCACCGGAACGGGAATGCCACACAATGCATGCACGTGGCAAACAAACAACTTGCCCTACATAACCTTGTTTTGACAAGGTTTGACAAGGCTTTTATTTCGCAGGGACCAGAATTATGTGCATAAGAAGGGGAACTAATTCTAACTGCATTTGTATCCCATCCAGTAAGTTTTTCCAATGATCAGTCTGAAGCAGCAGCTTCTAAGTACGAACATCCATAAAAGTAGGAACATCCATAAATCCATAAACACCCATAAATATAGACATCCATAAATCCATGGGTCCAGATGGGATTCACCCGCGAGTGCTGAGGGAGCTGGCTGAGGTCACTGCTGGACCGCTCTCCATCATCTTTGCCAAGTCTTGGGAAACAGGAGAGGTGCCTGAGGACTGGAGGAAAGCAAAAGTCACTCCAGTCTTCAAAAAGAGCAAGAAGGAGGACCCGGGTAACTATAGACAGGTCAGCCTCACCTCCATCCCTGGGGAAGTGATGGAACACCTTATCCTTGGTGCCATCTCAAGGCATATCAAGGATAAGAGGGTCATTAGGGACAGTCAACATGGCTTCACCAAGGAGTAGTCATGCTTGACCAACCTCATAGCCTTTTAAGAAGACATAACGAGGTGGACAGATGATGGCAGAGCAGTGGATGTGGTCTACCTTGACTTCAGCAAAGCATTTGACACCATCTCCCACAGCATCCTTGCTGCTAAACTGAGGAAGTGTGGACTGGACAGTCGGGTAGTGAGGTGGACTGTGAACTGGCTGAAGGAAAGAAGCCAGAGAGTTGTGGTCAATGGGGTTGAGTCTAGTTGGAGGCCTGTATCTAGTGGAGTGCCTCAAGGGTCAGTACTGGGACCAATACTATTCAATATATTCATCAACAACATGGATGAGGGAATTGAGTGTACTATCAGCAAGTTTGCTGATGACACCAAACTGGGAGGGGTGGCTGACACGCCAGAAGGCTGTGCTGCCATCCAGCGAGACCTGGACAGGCTGGAGAGTTGGGCAGGGAAAAAATTAATGAAATATAACAAGGGCAAGTGCAGAGTCTTGCATCTGGGTAGGAACAACACCAGGTCCCGTATAAGTTGGGGAATGACCTATTAGAGAGCAGTGTAGGGGAAAGGGACCTGGGGGTCCTGGTGGACAGCAGGATGACCATGAGCCAGCACTGTGCCCTTGCGGCCAAGAAGGCCAGTGGCATCCTGGGGTGTATTAGAAGGGGGGTGGTAAGTAGGTCGAGAGAAGTTCTCCTTCCCCTCTACTCTGCCCTGGTGAGACCTCATCTGGAATATTGTGTCCAGTTCTGGGCCCCTCAGTTCAAGAAGGACAGGGAACTGCTGGAGAGAGTCCAGCGCAGGGCCACAAGGATGATTAAGGGAGTGGAGTTTCTCCCATATGAGGAAAGGCTGAGGGAGCTGGGTCTCTTTAGCTTGGAGAAGAGGAGACTGAGGGGTGACCTCATTAATGTTTATAAATATATAAAGGGTGTCACGAGGATGGAGCCAGGCTCTTCTCGGTGACAACCAACAGTAAGACAAGGGGTAATGGGTTCAAGCTGGAACACAAGAGGTTCCACTTAAACGTGAGAAGAAACTTCTTCTCAGTCAGGGTGACGGAACACTGGAACAGGCTGCCCAGGGAGGTTTTGGAGTCTCCTTCTCTGGAGACATTCAAAACCCGCCTGGATGCCTTCCTGTGTAACCTCACCTAGGTGTTCCTGCTCCGGCAGGGGGATTGGACTAGATGATCTTTTGAGGTCCCTTCCAATCCCTAACATTCTGTGGTTCTGTGAACTTGCCAAAAATAATATTTTAAATAGAAATCCAAAATGTATGTTAAACAAATGTAAAAATTCATTGATAGCTTATTGGCAGAGGAAAGAGAGACAAAATGAGGATTCATCTCCAAAAATTACCAATAAGATCTCACCCAAGAATCTGAGACTATTACATTGTAGCCGTGACAGCTACTAGAATATCTTAAAGTACAACCATTTTGAATATCAAACAAATATAGTCAAATTTCAGAATAGTTAAAAAGTAAATTTAGTACAAAAAGTGTATTTCATATGAGTTACTTACTTTACTTTTATAATAGCTTTATTACTTTGCAGTTCTCTAGTGGTTCAGTTCCACAATGTCAAAGAGTTGTATCAAGCTAAATGTAGTAAATCCCATATCAAAACACAGCTAAGACTGAGTATGCCTTTGAACAACCACACAACCCAAAAATATAAGAAAAGCAAATTGGACTACCTACAGTGCCATTTAACAAGCACGTGCAACACTGAACAACGGAGCAAGGGCAAAACTTTCAGCTACTTCAATATAAATGCTAAAATTTAAGCAGGAAATTAAGAGGGCTGAAAAAGAACTTGAGGAGAATTTATATCCCTGTGTACGTTGCACAAACCAGTAGTAAAAAATATGTAAGAAGCAGGAAGCCAGATAGCAAAGCTGGTGGATGGGCACTGAGGGACTACTAGGTCATTACAAACACTCATCTTTGCACTGGTCATTACTATTGAAGATGCTGAGGAGATTCCCACACCTGACATGTTCCTTTGCAGAGGGTAGATCAGAGGAATTGCATCAATTTGAAATGAACAGAGATAAAATATTAGGCCCTGTGACTAAGTTATTTGGCAGTAAGTCACCAGGGCTCGTAGGTGTGCTCAGACTTCTGAAGTAGTCCCAATGAGAAACTGAAAAAATGCTGGCCAAGGCACCTAACCTTTCATTACCAATGGCAGTTGAGCCAGCATAGTGGTGGGTTGCCAGTGTAGAACCCACAAAAAGGGCTCTGGAGAGAATTCTGGGATCTCTAGACTAGCATATTTGACTTCCACTCCTGTCAAGATGGAAGTGTCTGTAACAAAGAGTAAGATCACTGGACATGTGGATAAACTGGGAATGAGTCAGGCTGACTTCACAGACAAGGGAAATCCAGCCTGTGACCTGGTGGAGTTCAGTGATGCTGTCAGGAGGTATGTGTAAAGGGGACCCATGGGACATAACACACGTGTTCCAGCAAAGCCCTTGACAATGTTGCAGGCCCAAGGTTACTAATGAAGCTAAAGTTCTATGGGACTGGAGAAATAGTTTGTTTACAGATGGACAGCAGCTTAAGGAATAACTAGAAAAGGGTAAGGCTTGAGAGACTTCAGGATGAAGACAAGGCAACAGCTGGGACCTCCAGGCACTCTATCAAGGGAGGAAACAGAAGGCTGTTTCAGGCTATGAAATGCCTGGAACATCATCCAGTGGTGAAGAAGTCTGGGAAGCCCTCACAAAACCGAGTAAGCCAGCAAAAAGATGGCCATTGACACTGAAGATGAAGTGGTGCATTCAGGGAAAAGTGTTCTAAACAATGCCAACATGAGGCTGAGCCCAGAACACGCAACTATAAAAGTGGTCCTGGAGTCATAGTTAACAGTTCTCTGAAATTATCATCTCAATGTGGAAAGCATATAAAAAAGCCACTTAACATGGGGCATACCCACAGGTGCTGTAAACAAAGCAGAAGAGGTCATTTTGTTCCTAATAAAAGTCTGGGGTGGGGTGTCCATACCTGAAGGGCTGCATGCAGTTCTGATCTCCACAGCTCCAGGAGAATGCAGTGGAGTTAGAGAAGGGCAAGCAGAGACAATCAAGGGGATGGGGTTGCTGCCATATAAGCAGATACTCAAAGAGCTGGGACGCTTCAGTTTGGAGAGGAAAAGGCTCGGGGGAGATAAGACAGATGTGAAAAGCACAAAGCGGATGGAATTTCAAATAAAAACTTGCTGCACACAAACCACAGGAAACTCACCAAAATATTGGTTTAGAATGGATCAAAGAAAGTACTTTACCCATTATTTATCAGGAAATTTAGATTGCACTAAACGAAACAGTTCAATGTGTCCACCATTGGAGAATATATTTCCTCTTCCCCTGCCCAAACCCGAAGTAATTCCTATTTCCTTCAAATTTATCCTTTAATTTATTAATAATGCACCTCCTTTACATAATTTCTTTTATGTTTTCATGCACCAAAATTTGAATCTGGTTACCTGTTCTCCACATGGTTCACACTTGCACTGTGGAACTCCCAAGCATAAAAAATACTTGGGCCAAATATATAAAAGGATTAAAGAGGATTTATAAAAATCAATGATGGAAAAGGATTCAGGTGGATCTGAACACAAGTATCCTGAGGCAGCCCTTAGCTTCAGTAACAACTAATTACTGATAGCCAGAAGCTGCAAGGTATTATCTATAATACCATGTAAAGGTTTCTTATTTCACATTACTGCTAGATGGACCTTCAGGCTAATTCAGTGCAGATCAGGATTAAGAAAATTAGAATGACTTCTGTATTTTCCTCCTCTACTCAACTCACAAAAGAAGTATTCTTTTGTCAACACAAGAACTAAAAAGAAAGTATATTTTGAGAATTTTGAGAAGTGAGGAATGAGCTGGCTACTCCCCTAATATTTGTGATGCCTAACAACCAATTTAGCAACCACACAAATAATGTCTATGTTATTTTGGTATTTCTACATCAGTAATTGTCAGGCATTCTTCATCAGGATCATCAGCTTGATGACAATGACACATAGAGGTTAAATATAACATCTGATATCTAATTAGCCATCAGAAACAATGCTGCTTTGACTTTCAGGCTCCATCTAACATCGCAACAGAATCCAGAGAGCTTGTAACCAAATACTAGCTTGGGGAATTAAAAATGCCGCCATTCTTATAATGGAACAAGTAGAAATTCATGCAACTGGCATCCAGAGTAATAAAAGTAGCATGGAAAGGATTTCTAATGAATAAAAAACAACTTACTAAGGTCAAACTGACATGACTGTCACATTTCAATCAATACAAATGGAGCTCTTAAAATTCTCTCCTCCTTTTTTTTTTTTCCCAGAAAAAAAGGAAATGCGTGCATTTCAAGCCTTGAACATTTTTCCTTCACAGTTCAGCCTTGAATCGAGAAAGAACTTTGGGAATACACAATTCTCCATATTGAATAAATTGTCTAATACCTAAGGAGATCATACATACCAACACATACTTTTAAAAATTAGTTCTGTTCAAACCATACTCAAATGTAATACTCATTTATAAAGATGTGAAGAAAGCTTAAGATAGCTTCTAAATTGTGTTTGTTAATAGAACCAAGCATGCAGATAGTAAGTAAAAGTATAAAATGCACATATTTTCCTCCTGGTACGTTTTATACGTTGTAAGGTACTACCCAGAACACAGACCGAACTCTTGGACTAACTAGTAACTTAAACACAGAAAAAATGAATTGTCATTTGCCATTTCCCCATGATGCTAGGTGTGGTCATGAGAAGATAATTTCTAGTGCTAACAGGAAATATATTGAAAGAACTATTCATTGGGGTAGGGGAAAAAGCAGGATACAGAAGCAATACAAATTAAAAAAACAGAAGTATGACTATAATGTGGCTAAATGATCTTCAAGGAAGAAGTAGGGAATTGCATTCTTAGTTAAAAAAAAAAAAAAGAAAACCAGAAAAAATACTGTACATGGAAATATGACTTAAATGTTTCAATTTTGCCTCTATAGAAGTGCATTAACACTGTAAGATAAAGCTGTAAGCTGAGACATCTGTTCATTCACAAACTTTTATAAATCTTTACACACAATTCGATGGATATTTGAGATTTTCATATTCACTATGAATAGCAAATAATCAGTCAGAGAAACACTAGCTGTTTTTATTTTTATTAGCTTAGTGCTTTTTGCTACATTTTTGTAATATTTTTCACTGTCATCATTGGCTTGTACCATATAAATCTCACACAAAACACAATAATTAATTTAGTGACATAACATTCAACCAGCCTGTATGACAGCTTATCATCAGAACTTAAGTATTTTAAAAGTTGAAAATGTTCATAGTCTCGGAAAGAGAAACAGCTAGATTAATCTTCCTTTTAGTTGGGGATTTCTTTAAATGCACTTGATTTAAGGCCAGCATTTAAGGATTGGCTGGTTTTTATTTTAAAATGGAACACATGTACACCTACTTTTCAAGGTACTGCACTGTCAAGACATTCTCCCCAGCACTCCCATAGTTTAATGCTCTGTTAGAACATAAACACACAGAGGAACTTGCTGAATATTTATACTTCAGGAGGGGAAAAAAAAAAATTAGTTTCCTATTTCACAGATATCACAAGTCACCTTCCTGGTTGGAAGGAGGAGGAAAAGCGGTGCCATTGCTTGAAATGCTGCATGTTGCTGGATTACTACATATCATTAGTGAGGATTAGAGTCTTGGCAGACTAAGCAACCTAGATTGAAATAGCTGCAGTGAGTACAATAATAATGCTAAGAAATAAACAAATGAGGGAATTATTGTCCGCTATCAGTTTGTAAAGCTTAATAGCTTTCCCAAGCTATTAATTTCCATAGAACTTTACAGCTTTGAAAATGTTTCTATACTTTCCTAAGTAATCTAGTTACCAGGATTGCAGTGGGAGCAGCAGAGAAAAACACTCAAAAATTGGCTTTGCTTTTTACTGCAAGCCTTGTCAGAAATGTAATCATTTTACAAGTTTATGAGTTGAGATTAGATATTACTTTACAGAATGAATTATTACTGAGATAAGATGCTGCTTTAGAGAATGAATCATTACTGCCAAAAAATTTCCAGGTATTAACATTTTGTGCACCTGCTTATACCATACAATGATACAAAGATGAAAAACTGAAGGCGAATTAATTTTAATTCTACAAAATCGGAATTCAGCTAGACACACTGATTGTTAATTAACACAGATTTTCTATGCACATTCAGAAGACTGTAAAAACACAAACACCAACAAAATTATTCAGAAGTAAATCGCAAACAATAAACAAACCACCATGAAGTAATTTTCAAATGCATCCATATTCAAATTTTGCAGTATTTTTATCAAGTGAAATGTATCTTAAGTGACTACCCAACGGCCCAATTTGAACATACACACACACACATCCACATATATATACATGCTTAAAGTAGAGAAGTTTTTGTGGCGAGTTCTGACTTTCAGGTGTAGCAGAGCACTATGTGACTGTGATAGAAGCAAAATAATCATGCATATGGTCTTCATCTCAGCAAGTGTTCAAGCAGTCACATCTCTATATTATTGATACACTAATGCAGCTGTCTGTATATTTCTTAAAGATGGCACATACATCCAATGATGTTAGATGATTTGTATTAAACTCTTCAAGCAAGAAGTGTTCTCCTCACTTATAAACATTTATGAAGATCGTTTTCAATTCTAATGATACTAAAGTGAGCATTAAATGTGGTTCTTGTTCCTTAATCGATGATTTAATCTAAGAACATAAACTCTGACCTATATGTGTAAGCAGCTCTTTTTAACTTTTATACTGTATATTTGATCGCAGCTGTCTGTTTTTAATGTTATTACTCACTGTCATCTTCACTTTATGAACCACAATTAGGCTTGGTGGTTCAAACGCATGAACTGCATTTCTGAGAGTAGTTATATGTGACAAAGGCCATAGTCTGTGTATCTCATATACCTTTCCTTCACTGATTTTTTTCTTTGGGAAACTACTGTCCTCTGCTACAGAGTTTAATTAGTGCCTCTACATTTTTCTTCAAGATGTATATAGAAGGTATAGGAGACCCATAATGAAATAGCTATCTATCAACAAATATTCGAAGTAATGAACCCCACCAATCAGGACTTTCGGGTGACCTTGCAAACGTAATCCCAGCAGAAATTCTTTGAAAATGCCTGACCATTTACCTCATAGCTTGCAACAATTCATGAGCACTTTATACACATGTTGTATTAACATATTTTAAGTGTTAACCCTCCACCACCTTTAACACTATCAAAACAGTGTCTCTTGCTTTATATTTTGCACCTTGCTGAAAAGCTGCTGTTTCTGTAAGAGAAAAGCCATGTAAGCACTGCCAGGTCTAAATCTAAAACACCATGCACAGGGTGACAAGAAGTCTCAGCATCCAAAAGGTATTCCACGCAGAACTACAGCTGACTTACAAGTATCCAAAACAAGACCACCCACTCTCATTCACTACAAGGTGGACAGGCGTGCTGATATCTGTGCTGTCCTTCTCCCAAAATCTACGCTTAGATGATAATGGAATCCAGACTGATCCAAAACCGCACCAAGTATGCCACTGACATTTACAAGCAAGTCATTAAATGAAGATAATATGAACGGAAACATACTCGAGATTTGGTATGTTGCTCTTCCTCCCAGCTTAGGAAGATCTTGTTCTTCTATTGCTACTCATGAAATGCCAGCTGAAACAGCAAGTAGCATGGCTGTCGGTCCCAGAGCCCCCTGATCCTCTGATGTAGCTGTCACAGCCACTTACTCACATCTGAAGTGAAAAATGCTTTTGCATTAATGGGAAAGATGTACAAAAAAACATGTCTGTTGTTGTTCTGGTTTTGTTTGTTAGTTTTTTACTAAAAATTTAGATGAGGACAAGACACTTCATTCTTAATTTACATGAACAGTTTTTAACAGAGGTGTAAAAAAGACTGTGTAAGGCTATGCTAGTTCATTAATTAAATGCACAGAAGCACCCCTAGTCAAAAGGTGAATTCATCTATAGAATTGCTATTAAGGAGAGGAATTGCTGGAAATACAATTTGTTCCTTTATAGCAAGTAAGAAAACCATCTATTAATTCAAATGTTATCTCTTGTTTGAATAAAGAGTATCATTATTACTTTTAATTAATACAATGAAATTGTCCAGTCTATCCAATTAGTTGCTTAATACAGTTAGAATGAAGAGTTAAGCTCCTTACGAAACTCCAAAAGAAAATTAAAAAGCAGTGACGTTTCTTGACATCATAGTTGTTGGTTTGTTTTTTTATTCATTTATTTTATATACTTTATTTTCTGTAATACTCTACTTCCTAACTAGCAGAGAAGCAACAAACTTAATTCCAATATACTTTATATGCTAATAGTTACCAAGGACAAGTATCATTTATTGATCACATTAAAACAAACACAACTATATTTGCTGTATCTCTGTACTAGTCTCTCTACACCTCCGGCTTTCATAATGAGGCATGACTGCTCTTGCTTCCTTTGCAAAAAGGGCAAATAAACAGATAAGATACAAGAGTCACTGCCTAACCATTTAATGATTCTATGAAAAATAACTTCTATATGTTAGGCATATATGCACATTTTTGCACAGGCATTGCATACTACTAAATATGACACAGGTCTGTTTCTGAAATCCTAAGAAATGGTACCAAAAACTAACCTACTTAAAATATGTTTGTTTACTCACCGATAAGTGACATGTGCAAGAATGCAAACATTTTCTTTTTCGATATCTACATATGTAGATGTCTATATATATAAATGTCTCTTTCTATACACACACACATATATATATCTCTCAGGACAATACAAAGCAGAGCTGGTGATAAGGTCCAATTTGCCATATCCAGATCACCAACTAAACCTTCTCTAAGCCACATGTGCTAGATTTCGACTCAGGCTAAATTATCTGGGTTTATTACAACATGCATTAAGGGTTCTAGCGAGACAAAACACTATTCACAGGAGGATCTTCCTGCAGGACAGCCCAGCAGAAAGTGAGGGAGCAGCAGGATGACAGCAAGGACTCAGCTGTTGCTTTGCTCTGGAAAGCTCTTTCCTTGAGCTCGCTAGAAGGGAAGACACCGTTCCCTGAGCAGACAGGAGTAACATGATCTTTGGTTCACAGCAGTTTGTTTCACTTAGATCTTCAGTGAAAAATAAAAGCCAGGGGCCTTCACGCAATTGGTCTCAATCAACCAACAAATAGAAAATTGCCCAAGATCTGCAAGAAGTTTAGTTTTACTCTGAGATGCCACTAGATAGCATATCAATCAAGAGATGAATACTAATTGCCAAGGTATCAGTCACATTGAAACAAGTAACATAAATATTCACTCCAATTCAAAACTTGAATCTGAAGAAACACAAGCCTTGCTATTGCAAATGTTCCTGATGGAGTCAGGTAAAAAACTCAATTTTTTATCTTCTGTGTGTATAAAACTCCAATTGAATTCTCCAGCTTAAAATGTAGCTCTGAAACATAATTGTAAATACATATTATGCTGGCTAAATC